>NC_140052.1:1663532-2217306 GCF_963513975.1 Fringilla coelebs
TTTCCTGCAGGTAACTCTTAGGGAAAACCTCATGGTGAGATTTCAGTATGAGAAAGTGCACAGATATTTGTGACCTGCATCAGTTGTGTCCTGGATCCTCAGCACAGCATCACTTCTTCAGTTGCACCAGTGACCACTTCTGTAATTGTGTCCTCAGGATCTTGGAAACATTTAGCTTTGATCTCAGAACTATGTTTACCTGATTTTGTCTAATATATAATATAAATTTATCTCCTTTTGTGTCAGTTTTGCTGCAGAACAGATTTAATGGATAAACTACTAGACCTGGGATATAACAGGGATTATGAGGGATGTAAAGCAAGTAATGAATTACAAAAACTTGAATTTTTAGATCCCATGCTGACAGTGCAGGGCTTTTTTCCTTTTCTTAACGTGCTGATAGTTGTGCATATTGAAAAGCCTGATAATAATGACAGGGAAATGAGGATTTTTCCTGGTGCACTAATAATTTAAGAAGCAGTTGTATGCTACAGTGTAAAATAGTCATTCACTGTATTCTGATATCTGGCTGTTCTAGTAAAATATTTATTCAGTTCAGCAGGGATTTAACTTTGCTTTCCAGGATGGCTGAGGATTGTTCAGATGGCTCTCAGATCTGTTCATTTCAGCTGAATTTGGCCCTTATTTCCTTGCAGGGTGTCTGCCAGCTGCCAGACCAGGAGGATGGAACAGCTTATCCCCATCGCAGGATCGATATCAGGTGCAGGCATCACCCCCCTGCTTTAGCTCCCTGCCACAGAGCAGGCATTTGCATGATGTTTTTCACCCAAATCTCTATTTCCATGTTCAGAACATGGCATTTGCCAGCGTGGCAGCCACTGGGCAATTGCCAGCGATTGTCATTAGCAATAATGCTGTGCTTCAAATCATGATATTCTGATAAAATATATTTTATCATCCTGCTCTGACACTGATCCTCAGCAGGAGTGCAAGCACCATCAGCAGGCAGTGGCTGAGCACCAGTAACTGCTGGGTAAAGGTAGATCTGCTGAACCTTGCTTTCATATGCAGTTCCTTTCACTTTTGCATCTGGCTTGTGGGGAAATTCAATGTATGGAGCTGCAGAATGCAGACACATGAATACAAATCCAACCTACACATGTCTGAACTCCTGAATTTTAAATGGCTTGTTACTTCTTTGTTGTGTATTTTTTCTAAGTCTTCCCTTCTGCTTTTTATTCTAGGCTTATCCCAAAAGATCAGTATTACTGTGGGGTGCTGTATTTCACAGGGAGTGATATCTTCAACAAGAACATGAGAGCTCATGCTCTGGAAATGGGCTTCACAATCAATGAGTACACAATCCGCCGCCTGGGTGTCACTGGTCAGTCGGAATTCCTGCACTCACTGTCCTTCCTGGCTTTTGCACAGAGTATTCTTCCTATTTATGCACTTTGTGGGGTTTTGCACAGAGTATTCTTCCTGGTTTTTGCACAGAGTATTCTTTCTATTTATGCACTGTGTGTGTTTTTGCAGAGTATTCTTCCTATTTATGCACTTTGTGTGTTTTTGCACAGAGTATTCTTCCTAGTTTTTGCACAGAGTATTCTATTTATGCACTTTGTTTCTGCACACAGTATTCTCCCTAGTTATTGCACAGAGTATTCTTCCTAATTTTTGCACAGAGTATTCTTTTTATTTAAGCATTTTGTGTGTTTTTGCACAGAGTATTCTTTCTATTTATGCACTTTGTGTGTTTTTGCACACAGTATTCTCCCTAGTTTTAGCACAGAGAATTCTTTCTATTTATGCACTGTGTCTGTTTTTGCACAGAGTATTATTCCTAGTTTTTGCACATTCTTTTTATTTATGCATTTTGTGTGTTTTTGCACAGAGTATTCTTCCTGGTTTTAGCACAGAGAATTCTTTCTATTTATGCACTTTGTGTGTTTTTGCAGAGAGTATTCTTCCTAGTTTTTGCACAGAGTATTCTATTTATGCACTTTGTGTGTTTTTGCACAGAGTATTCCTCCTAGTTTTTGCACAGAGTATTCTATTTATGCACTTTGTGTGTTTTTGCACAGAGTATTCTTCCTAGTTTTTGCACAGAGTATTCTATTTATGCACTTTGTGTGTTTTTGCACACAGTATTCTCCCTAGTTTTTGCACAGAGAATTCTTTCTATTTATGCAGTGTGTCTGTTTTTGCACAGAGTATTCTCCCTAGATTTTGCACAGAGAATTCTTCCTATTTATGCACTGTGTGTGTTATTGCACAGAGTATTATTCCTAGTTTTTGCACAGAGAATTCTTCCTATTTATGCACTGTGTGTGTTTTTGTACACACAGTATTCTCCCTAGTTTTTGCACAGAGTATTTTTATTTATGTACTTTGTGTGTTTTTGCACAGAGAATTCTTTCTATTTATGCACTTTGTGTGTTTTTGCACAGAGTATTATTCCTGGTTTTTGCACAGAGTATTCTTTCTGGTTATGCACTGTGTGTGATCTCCTTCAATTGGTTGCAAATGTTTTGGGAATACTTCTGATGAATACTGTACTTGGTGGGATTTTTCACAGTGTCCTTTTTGATATTGGGCACCATTCCAGCAAGAAGGGGCAGCCTGCTTGCACAAGGGCCTCCTAATCTACTTAGTGACTTAAAGATCTTTTTTCTGTGCTGTACACAGCACATATTTGGTTTCCTGTTCTTTTTCATTTCCTTCAGTTGCTTTGCTTTGGAGGAGAGGTGAGTCTATATACCCACACACAATTATAAATTGATTTAACTGCATAACCCCATGGCCCCACAGTTAATTCATTACCTTATTTCCACTAATAAGAATGAATATGTAAATAGTGTGAAAATTTTGGGGAGGTTGTTCTGGGTGAGTTTTGGCATTTCTGGATGGTACAGACTTTTCCACCTTTCCAACATCCTGTGTGATTTGCTTGCAGGAGTTGCTGGAGAGGCCCTGCCAGTGGAATGTGAAAAAGACATTTTTGACTATATCCAGTGGAAATACCGAGAGCCAAAGGACCGCAGTGAATGACTTGGATTGGTTTAGAGCTGCAGACAGATCTTATGGCTTCTGACAGAGATGTGAAAGTGCATTGTCTTACTTTAATGCTGCTTGAAAAACTCTGTATTGCTGATGTCTGAAGCAAATCCATGGCACTTGAACAATTTGTTGTGAAGATAAATCCTGTGAGATGGCATTTTCATACAGTCACAGAATAATTTGGGTTGTAGGGACCCCTGAATGTCCTGTACTCCAGTCCCCCTGCCATGAGCAGAGCCTCTTTGATTAGAGGAGATTGCTTAGAGCCCAGTCCAGTCTGACCTTGAGTGTTTCTGGGGATGGGGCATCCAGCATCCCTCTTTGTATCTTATATAGGTGGAGATACCAGATTGAAACAGCCCTGTTTGTATCATGAAGTGCCCTGAAAGTGCCATTTTCAACTTCTCTCTGTATCTCCTCACACCTGTGTTAAGTGTCTTGGTGCTGAAGCAACTCATGATGGATTACTTTGAAAATCTTTCAGTGTGGGCTGTGTGCTAAGGTGGCCATTCTCCTGCTGCAGTGAACTGTGAATTTTAGATGTGTTTGGTACTATTGATTTTGGCTTGGTCTGATCAATTGATGCATTGCCACCACTCCTGTACACTCAGTCTGCCCTTTTTTATATGCAAACCTGTCAAATCTTATTTCACACCTCCCCTTTGAATGGTGGGAAAGGTAAGGAGTGCTTTGGATGTGAGATGAGGTCTCTCTTCAAGAACGCATTGCTGTTGTATTTGGGACAGGGATTCTGTTGTTTAACTTAAAAATGTCCAAAGTAGTAACTCCTAGTTTCCATGAGAGCTTGAAATGTATTGCTGCTTCTGCCTTTGAATACTTTGTCTTATTTTCATCTCACTTAAGCCTGCAGAAAAATTCCATTTTCAATTTATTCTTATACCAGGAGAGCTGATCAATCTTGGCAATGGAGATTACAGGCTGATGCTCTTTATCCATTTCTTTTCTTCCCTTTTTCTTGTTAGGGGTTTTAATTCTTTTCTGGGAATGTTCCCCAGTGCTAATGCATGTAGTAGTGTGTAAGAAAACTAGAATTTAACTTGGTGCTATGTAAAGTAATTTGATGCCTCATTGTAAAAACACATACATAGCTGATATATTTGGTATTTTCTGCAGTTATCAATAGGAATAAACAAACTGAATATCCCACCATGAATGTCTTTATTATTTTATTTGCTGTAATTTTAGAAGAAAAAAGCAGTAGCAGGTGTTTACCACGTGTACAAATATTTCCTGGGCAGCACACAGCATTACACTGATGCATTCTCCATAACCTTCAGCAGGTGGAACAGAAACTGCTTTGTCTTTGCCTCCACACAGAATTTGTTGGCTTTGCAGTCCCTCTCCATAAAACTGCAAAGAAAGAAAAGGGTTCCTCCAGAGAGCTTGCTTGTTTTTTGTGAATTATATAAATATACATTGTGGGGTTTTTTTCCCCCCTCTCCTTTCTGTCCCCACTCCCTCTCTCAGCATTCAGGGCTGGAGTGGCCCTAAGGGGTCTGTGCAGAACTTCCAGACGGGGCTGACAGTGAGTTAAGGAGGTTTGTTGATAAGGTAGGTGTGAAAAAAGCCAATCACTTGTTTTTTAAAATTTTTAAAGTTTAATGATAATAAAATGGCAATAAAAATAGCACTATGATTAGAGTAATAATCATTTGGGCAATTTGCATTAGGACAATATGAGAGAATAGAAACAAAGAGTTACAGACAGTCCTGTTCCTCTTTCTGGGCAAAATAAGCCCAAAAAGGACACAGGTGAACAGAGGATTAACCCTTAAAGCACCAGCCTGTTGCATATTCACACACCTCATCCATGGTGCATCAATTCCATTCACACACAGGATTCTGGCTGGGCAGTGTCAGCTCCTTCCTCTGAATCCTGACAGCATCTGCAGGGCTGAGCGAGGTGGGAAGAAGTTCATTTCTTCTGATAATGGGGCAATAAATTTTTTTTCTCTGAAAGATTCAGGTGTCCTGTGGCTGCTATCTCACTGCAAGTCCTTTCTTTAAAAAAAGCATCTTACACAGCATAGTTTCTATTTTAGCCTTATGTTATAACCTAAAACTATATTTACCACACTACTTGAGAAATACAGCATCCCTTTCTAACACAACACACACAATATTCACTTTAACATTTGCGAAAAGCCAACCATAAAATACACATTTCCCGCAGTGGGTGAAGGGGTTGAGAGGACCTTTGGTGCCCGCTGGGGTCTCGGTCCGGCTCGGTCCGTCCGCGGCTCGGCACCGCCGGCAGCCCCGGGCGCGCTCCCGCCGCGCCTCGGCCGCGCGCACGGGGCGGGGCGGGGCGGGGCCGAGCCCGGGTGGGCGGGGCCGCAGCCTGGGCGCGTGCGCAGCGCCGGCGCGGCGCATGCGGCCGTGGGGGCGCCGGGAGCCGTACCGGAGGCAGCGCGGGCGGCAGGTAGCGCCGGGGCCGCGGCGGGGCTCAGGGCCGGGCCGGGCCGGGCCGGGTGGGGCCGGGCCTCGCGGCGCTGTCCGCCTGCAGCCCGCTGCCGTCCTCTGCGCCTCACCGAGGCGGAGGCGGGCGGCCCCCGAGTCACCTTGCCGCGGCGGAGGCCCGGGGGGGCGCCGGCCGCTCGCTCCGGCGGCAATTCCTCGCCCGCAGGCCCGCGCGCCGCCGGAGGGGCGGCCTGCACGCGGGGCCGCCTCCGTCCCTCTGAGACCGGGCGGCCGGGGGCGTTGCCAGTCGCTCCGCTTTCCGGGCCGGCAGGCACGGACTCGTGAGGCGGCTGCGAGGCGAGTGTTGCCACGGCGCCGGCATTTCGGCCGGGAGAGGAAGAGGCGCGGAGCGCGCCCGCTCCGTTACCCGTTGCGTAACGCGGGGGCGGCGCTCGCGCTCCCGGGGCCGCGCAGCCCCTCCGGCCCCGCCGCCAAAGGTGCGGGGCGGTGCTCGTGGGCCAGGCCCCGGCGCGCCCCTCAGGACACGGGAAACCCGCCTGACGGTTGTTGTCATTCCTTGGGCCGGGATCCTTTGGTGGTGATGGGGGTTTCGTGTTTCTTTTCCCGCTGCATCTGGTTGATTCAAATTTATCGTTCAGAGTTGTGCTACCGACAAGTCTGTCTGCAAGTAGAGCTGCTTGTTGTTAGCAGAGAATTGATGTGTTTCAGTGTGGGATAACCTCGAGAATCTCTTTTTTTTAAACACATAGAACACACAAGATACAGCTCCACAGTGTAAAGACAATGAACAGGCTTACAATTTTCCAGATGTCTCAATAGCCTTATTAAAATGAGCTGTAAACACAAGAGATTGTCATCCAAAAAAATGACATTTAGGATTTTTGATACTGGGTGCTGCAGAGAAAAACACAAAATGAATCAGCAGTAGGAATGGCAAAGAGTTGTCCTTAAAATCAATTGAAAGGAGCATCTTTTCTACCTTTTCTCTTCTGGAGCAGATGTGCCTTTATATTTATGCAAACTTATTTTAGAAGAGGAAGACTAATTTTCCACTGGGGGAGAGTTTGCCTACTTCTTTACTGTGGGTTTTCTGATGCAAAATCCCTAAATTGTGGTAATAAAATGCAATATTACATGCTCATGTAGTTGTAACAATATTAGGAAATGTACCCCTATTAGCAAATTTATCTTTTGTGTGCACAGTGCAGAAACACTCACTGACAGCTGCTGGACCAGCTACAGAGATCTCTTTCCTATTTTTCACATCTCTGAAAAAGCTTTCTGTGAATTCACAAGTGCAGATGGAAGTGACACCTGTTTTCCTTTGGAATTGTTAAGTGTGGATGTTGTTTGCCACTTGAGGTTCCTTTCAGAGTGGGTCCCATCACAAAAGCAATATTTCTTCATTATCAGAACACCAAGAAGGCTCCCATGAGTTCTTTTTGCAATTCAAGGCTGTGAGGCCAGCACATGTAGTGGAATGTAATAGCTGGGGGGGTTCAGTAATTCTAAATAATGGATTGGATTTTAGAAATTCTTTGAATCTAAGCTTGATTTGGACAAAGCAACAGCGATGCAAGGATGAACATTCTCCAAAGATCTGACAGTTCTGTATTGGTGATGTTCTCAGAGACTGCTAATCATAGATGTTCATTAATGCATGGATATAGTTTAGATTTTATGCTGTTAGAGCTAAGATTCTTACAGCTTGCTGTGTGTTTCAGATCCAATGGCTGTCCCACCGTCATACTGTGACTTGGGAAAGTCTGCCAGAGATATTTTCAACAAGGGATATGGTAAGTAAGATGAGGGTGGTTTGATCACCTTTCATATTTTTTCCTTAGGCATCTTGAAAATGCCTGTAAGAACACAGGTACCTCAGAGATTCCCTGACACCTCCCCAGCAGAGCCCTGGAGCATCCAGCCCCTCCTGATTCTGAGCTTTGCATGTGTTATGATGATAGTAGTGCAGTGGCAGAGAGTTTGAGGGGAAGATGACAAGTTTGACCTTAATATCCACTCCAGAACAGTCTCTGAAAAATGCTGCCTCCTTTTTTTACCTTCTGCTTTTTCTATTTAGAGTCATTAAATCAGGAATACTGATCCAGATTGCTGTAGGAGACCATATGTGGCAGTAAACAGGTTCCTGGGAAAAGTGACCTTTATGTTAACCAGAACAGCCTGTTGTTAAAGATGGAGTGCAGATATTTTCACAGTATTTGCATTTGTCCTTTTTCTGGAAACAGTACTAGAAAGTTGATTTTTTTCAATCTGAGTTTGTCTGCAGTAAAGATTTCATTTGTATCCCAAATCCAGATGCACTGTGGCCTGGTCTCTCACCCTGGAGTTCAGGCTTTGCTAAAATGAACTCAAATTCCCTGCTTTAAAGTCAGTCACTTCAAGCTTTTCTGCTTAGTGCAAGGGCCAGGTATTTCCCTAGATTCAGAGCAGCCAGAAAAGGAAGAAAGCAATAGTACTTCTGTATATGGCACTGATTGAAATGACTTGAAACTTTTTTTTTTTTGGAGTAGAGGAGAAGAAAAATGAAATCAGAAATAAAATGTAAACTAAGTAAATCAGAAGAGATGGTTAGCTGTATTGAGGGGTGCCAGACTTGAGGTAGCTACAGAAGGTGAAGGTGATTGATGGTTGGTGTTACTTTGAGTTGTCAGAATTCCTTCAATCATTCTTCTCATAACCCTCAATATGTTCAACAACTGTTTAAACATAAAAATTGCTTCAGGTCAGTGTCCCCTATCTGGCATGCTTTGGGTGTGTTGGAAATAAGCCTTGTTTGTATCTTTCAATGAAACAGGTGCTGTGTGCTATTTTATTTTCAGGATTTGGAATGGTCAAGTTAGAGTTGAAGACCAGTTCTTCCAGTGGGGTGGTAAGTATTGGGGACTTTACACATCACCAGCATAGCAATGGAAGGACAAATTCCTGAACTGGTAACAAGTATTATAACTTGCTAGCAGGTGTTGCTTCTCTCTTTTATTTCTCATTTTAAAACTCACAGCTGACTGAGATATTTCTACAGTAGTCTGAAGCTGATGTAGCAGTCCATTTTTCCCTGTGGCATGCAAGAATTTTCTTACACCTTGTTGTTACTTTCCTGCCTGTTCCATTGACACATCCCCAACATGAGTTTCTTCACCTTACATAGCTCTCATTTCTACTTAGGAATGCAACTGAGTTTCCCTGCAGTTATTAGTTTTCATAGGAATTTTAGTCCAGAGGGACTTTTATCCAAAAGGTCAAGGGACAAGTAAGCACCAGAGTTTAACTTAACTGTGTTTTCACTCATGTCCACTGTGCTTAAAATTCAAGACTTAATTAAAACTGAAAACAGTCCTGTATGTTGAATTTGAGAGCTTAAGTAAGCTTTAGCATTCCAAGTAACAGGAATATCCTGTGATCCCCATTTTAATGATGGAGAAATGGAGTTCCTCACAATTCCACAGGAGAGCTGGCAAAACCAGGAATGGGTGTCATCATTTTGATCTTTAACCACAGGCATACATGATCTAGTAGATAATATTTTTCTTACACTGAGTTCTGCATGTCTTACCTACAGCTCAGTGCTGTTCTGAGTTGCTTCTCAGCCTACTCACTTCTGTATTACTGTGTTCTGTCTCAATTGAGCTTTTGATGATTCCTTGCATTGTGCACCAGGGATGTGTGGGCACATGGAATTTATGTGTTCTCCATACTGTGGCTGCTGCTGCTTGCTGACATCTCTTGAAGGCAGTTTTCCTGGCTGGAAGTTTTGATTCTCAAACAATATGCTAATAGTTAATTATGCTGTCTTCTGATTGTGATGGAACATGAGCAACTGTATTAAGTTCTAAAATGAGCTTTTTTCTTTTCCATGCAATTTTCTTTGGATGTTTATCCAGTTGGTAAGAATGGTGACTGTTTTTGACATGATGGCTCTTTATTGCTTTGTCTCACAAGGCTTTTTGTGCTGCATACTAAATCATTTGTAAACTGATGAATTGTTTTTAGTTGTGTTGTTATTCATGTTGCACAGTTTGACTGTGTCCATAGCCCTGGATCTGCTGTATGATCCATGCATGTAAAGCCATTTGCAATCTTTGTCCAACAAGAACACTGTAAAAACAGCAAATCAGATAGATATAGTATTGGTACAGTTGTCTGTTGCTTCAGGTTTTGAGCTTGTTAGTGATTCTGATGCAACAATAACAGAGTTTTGGGGATGGAGATGAAGTTAGGAACAAAGTGTGAGATGTAATTCATACATGGATATAGTGGTACCTCAGATTGTTACAACACAAACTGTTCTTCACATGGATTTCAAACACCCCAGTGATAGTGTCTGTTGATTATAAGTGTTTCATGGATTGCAAGTGGTTTTGCCTGCTAAGTGCATGGCATTCCTGTAGATGCCAGGCACCAGGAACTAGAAGGACAGTGAGAAGCTGTGCTTAACTGCTGCTGCACACTGGTGTGTGACATGGAGCCAGAATGAGTTTGATTTTTCAGCTACAAAAACGTCAAGAAATTACGGTTTGGTGAGATGTTCTGGTTTACACAGATACAGACTGATGGCAGCAGATTTCTGTCTCTGTGGCATCTGCTTCCAGAAGCAGATTGGAGTTCTTGATGCCTGACAGAATGCTTTGGCTTTTGATCATATGACAGTGCAGGGGTTTTTATTTCCTTTTGCTTTGAGGCTCATGTTTGCAATGTCCTTTACTTGATCTGAGAAAGAAACCAAGCTTTTTAAATCAGTTTCCTGTCTAAAGATGAGAAGACAGTTACTTCTGAATTCTGATGCAGGTTTGAGACATCTTTACACTGAATTTGTGGAAGTGGCATTAGAACACTGTATAGAAATTATGTCATAAAGTAGTCTTAACACATCCTGACTTCTGTCACATGTTTTGGTGGCTGGCTAGATGTGTTATAATAACTGCTGTGCTCTTGCAGTAGTGCATTATCTCTAGTAAGTGTCTCCTCCTGCTCCAGCAGCATCCCTCAATGCCCCAAACTGTGTGTAAGGACTGGGACCTGTCTCCCTAGCTTTCACAAACATTTAAAGACAGTTTTTGTATCCTTGTATGCTCTGCAAAGTCCAGAATTGTCAAAGTAATATACATGCAGGAATGCAATCCTGGAATGAGAAGGATCTGGAAAGTCAGGGTTCCAGAGCTTGGCTGTGTTGGAAATGGATCCTGCCATCTCTGAAGCACTGTGTCTTTCAATACTTAACCTTCAAGAGAGACAAAACTTGTAAATGCAGTGACAGATTATTTCTCTTCAAGGGAAATACTGGAGAGATGACAAATAAGAGAAGTTCTCAGACACTTCTTAAAACCTAACTCATGTACCTTGAGCTTACTGCTGGGGCAATGTGTCTGCTCAGTACTCAGCTGTGCATGGAACACTGAGTAGAATCTCTTGAGCTGTTCCAGGAGAGATGTACAGTGAGATTTCAAGTCCACTAAATAACAGGAAGCTCTGGTGTGTGAAGAATTGACCAAATAGCATATTACAAAATAGATGTTACACAAAATTCCAAGTGGTTGGAGGCTGCTGAGTGAAGGAGCAGCCTGGCAGGGTGATATCAGGGTGCTCAGGTCAGGTTACTTTCTGATACTGTAAAGGAGAAAAGGTCTGCAGTTTGAAGGTGCCTTATGAAGGGTGACAGCTTCTGAAGCAGAGTTACTGGCTGAGGGGATGAAAGAGAAGTTGTGGGGAAGGCACTAAAGTCATCACCACAGAATATGAAGAGTCAAAATGACAGTAGCATAAAGGGTAGGGGGACCACAATTAGGGTGCAGCAGTTGGTATGAAAAGCATCAGTTCTCCAGAAAACATTTTCACTGCTGAAACACGGCCAGAGGGAAATTATTAAATGCAGAAACACACAAGATGTTCAGAGAAATGTGAGAATAGACGACTTTTCTTTTCCCCATTCACCTAACTTGAATGTAGCATTGCTTTTCCAAAGGGGGAGCAGATTTCCAGGACTTGCTTTTTCATCCACAATTGGGACACAGTACTTGTAAGATGATAAAAGGAATTCTAGGAGATTGTGAAGAAAAATCCAGCAATATATACAGCTTTGTATCCCAAGCAAGTATCTTTTTATATCTGGGTATAGAGTCACATGAAGGTACAGAGCAAATTGTGGAGTGTTGAAATAACTGCCACTTTGGCAGTGGAAGTCAGAAAAAGGACTTTTTGATGCATAAGCTTGGGAAAAAGTGTGCTAAAGTTAAAATGGGGGGTAGCAGGTAATCAAACTGCCATGATGAGAAGTCAATCAAGGTGTCAGGTCTTTGTGTAACACAGCTTTTGCCAAGCTAGGCAAGTTCCAAAGCTCTATCAGTACACCTCAATAAAAGAAATATTCAGAACAGGGCTGCCAGAAGGAGTAGCATTTTGTGACACAAAAGAAATTATTTTAGGTGGGGATAGGGAAGAGGAGGGTGATGATTTTGAGGGTTCTGTCAAAGGGCCTAAAGGTGTGAGTGCTGGCAATTGACAAGTGGGAAAACTGAATGTAATTAAATATAAAGACTAAAACCCTGTGATTAACTTGGTTGATGCATGGTGCTAATGAGTTTGTGGGTTTGATCTCATCCTCATAAGGGTTGGACTCAGTGATTCTTCTGGCTTCCTTCCAGCTCAGACTGATTTGTGATTCTGTGATGTTGTGCTCTTGACAGGAATTCAGTGCAGTCGGTTCTTCCAACACGGACACGGGCAAGGCTTCGGGCAGTCTAGAGACCAAATACAAGGACAAGTGCCATGGACTTACATTCACTCAGAAGTGGAACACAGACAACACATTGGGAACAGAAATTTGTGTCGAGAATAAAGTAAGACTAAGTAGATACTTTGGAAATATTTCTGCAGCTGGTATGAGATGGTATTGAAATGAACAGAAAGCACTGGAGAATGAAAATTGCACAAAAGTGTCTGGAGTATTAAAAGAAGTTCCATGTGTTTGCAGAATACAAATTTGGGGGGTGCTGGGTAATGAGTTACTGGATTACCTAGCTAGTTGAATGAAGTTAACTATGTAGAACTGTCACTGCTGCAGCCAGGCAGGGAAACCAAAGACAATTCTCAATTTTAAATGCTTTAATGTATAAGAACTCAAATTTGGCTGCATTGAGATTGAATATATTTTGTAACATTGAAGAGGAAGATGAATTGAAAGCAGCTTGGCACTGCTTACACAAAGGGTTGCTAGCATGCAGCACTCTCAAAACACAATTCTTTTTGATATTAACAGGTTTATGCCTTTCACTTAATGCCTCAGGTATAAGGTAATGATGCCAAAGATAGTAAAAATTCTGTAGTGCCATCTGCCATGTATGGCCATTCACTTTCACCTGTGCTTCAAAATGGAAAGTGCTGCCTAGCTTATAACAAAGGTGGGGGAAATGAGATGGGTGTGTGCTTTGGCCTGTGAAGAAGCACTGTGTCTTAACACAGTGTCTGTAGATTATGAGAGATTTTTGAGCTGCTGTGTGGACTGTTTGAACTATAAAGAATAAGGAAACATGACTTGAGTTGTTTTCTTTCTGTCAATATTCTGTGAATAATTTTCTTGCTGTCAGCACTAGATGTGTCAACTTCCCATATGTAAACCTAGGGAATTTTTACAAGGTCTGTGCTGTTAAAAAGCTTCCTTGTGGGAAGAAAAGGTCCTGTTTTAATCCTTCATCATGCAGCATCTTCAGATTTCATTGTAAATTATGAGGGAGACATTACAGTTCTATTTTGTTTTCTGTTTAGACAGGAAGTAGAGTTCTAGTAGTGCAATATAAGAAATTTTGTTTCAACTGATTTTTGAGCAGATGTGTATTTTTCTTTGCAGATGGTCGACGGGTTGAAGGTGGCTCTTGACACTACATTTGTACCAAACACAGGGTAAAATTTTCTATTACCTTTATCTACAGACTGTTAGAATTTCCCATAACTTCTAAAAATACTTTGCTCATTGTGTAAAAGCTCAGCATTTATTGCAGAAGATAATGCAATCACTAGAGAATCTTCTGCAGGCAGTGGATAAACTCAGAAGGACAAGCTCTGCTTGAAAGAATTCTTCAGCTTTTTGGCCAGTGGCAAATTTATCATTTTGCAGTAGGTACTAATCTCTAACTCTCCCCTTAAACAACTAGATCTTCATCTTCTTGACAGTCCTAAGGCTGTCAAGTCAGTGAGTCAATTTTTATTTTTATTTTTGCTGATGCTTTTGGCCAGATGATGTCTGTGCACAGTTGAATGAGGAGGTAGAATGGGCAGTGCAAAAGCACTTAGTTGTTTTTCTCAATTCACATGTGCTTAAATTTGGTAAGTAGCAGAGCAAAGGAGAGGTGTTTATGTCTGAATAATGCACAAAGACTGAGACTGCTTTGCAAATAAGGACTGGTACTGATTTATTGATGGGGAGAGCCTGTCAGAAGACTTGAGTTTGAAAGGCTGCTTGAACATGAGGAATTAGAAGCTAAGTCAAAAATGAGACCCCAGCCAACTGGCAGCACAAGTGTTCTGCTGTGTCTTGAGTGGAAGAGAAAGGAGGTTTGGGGGGAGAATTAAAGAGATGTCAAAGTTTTGTTGTAGTTGTGTTTGAATTGGTAGCAAAGTGAACAGACACTCATTGGAGAGAGGAAGAGGTGTCACAAGAGGGCCAGAAAAAGGCAGACTGAGGGGATGATGTCTGCAGGATGAAGGGATCTGGTTTTGGTAGAGGAGACTGGTGCTCAGCAGTGAAGAAAGGAAAGCAAGCACTGCACAAGGAAGGAACAGTGGAGATACACACAAAAATTCACTGAAAGACAGCTGTTGCTGCAGGTTTATGGATGCTCCTGAAATAAAGTGATGATGCCATAACTCATTACATTCAGAGAAAACAAAATTTGAAACCAGATGGGTTTTAAAGCATTAAGGAGAAACAATTTTGTCTCTCTTGAGGATTGTATGGAGTTTGAGATGGTAGGGGGAAAAGTGGCACCAGGTAAATATACACAGCACCATTATCCTTATCCTGTGCCCTCTTCAGCAGCAAAGTTTTGAGTAGGGAATGCAATAATTTCATTAACTGGCCTTTATTTCAATACATATTGAAATAAAACTACATTCATGACATCCTTGTATACTCCTGTGGCTAAAACTGCATGTTTATGTTTCTGCAGGAAGAAGACTGGAAAGTTGAAGACCACCTACAAAAGAGATTATGTCCATGTAGGCTGCAGTGTAGACATTGATCTCTCTGGACCAACTGTTTATGGCTGGGCAGTGGTGGGCTATGAAGGTTGGCTTGCTGGCTACCAGATGGCTTTTGATACAGCCAAGTACAAGGTTTCACAACGTAACTTTGCCTTGGGATATAAGGCAGAAGACTTTCAGCTGCACACTAATGTGTAAGTATTACCTGAGTCTAAAAAAACACCAGAGGAGCCAAACTGTAGGAATAGTCAGCAGTAATGGCCTTAGGTCAAAGGTGGGTGAAGGGAATGCTGAATTGTTTCCAATTAATTTATATTCGGTGTTTTCATTTCCAGTACAACTAAAATGGGGACAGCTTCCAATCTCTTGGCTGTCTTGACACCTTTCAGAGTAATTTTGGGGTTTGTGTATCTAAGATAGTGATGTAAAGGCCCTTTATGGTAATTTGTAATTAAAAGCTGTGAGCTTTAACTTCTGTAATGGCACAAGACAAAAAAAGCCTGCAATTAAACCCCCCCTGTACCTTCTCCCCTCTCAATCAGACAGAAAGTTTCTCCCTCAGAAATGGCCAAGGTGAAGGAGAAAAGAGGGGTAGCATTGTGTTTTTTTCCAGCTGTAGGCTTGGCATTCACATGGCCTGGGATGCTTTGCAGATGGTATAATTTAAACAGTGTAATGCAACAACATGGTTTCCAGTCTCCTTTGTGTGTTGCTGCACAGTGGCATTTACCTGGGTGGGTTGTTGTTTGGTTTGTTTTTGTCAGAACCTCAAACTGTAGGTCTCTGGCTCTTGGAAAATCCTGTTCCATTCTGCAAAGCAAAATATGTTTTGTGTAAAAAAATAGGAGCAGCAGTGTGCCAGCTGCAGCTAGGAAGCAGTGAGCTTGGGCTCAGGGAAGTGTTGGATCTCTTGGATCAGTTTAGGAGTTAATGATCAAATGATTGTGGGGAAGGGTTAATCTAAGACTAAACAAGGCAAGGCTTGACACACTTGCATCTGTTCCAACCAGGAATGATGGCACTGAGTTTGGTGGGTCTATTTATCAGAAGGTTACTAATAAGGTTGAGACATCAGTCAATCTTGCATGGACTGCTGGCAGTAACAACACACGTTTTGGTATTGCTGGAAGGTACCAACTGGATGAAAAGACTTCTGTTGCGGTAAGAATTTTGTTACAGAAATGAGTATTTCAAGCTCCCCTAAATACTGAAAATTCATTTTATGAGGCAGTTGCTTTAACTAATTACTGAGGTAGATTGCAAACTGTGGCTTCTGTTGTGGTTCAGATTTAAATTGGGACCTCACACATCACATTGGTGAAATTATTGGGGAAAAGAAGTCCTAAATATAATTTTGTCCATAGTGAAATAATCTGACTAGCATGCTTGGAATAGTGTGCTGCAAAATATATTTTAAAAGGTAATGAAAGGACACAGTGTCCTTTTAATCCTGAAATCCATCATGTAAAACCATATAATGGTTAAATGGTGGAAGTTCAGCTGAGCTAACAGCCCTCTCTGAATAGTAAGTTAACCCTTGAAAGTCAGCTGACATGTGAGTGTTTTAATACTAAAACTGAAGTAACAAGCATTCACCTTTCAAAACAACAATTAGTTTCAGGACCATTGAACCAAAATTAAAGATGAGAAATGCTATTGTAAAGAGCTCAAAATGCAGCAATGCAAAAAGGGGATTGTGTATTCATGTATTTCTTGCTCATTAGAAGAAAAAGAAAATCACTCCTGAGTGATGTGAACAGGCTCTGAGGGGCTGTAGTGAGTAGCTCTTTAAAGGATACAAAGACATGATAGAGGGGGAAGTGAAGAACAGCATGGCATTCTGTGCAGGCAGAATTGGTGTAGGAATACCAATTGCTTAAGATGGAAACTCCTGAGAAAAGGAAAAGATTGCAACTTGCTTCCAAGAGAGGTTGGTCTACAAGTAGCTGAAGAGCATTAATGCAAAGCCCCTTCTCAGGGCACTGGGACACTTCTGTATGAATATTCAAGTATTCAGGGTATAAATACTGTGATTTTTTTTTTTTTTTTGTAGGCCAAAGTGAACAATGCCAGCCTCATTGGAATTGGTTACACTCATGCCCTCCGACCTGGTAGGTAATTCTCACTGCAAGTGAGCAAATAGTATTAAGAACTACACTGTGCTTTAATTAAGAACAGAACAGATGAACAATGAGCTAGAAATCTTTCTGCAGACTCAGAAGTAAAGGATGTGTGTGTACACAAGTTCCTGTGGAGCTGAGGTACCTGAGGCAGAGCACTGCACAGGGATCTGGCTCAGTGTATGATGGTTCTCATGAATTCTTTTGTAGGTGTAAAGCTGACACTCTCAGGCTTGATTGACGGCAAGAATTTCACTTCTGGAGGTCACAAACTCGGGCTGGCATTTGAGCTGGAGGCTTAACACAGCTTTAAGTAAAACAACTGGTGGTGCTCTGGAAGATGAAGGAAAAGTGTACCCCATGCATTTCAGCCTTAATATTACTCTGAAATTTGAAGAAGTGTGAACTTCCTACTCTTCCCAAGAATGACTTTAACCCAATGCTGAAGTCCAGAGTGTGCCAGCACAACGGAGGAAGACACGTGAAGGCATGCATGGAAGTTGTGATGTTTGTGCCACATTTCAGTTTCCTGTATTTTAAATCTGTTTCAAAAAGACCAGAAGAAAATCCAACCTCTCCCCACTATTGTATTGCATTTTGCATGTCCTATACTTCACAGCCTTTTATAAAAGGAGGTCTCTGTGCTGTAGTGGAAATTTGGGGTTACATCAGAATGAAATAAATTGGTCACGGTCAGAACACAAGGTTGGTGTGTGTTGACTCTCACCAAGTTTCCATCCAGCTGGGTTTTTGGTCTTTTTTTTTTTTTCTTTTCATGCAACTTTATAATAGATAATCTGCAAATGCTTTGTTACAGGATACCTGTACACTGAAGATTTCCTTCTCCTGTGGTTTCTAGGATAACATTCTTACCCCTCTCATGTTTTAGAGACCCGCACAGTGCAAGCAGCTTTTTCCATTCCAGTGTTATTGAGCGCATCAAAAAGAGCAAACCAAAAGTTTACATGTTTTAGATAATTTCGTTCCCATACAGGAAACAAGTATTAGGTAAGTACAACCATTACACTTAAAGAAAAAAAGTGCAAAATCAGCAAAGTTAAGAAATTAAGTTCACAGTTCATTAGGAAGGTGACATCTACCAGTGACTGGGTATAGTCCATTGTTCATTAGAAAGCCTAAAATGCAGCAAAACAGCCACAGGTGATGCCTAAGGGAAGATTTGTCAGGACAGAGTATCTGCTGTCTTAAGGCACAATTAAGAACATTTTCCAAGCAGTTAAGAACAGGCATTCCCTACTGTATCTTTGTGAAAAAGTGTCTGAGAAGTGGATACTAAAAGCTAGGCCATGTCTCACAGAAGCAGTTGGTGACAGTAGAAGAAGGCAGTTGATGTTCCCTTCTCAGAGGCAGCAGCTTTTCACAGTTGGCTTCCCAAAGTAGCATGGCTTCAGAGGCAACCAAAGTGATTTTACATCTCTGTTTGTCCTGGGCTGTTTGTTTCTTCCACCTGAAGCTGCAGCCAGCTCCAGTCTAGAGCCTAAGGAATAAATGAAGTTCAGTGCTAGCTTACAGTTGAGCTTTCTCTAGAATAAAGGTGAAGCATGTGAAAGACTTGAAAAGAATTTACTGTGAACAAGTTGGTCAATATAATTTCATGATGAGCCACGTGATTGCTATCAAGGAAACTTAACCTACTTGCACTTTAGTATTTTACAATCTTTTTAATATTCTGCATCATTAAATTAAGCATCCTGCCCAGCACTGTACTGCCACCCACTGATCTTAAATTTGTGTGCAGTTTTGCATTATTTTCATACAACAGCCCCATCCTTTACTGTTCAGCACATTCCCAGCACATGGCTCCCAGTCCTGGCAAACAGAATATGCCAGTCCACAGATTATGAGGGAACAGGTGCTTCCAATCTCTGCAGCTCCTACTCTCCCCCTGTTCTAGGAGTAAATTGCAGATTTCAATTCGCTGTATTAGTGGTGGCAAAGCTGCAGAAGCAGAACTTGGAAGCCATGCACATCCCCAGTCCATTTATAGAAGAATTTATACATTACCAAGAAACTCTGCTCTTGATCCTTCATTGTGTCATGCATCACATTTTCTAGTTGGCTACAAAGTTTCCGAGATTCCAGCAGCAGCTCCTCACTGAAAGGGGCAATTATTACACTATTAATTTCTGTGACAGTTTAAAGAGATGCTGCCTCAATCATCAAGAAATATTTCTGGCAGATGCACTGCAGAACACTGCAGTCAGTCAGCTCCTAGGTCTGTAATTCATACTGCAACTTAAAAAGTTGGTGGCAGCCCCTGAGTCACTACACATGGGAAAGGAAATGTATTCCAGGATGGATGGGGTTCTGACTATGAGGAACCACTGTTGCTAGAATAAAAGCTGAGAAGCCTGTAAAGTTAAGGATGGAGAAACATGCAAATAAACAAACCAAGGTCTCTCATTCCAAGTGGTGACCCAGTTCATTTAAGGAAGCCAGAACTACACAGCAGTCTCCTCAATGACACAGCTCAGCTGCTGTGACCTTACATGACAATGCTTCAACACTTCTTGCTGGCACTGCACTTCCAAGTGAGCCCAACCATCTCAGGTTAAAGGAAGAAAACCAAAAAGCCACCATTATTACTGAAGCAGGGGGAAGTGAAGCTATCCATGATTCCCCATTTTTGGTAAGGAAGATCTGCAAGCCCCAGGAAGTCTAACTAGTAAGTAAACCAAGACTGCTGACAACACAAGCTGAACATCAAGAGTAAAATATGAGGAACCCTGTGTGCCATTATTGCATAAAGCTTTGTAGTGCTGGCATTAGCAGCTGAAGAACTCCAGGCTTTGCCTCACCTTTTTCTTACAGAGTCTGATAAATTGTATGTTCCAGAAGGGACCTGCAGCAGCAGCTGGCCTGAGCTACCAAGACGTGATGTGTTCATGCTCTCTGGACTGCCAGTAACAGGACCACGTACTTTACTCTGAAGAAAACACAGAATATTCACAGTGCAATTATTTCCACTAGTTTTCAGCAGCCAGGAATGTGAGACAACCTGGAACTTGGCTTTAATACAAATTCAAAATAAAGAATCATAGGACATAGTCAATTTACTGTTATTTCAGTAACCTATGCTACAAACCCCATTCTTGGGTTAAAGTGGAGTTTTTCTTTTACTTACACAAGCAATTTTCAGCAAGTTCCACAGTTCTTTCTGTCGTTTCTCCTGAAGCCTAACAACTGTTTCCTCATCTTCACTCATCAGAGCCATCACTTTCTCCACTCTGGGGAACAATTCCAATGCCTTCTGTTTGCAAACTACAGTTTTACTGTTAAAAAAGTAAAAATTAATCAGATCACACGTGGGCCACAGCTGAAGTTGTTTATTTCCTGCAAGATCTCATTAGCTGGATGCATTGAATTTTAAACCTTCTCTTGCTGGAAGAGAAAATGCCTCCTCTCAGCTCTGAATAAAATCTACAAAGCTCACCTGAGCTGAGCATAAATGACTCGAACTTTTTTTTCAAAGGTCTGGATTGCCTGCAGGAGCAGTCGAACTATTTCCTGGCTGTCACCACTTGTCCTCTGATCTGGAATGAGAGTCAGTATCACACAGAAAGGTTGGTTTATAGGACAGAGTGACAAGATTCTTAATGGCTTGTTTCCACTACTGCTTCAATCCTGAAGCATCCAAAGTTCAGGATATGCAAGTTGGAGTGGGATGAATTACACTGAATTTTGGCCACCTTCTTCGGAATTTAAAAGACTTGAAAAGGAGAGTTGGGACTGTATCAAAGGAACAGCCATGTTTTATATCCTTCCTACACAGAAGCAGCAGCAGATGCTTGTGGCAACAGCCTGCTCTGAGAAGAGCTCCAGAGGAGTTCTGAGAGCAGCTTACAGCACCAAGAAAGAAAGGCTGGCCTCGTGTGAGGCTGACTCCCTGACTGCCCTCTTGAAAAAATGGCAAGTCCAGGAGAGCCCACGTGCTGTGAGTGTCTGGGCAGGCTGGAAGGCAGATCGTTTTCTCAATGATCATTACTCTATCTTCAAAGTTACTACCCACACAAAGCAAGCTGACCTTGAGCTAAAGTGTCTTTTACCTCTTGGCTTCTCTCTCAGTCTTCGGTACAGCTCTCTGGCTTGTTCTTCTCTAGAAGAAAAAAGCAGGAAAAAACAAAGAATTTACAAAGAACCCAAATTAAGAACAAATAGTTTGAGAACTCAAACTTTTTCTATACCTGTCTGCCACTTCAGACCAATAACAGATGAGTCAAAAGCCATCTTAGTGTAAAGTCCTCCCAGTCCCCCATAATTTGGGTGGAAATAACAGCCCTTCATTGTCCTGCAGTCAGTAAGCTCAGCTAGAAACACTCCTGCACCTGAAGCTCAAGGCAGTTCAACTCACAAATCCTCCAGTGTTCCTCCTTGTTTACGACCTAGGGGGCTTCTCTGCAGGTCCACAATGTCTGTCTGCAGGGCCATCATCCTCTTCACCAACTGGTCCACATCATCCTCCTGAAAGCAGGGTAGAACAGCACAGTCTCAGAGACACTCCCAATCCCATTTTTTCTTTCTCATTCATATTTCTAAACACATATTTCTTGCTGTTTGCAAGACATAAACAGCAGTCTTGGCCAAAGACAAATGAGAATATGAGTCACTTCAATTCAAGGAAATTAGGTTGGTGCTCCTGGATAAAACAACTTCCAAGACATTTTTGGGGTTTCCCCAAGATCTCCCTTTTTCCCCTAAGCCTTAAAACAGAATAAGTTTCATGTGGTACTAGTAATGGACAAAAATGGTGTCACCCAAACTAAAGCAATATGAAATCTGGAGTCAGTCCAAACACAAGGAGTTTCTATTGAAGGCAGGGACAATGAAGAAAAGAGGGGAGGAGAGGAGAGATAATAAAAACAAGCCTCTTTTTCTTTATGATAAGCAGTTAGATTTAGAAACATACCCGCCCACAAAGTTCCACAGCTTGCTCCATCTCTTTCCAGGCAAACAGCAGCTTCTCAGAAGCTACAGGAATCAAAGAAGAGTGACTGGCTTTCTCAGGTTCACAGAGAAAGGGGTAGGTGTTTTTGTGAGGATAAGAGGCATGAAAAGACCTGTTTGCCAGATGCTATACTCACTAATTCCAAATTCAATCTGCTCTTTATACTTTTCCAGATCGATTTGGATGCTTGTTTTAAAGAAGTCCAGCTTTGCTTTCAGCTGCTGAGAAAGGGATGCCATTGAATTCTTCATCTTGGAGAGGGTACTATTGTAACGCAACAGATTCATCCTGCATGGACAAGAAGGTCCTATTAGCCTCCAAAAATAAAAATCCACCAGGCTTCCACTTACATCCAAAGTAGACACTTGAGATAGAAGTGAGGACAAATGCAGTTGTGCCAAGGTATCTCTCAGCTTTTCATTAATTGCTTACAGCTCCAATCATGGGTTTCCCCATTCCAACAGGGCCCCATTTCTGTCTTCCCTTCCACCAGAGCACAGAGATAAGTAAAGCAAAGACAGAGAGAAGTGTTTTAGAGACACTCCAGCGTACATGGCTGCTCGCTGCCCCTGCTGAAGGCGGTTGCAGTCCTCTTTCAGCATCCGGATCGTGTGCCAGATCTGACCCCACACCTTCCGCAGCTGGAAAAAGTGGAGATTCTTCTTTGGGTCCTGAACTGAAAACAGAGGAGGTGGGGAAAAGGGAAATGTACATATCAACATGAAGTTGGAAAGTTGTGTTACCACAAAACAGACCAAAATATTGCTCCTTTGAGGGGCGTGTTACTGCCTGCAAAGCCTTGAGATGGATAACCCCTGTGCAGTTCTCCCAGTATATCAAAATCAAACACTCCCTTTTTTCAGTCATTCTGATAAATGGAATGAATGATGGTCCATTTTACTGCTTCTTGATGCAAAAGCTCCCTCTACTCTTTGTACATGACACAGACACCACTCTCAACACAGGCCCCCCCTTCACATTCGTGCCAGAGAAAGTCCTTACGGATGCAGTCAACACTCTCTGGATGAGGACGCAAGGCCACCTGAGCCTCATAGGAAACTTTCTTGGTATCAAAGAGGAAGAGAAGGTCTGTGTCTGCAGCTGCAGTATCATTCACCTGCAGAAGACAAAAGACCCAACTAGGTTTTCTCAGGAAAAGCAAGCCTTGGTAAACAGAAGAGCCCTCCTCAGCTAAACACAGAACACCAAAGGCAACAGGGTGCCTGTGCTACGATGGCTGTTAGGTCTGTGAGGTTCCCATGGCAAAAGCATGCCAAGTCCTGTGATCCCAAAGTGAGAGCAGTGTCTTCTGATTCACTCAAAAGCAAGAAAGGGAGTATCCAGACCCACCTTGCTATCAGCTGTATGTTTAGTGACCAACTTCTGAGAAAACAATGCGAGTCCTGCTTCCTGTAGTAGTTCCTGGTCTTGTTCTGGAATTCCTGTATCTGACTGAATCCTGGCCTTCACACTCTGCAGAGTCTCTTCCTCTGTCACAGGGTAGGTGTGCACAGTTCCCGTAACCATGTTCAAAACATGAAGCAACTACAAGAAGAGTAGCATGGCATGAGAAAGGCTGAAGATGCATTGCTCATGTTAGAGCAGAGATCAAGGGACTGAGACAGTGGTCACCAAAAAACTCTTCAAAGCACTTGGCAGACTCAGGAAGTCACTCTGCAGTTAATTCCTGACATTATGGCAAAGTTCTTGTCCTCCATCAAGTGTGAGACCATATGGCAACTAAATACCCTCAGCTGTAAATCCTCTATCAGAATATGGAACTGAGCATGCACAAAAGCTATTCACTACTCCTAACAAACCCAGGGAGTATTTGTCCTCAAAGAAGCAAGAGGAAAGAGACAGTTCTACAAGTTTCTGCCCCACTCTTCCTCCTCATTCTATGATTCAAGCCTCTCCTCTCACAGACTACAGGCAACTACTCTCTGAAAAACTTTTCAGGGTAATAGGGACCTCCTGCTTACCTTCAAGTTCAAAATGTCATCCAAAGCTTTGAAACACCCATTGGGACCGTAGGTAGGATCTGTACCTCTCTGACGTGGGTGCCACATTAACATGAGCTGCAGCCACTTCTCCAGCCTCTCAGCCAAAACACTGAGCAATAAAAACCAGAGGAGATCAGAAGAGGTAAAAGTGCACTTGCAGTAACCATATGGCCTGTTCTCAGTGGGAGGACTAACAAAACTCCCCCCTCACTTCTCCCTATCACAAATGCAGTGTTTAGAGGGCAGAAACCAAGCCTGACAAGCGACAATAGCACTGCCTGTGTCATGCACTCAATTTATTCCCAGTTTAACAGTTATAATCTTGGTCCTTTTGCAGAAGCACAGGAATTTCTAGTACTCACCTGTTCAGATTGTTTGGGCAGGGCAGACTGCTAGAAAACTTGACTTCTCCAGATAAGTCCTCTGAAACAACAATATCCAGCTCACTCTTCTGACGCACTTTTGTATGCCTAATGTAAGCAAGCACAACGGTGAAATAATTGCCTGCCTTTCCCATCCTGCAAGTTAGTAGGCTCTTAAAGCTACTCTTGACAGACATAATACAGATGCCACTTTGGTTTCTGTTATCTGCCCTGCAGGAGTCAGCCCTTATCCCATTCTGAACTTGCTCAGGTGGGTCAAACTCCTGTGAAGGGGGGCAGTTTCCATAAGGGCAAGGAACACAGGGATATTATCAAGGGGGCACACTTCTGCTTTCTGTAAACATGAAAGTCACATCATGCCCACTTCTCACTCACCATTGCACTGGCTGCCAGTTGGGGAGGAATGGTCGGAAGCCTGTGATGCACTCAAAGGCAAGGGTGCCAAAGCTCCAGTAATCCACTGTCACTGTGTACTTCTGCTGTTCCAGCAGCTCTGGAGCCTGATACAGGTTATACACACGTGAGACAAAGCCACCCAGCTCTGAGCTTTCTCTATCCCTAAACATCTCATTAACATTTGTACAAATTATTAAAGACATTACTGAACACTGCCTCTCACACGCTTTAAGACCCTCTTGGAGTGAGCAGCATTCCTGGTTACTGGAACTCCTGCTTATTTATAACAGAAGCAACTAGCAGAAAATCCAGTGTCAGCAAAAAAGCAGTCACCTTTGCTAGCTTCAGCACCACAAACACACCCCATACCACACAAGTACTTAATCCCAGCCCAAAGCTTGATAACAGTTAATTCTACCCCACTAGAAAGCAGGAGCTGCTCTTCT
The DNA here is from genome assembly GCF_963513975.1 of Fringilla coelebs. Taxonomy (NCBI): domain Eukaryota; kingdom Metazoa; phylum Chordata; class Aves; order Passeriformes; family Fringillidae; genus Fringilla; species Fringilla coelebs. Next base: position 1,688,520 of record NC_140052.1, read on the forward strand.
AGGTGAATTCTTTCTTACCAGGTACTGCAGAGTCCCAACAAAGGATGTGCATAGGCTGCCCTGATCCAACTCCTTAGCATAACCAAGGTCAATGATTTTGTGTATTAACTGAAACACACAACAGAGAATAAGAATGTTAGACCAAAGTCCTGTTAAAAGCACATCATACAGCAGAAAGAAAAGGTTCAGCTCTCCAAAGCTACACCAGAAAGGTGCCAGTGAAGAGACAGAAGTAGAAACAGGAGGCTACTGTAGATTCCTAAAACCACAATGAATTGGAAGGTGTTGTAGCACACTTAGCAGTTATGTGTCTAGCTCCTTCCAACCTTTGATCAGTACAGTCTGGCTCTTTCCTTAATAGCTGAAAGTCAAAATTTCAGGTGTTAACAGATGTCTAATACAATGTCTCATCTCAGCTGCACACAGAATACTATTCCTCTGACACAGTGACCTGAGACAGGTGATATCCTGGGCTGAGTGCTCTTGCAGAGGGACACTGCATGAAGCACATGGATGTTCCTTGTAAGCTTATTTGTCTGTGCAGGCAGAGACAACTGCTTCCTGCTTACCCTTTGTTCTCCTTGCTGCAGCACAATGTTCTCTGGTTTCAAGTCTCTGTGGATGATCCTGTTCTCATGAAGGTATCTGAGAGCAGAAGCTGAGACACAGAAAAAGCCAATTGTGAGAGCATAAGTAACAGCACCTAGCACGAGCTCAGTAAGGATTCAGTTCTATCTAGTAATAAGCATGGCTTTCACATCAAACCTTGAACAATCAAACACTAAGGGTAAGGTGTAAAGTTAGCATCACAGAACTCTGGACACAACTGAGTTCTCTCTCTGGGTGTTCCCTCACATCCTTCCTTTAAACTGTAGTAATGCTGGCTAGTTTCCAGTAAGCAAGGACCTCCCCAGACTCCCAATACTTTTGGTGGATAATAAGGATCATAAAAGGTCAGTCTAAAGTGGAGTCACTAAGGTCACTGCTGTATATTTGGAGAGTGGATTCAGGACTGAAAGGGTTTCCATAGCTCAGACAGCTGAAGGTACTGCCACCACTTACCAATGTCAGATAACAAGATAAGAATAGCTTCTTCCCGCAAGCCACAGCAATTCTCCAGCTGGTTCAGGTACTGCAAGCAAGCAACACAGAATGCAGTCTTTCCCTCCTCTATCCTGAGTGAGGCCCACAGTCCCACAAATTCTCAGGGATGCAAGAAATTTCAGCAATAGCAATTAAATTGCTATGGACTGTGAGCTCTGGTAGCAGCAATTACAGCTTCGTAATTAAACCAGCCTTGGTTTAATTGCATGGGACCATAAAGGAGCAGGTGAAAGAAGTCACTGTCATCCCATTCTCATCCTTCTGTCTGTTCCATCCCTCTTTGCCACTTCCCCATGCCTGCCAGTACCAGCTCCAATCTCTAAGGTCTGTGTTTTAGCTATGGGCAGATTATAGCAAAGGTCAGAAAAGCCTCAGGATTAGAACTATCATGTGTTATTTCTTCCTATGACAGACAGGAGTTAATCACTTTCAGGAAGGACACAGCCTACAGATGTACCTACCCTACAATGGTCTTGGCCATACTCACATACTGTTGCACATCCCTTAGCCCTCATTCTTTATGTGCAACTCCTCACAGTGCCACTTGCATCCAAAAAAAAAAATTAAAAGAGTTTCACAAAGCACTTAAGTCTTCAAAAGCTGAACATAATATCAAGGACCAAGCCACCAACACCTGTTGATGCCATGACTAAAATTAGGAAGCATCAGGATGTGAAAGCAAAGGTTTTAAGGGAAAACTTCAGTAGAAAACCTAGCTGATTCAGTCCTTGGTTACCTCTCCAGGGACCTCACCTTGCGGAGGTCTCCACCTTGGCAGTACTCCATGGCCAACAGTGGCAAGTCATTTGGTGCCAGCTTCTGCATCCCCTCAGGGACATCGCGGGCAGCCACCACATTAGGATGGTTCAGTCTGCGGAACAAAAATCAGGCAAGTACACGTGATTTTCTGCAAGTGCTATACAGGTTCACACGCTCCTGGTCATCACCTAAAGTTCTACATGGTCACAAATCCTTTTAGAAAGTAATTAGTGAATTCTAAAGGTTTGCATCTTTCACGGATCTAGACTCATTCCAACTCCCGGCATTTCACCTGCAAGCCAGCGTGTTTCTTCAACACACACGCGTTACAGATCTGCCTAGAAGGCACAGCTAGAAGCCTTGCAAAGGAATGCCAGGCAGTCTGTTGCCACCGTCCAGAAAAGACCCAAACTGCAATCAGAGCACCGCACCCGAAAATGAAATGAAACGAAAAACCATCCCAAGGGACTGCCCCAGCACAGGCGTTAATTCAGGCTAGGTAGCAGCGTTGTTGTTGCGCTGAGGGCAGGGCAGACGAGCAGCAGACAGCAGTGCGAGACTCAGGACTCTCTCGCAGCACAACGTGAGGTTTCCTTACGCGTCAACTTCCACGCACCGGCCGCCGCAGCGGACCGGGCAGCTCCCGGAAGGGAATCCCCGGGCGGCCCGAAGCCTCTCCCGGCCCTTCCCTCAGCGCACCCTCAGCTCCGCGCTCCGGGGCCGCCCCCGCCGCGCCACGGCCGCCACACCGCCGGCGACCCCCCCGCCCGGCCCGGCCCGGCCCGGCCCGAGCGGGCACCGGGCCCGGCCCCGGAGCTCCGCCGCCCCGCCTCACCTCTTCATGATCTGTATTTCCAGCGCCCAGCGGTCGCGGTTGCGCGGGCTCAGCTCCTGCCGGCACTGCTTGATGGCCACCTGCTCGCCGGTTTCCTGCGGACACAGCAAGAGTTGGGCTGAGCCCGGCTCCCGAGCCGGGGCGCCGCGGGCCCGGCCGCCGCCTACCTTGTTGTGCCAGCGGATGACGTTGCCGAAGCCGCCGGTGCCGAGGCGCTCCCGCATCTCCCAGGGCCCGCAGGTCAGCGCCTGCAGCGCGGGCGGGCGGCTCATGGCGGGCCCGGCTCCGCTGCGCTCCGCGGGCCCGGCGCTTCCGGCTCCGGAGCGAGCGCCGCCCTCAGAGGGGCCGCGCGGGGCCGGGCTCGGCCCGCCCGGGGCCGCCCCGCTGAGGAGCGGGGGAGTCGCGATCGCCGCCCTCAGAGGGACCGCGGGGCCGGGCTCGGGCCGTCCCGCTGAGGAGCGGGGGAGCCGCGATCGCCGCCCTCCGAGGGACCGCGGGGCCGGGCTCGGGCCGCCCCGGTGAGGAGCGGGGGAGTCGCGATCGCCGCCCTTAGAGGGGCCGCGGGGCCCGTCTCGGGCCGCCCCGCTGAGGAGCGGGGGAGTCGCGATCACCGCGGTACCGCGGGGAGCCAGGGGCTCGGGATGAGAGGAGAGGACAGCTCGTGGGCTGTGTAAGTAGAATTGAGGAGTTGCCGTCTTCTTCCCACAGCATCTCTAAAATTCGCCAATCCGGAACGCAGCGTTTGCTTTTCCCAGCGTTTTCCCAACCCTGGACTTTACATCGGGTTTGGATGCTTCTTCCTCCTGGGCTGGCTGGCGTGAGGTGCTTTAATGCCGCTGCAGAGACGCACAGGAGTACCGGGATGGAAAATGCGCTCCGAGATCTGCCACAGCTCCGCTTGGCTGCGCTGGACCTGCCAAAGCCCCCGGGCACAGAGGGTGACACGGACCTGCTGGGAGACATCATGGTGTCACCCTTGTCACTGCCATTCAACAGTCCTGCTGAAATTATCCCGAGGATCAACTTAGAGAAAAGCACAAGAGAACGGGGATGGAAAGTGCGCTCCAAGATCTGCCACAGCTCCGCTCAGCTGCGCTGGACCTGCCAAAGCCACCGGGCACAGAGGGTGACATGGACCTGCTGGGGCATGTCTCGATGCCACCCTTGTCACTGCCATTCAACAGTCCTGCTGAAATTATCCGCAGGATCAACTTAGAGAAAAGCCAGTAGATGGTCAGACAGTTTCATAAATTATGTTAAGCCCTACAAATGACACCACACTCTGTAGACAATTATAGTGGTCCTTAAGCTGTGAAAAGCCAGGAAATAATTTCTGAAATCTTCCCCCATGGCCATCAGTTTGTTAGCATCTTTAATCTAGAAGTCAAATGGCTATTATCTTTAAAAATAAAATAAATTAACCCCTGCTCGCTCAGCCGTGTTCAATCTCAACAACTGGAAGTTCCTTCCAGGAACAGTCAAATGCAGCTACACTTAAATCAGATTTATGGCAGTAATGTTATCACCAGCACTGTCACTCTTGGAGAAATAAATTTTGTAATGTTGACCTAGATCTTCATGCAGAGAAGTGATAAACATACAGAGTACCCAGCATTTCATCTTCACCATTATGGAAAATAACCAGTGCTGTGCTTTCCAAAGGAGGACTCCACGCAGCTGCCTCTGAAAATGGAAGTCCCTCACATACTGGTTTTTATGTCTTATACTAAATTCTGTCAGGAGCTTGATTGCTAGTGTGTCACATCCTAGTGGATCAGTTCCAAGCAGGTAGGACACATTCATCAATGTAACAACTGCAGCACTGGCTGTTTTCATAGCAGTGCCCTAAGATCAGCTCTAAAACTGATCATCACATTTGCCTGCCACGCTTTGATAGCTGAATACCCCATGACCACATTCTCGTGAGTAGATCTTCATTTTCTAGGATGAGTAATACCAGTGAACATTTCACTCTGGCCCTGAACATGCTGTTCCTTATTTGTATCTAAAGTTCTAAGGAGTTTTGCTGATTTAACTTGAATGTTTCTTTTCCCCATTCAGGGCATGCTTTGCTCCACAAAGCCGGTCAGGGCCTCTCTGCCAAACGTCTTAATTAGGAATGCAGCACACTACACTTGTGTGTGAAATTATTAGGACTAAGTCTACGTTCTGCAGACTTCTGATTATATTAGAAATAATAGAGCTGTGCTTTCACTCACACTCCTAGAAGCATCCTGGCACAGGACAGTTCGTGTAAGGGACACGTACTGTTCTCTCATTGAACTACAAGGTGTTCAATGGGGGGAAAAAATTGCTTTGAAAACTCAATCTGCTCTCTGACTGCGAAAGAGAAAGAAGGAAAAGTGGCTGTAAAATCCAGCAGCAAGCAGCTTTCCTGCCGTCCCCGGCCGTGCCCGGAGCCAGCGGGATGCTCGGGAAGGGGTGGGATGCGTTCAGCACGCCCCACGGCCCCGCTCCGCCAGCACGCTCCACCCCCTCCAGTGGCGCTCCAAGGAGGACGGAGAGATCAGAGCTGCACAGGAAACACAAAGCCAGACTGGCCTGGGAAGAAGATCAAGAGAATACAGAAGAGAAAAGGCAAAAAAAAGGTAAGCATGACTCTGCACCTGTTTCCAAAAGGGCGTTTCCTGTTTTCAACATCAGTGGCATTGTCATGAAATGCTGTTAAATCTCGTTATTTAATCAATCCCAATTTAATAAATGAAGCACCATGATAGTTAACTAACTGAGCTATGCATTTCTGCTTTTGAAGAGATCCAGAGTGTAGATAAAGCTGCTAACTTTCAGTTGTTTGGAGAAAGCTGAAGCATTCCAGGGAAAGGGTTGACAGCCTCAGGCTCTGACCAGTTAAGCAAGGGGGAGAAGGAGGAGTCTCCTGCACAAAGGACGTTAGCAGAAGAACTTAAGAGTTATGGAGAAATAACTTGATGATAAGGTAAGGAGACACAGAGAACTAGCTGCAACAGGAGAATTTATCTGATCTTCCCAGGAGGAGATGAGACTTTGCCTTTCACCCCAGGTTCCAAAGCATGATCGTGGAGGGACACAGAGGAGGAGTAGCAGGGGGGGTCATCTTCTCCCACAGGAAATACTGAGAATGATTCCAGAAACAAAGACTTTAAAATAAAATATTCATTTCCTCCAATGTTTTCAAAAACTACAGCATCTTACTTTTGTTTTCTTTTGGATTTTTAGCTCTTTCCCCCAAAAACAGAAATCTGTTCTAGAGACTATCTGCAGCATGTTGCAGTATAAACACTTGTTATGTACAGCTAGAACCTGCTTGTACAGATGATTATTTGAGATGAACTTGATTAAGCCATGCAGGTGCTTTTTAAACAGAGACTCCTCATGTCAGTCTTCCAGGCAAAGAAAATATAAAAAGCACATGTTTAAGTTTAAAAGATGTTTCTTGCTACCCCCTGAAAATGACCTGCAGTTTCCTGCTGGTTTCAGGTAGCTAGGACTTCTTCCAAGATATCAGTTAGGCCAGCTGTCCTCCCACCAAAAATAAACCCAAAACAACCAAAAGAAACTAAAAACCCAAAAAACCTGGTGTTGCCTTGTTTTTTGGGGCATCTTAGCAGGCACCTCAGCAATCAGGTCTCAACAGTTCTTTACCAGGCAGGAATTCTAACAATGCAGCTCAGCTGTGACCTCAGTAGTTTCACTGAACAAAGCTTTACTTGAAAGTGTCTTAGCTACCAGAATCTTGTTTCTCACAGTTGTAAGAACTCCAAGCCTTCTCCAGAGATGACAACAAAGATCACCTGTGATACCAGCAAACATTGCCTCTGTGGGATGCAGAACACAAGGCTGTGTAGCTGTAATATTGAGCCACAGCTGCAGGGAGGGAGGACACTGCAGGGTTAGGGCAGGAACCAGGGGGCTGGAGCAGTTCTGATCATGCACTGTGGCTTTGGGAATGCTGCTGATCTCATTCAGATTCAGTTAAAGTTAATGTTAAAAATCAATTAATTGAAAATAGTGAATTGAAAATCACTTGTAAAGGCTTGCTGTACAATGCAAAATGTTTCCCAAGAGGTGAAAAATAGCTTGAAAGTATGTAAAAAGTGTATTGTGAAATCTATGGGCCAATACAAATCACTGAGAGGTGCTCCAAATTGTAAGGATTTTATTATCAAGATGTGACACAGAGATAAAGTATGGAGTAATTGGAGTTCTCAGAAGATGCTCTTGTGAATCTTTCCAGTCTGATCTGCAACTTCAGTCCCCTCTTTTTGCAGCCTGATGATGAGAAATCACATCCTGTTGTACTCCTGGTTCTGCTTCAGAAACTGGACTATTTGTGCCTTTTGCTTTGAACAAATTTTAAAACAGACAAACAACCAAAAAAAAAACAAACAACCCAACAACAAAACCACTAAAAAACCACAGAGTCTTTCTTCATATTAGCCTAGAATCCCAATTTATGACTCATCTATCATACTTCAATTTTACCAGCTGTTATCCAGCTGCCTTCTCTGGTTTTATATAAACAGAGTCTGAACTCATGATTTCTGGAAGTAGTAATTTTCTCAAATAATTGGGTCAGCTTTCTGCATATAACATAGATGATAAAAAGGTGATAGTGTGGGCAACAGTGCTGGAATATTATTTCAATTATTTGGAATTCCAGTCCTAGGGACTGGAAATTAAATTGCAGCTTCTTGTCTGTATCTTGTGCCTGCTCCTCTATCACACTCCCAGCTCTTGGTTTGTAGGGGAGGTATTATATTTTAAAAGGAAGAAAGAAAACACACACTGTAAAACTCCTTTGTTCAACATTTTATTTTTTGTCTCTACAGGTGATTTGAGATTTGGAACTGATGTGGAAAACACTCAGAATGGAAGGCAAACTCCCATGTCTCCTTCTGCTGGTGGGAGCAATCATGACTGCCCAGTGCCAGGTAAGAGGCTAATGTATGAATTCATTCTCTTGCCATCTTCCTGTATTTTCAGCAGGAAAATAAATTCCTTACCATTGACTCCAGCTGTCTGCATCAGGCAGAAGGAGAATCTGCTTAGCTCACTGGAAATCAGAGGAATAAATGTTACATCTGAGTGACAAGCAATCACCTGGTAATCCGTGGCAACGAAATGATTTACAAAAATTCTTAGGAATTCTTAGGAACCCATCCTGAGGTACTAGAGGCACTTTTCACTGGACTGACAAGAGGGCAGAGAGCTTCCCTGATTTACATGCCCTCAAGAAAAGCACTGACTCTTTGAAGGTACTTGTCCTCTCAGTTACTCACAGAATTCACCTTCTTTGCTTGCAGGGCTTACAAATGCGTTTCAAAAGAGGAGCCAGGTCTAGAGGTAAGCCAAGCTAACTAAAACCATGAACACAGGAGGGGAAAGCCAATGATGTTGAAGAAACAGAGCCTGAAAACTTTTTGTCATGGTTATGTGGATGAGAGAGTCAGAAGGCAAAATACCAGACTGTTAATACATCCACAACAAAGTTTTCCCCTCCCTCTGCTCTTCCTGAAAAAAAAAGAGGCCAGGCAATAGTGGAATTGTACATCTGGCAGCACAGCAGAGAGAGAGATGGGACAGTTGTGGTCTGGGAAGGAGAAAGGGCAACCCATAAGACAGATGCTCCCATCACAGATACTTTCCTCCTGGAAACAGATACTTCCCTCCTTTTGCTCAGCCAGGTCTTTTCCCTGAATCTGAAAGAGGATTTCCTTTCTCTGATTACAGCCATTTGCACAGATAATTCATCTGCAGAAATTTACCAACACAGGGGGACCTGGCTGAGGCTTTCAGGGAGCAGAATAGAATACTGTAGGTGCGAGAGTGGTTGGAGTCGTTGCCACACTGTGCCTGTCAGAGGTAAGTATGACAAAGAAAAAGGAATGGTGAGAGACTGTCCATCTGATCATCTTAAAGAAGAACAGTCAGGGCCACAGTTACTGCACAGAAAATTTGTCTGGGAATAGAAGAGGAGAGAAATGAAAATAAAAACAAAGAATGGAAGCACTACATAAAAAGGCTGTAAGAACATGGCAATAACAGGTGGGTAGGGAAAAACAGAACAGGCTAAAGGATGCTGACAGGAAAATGAAAGGTGTCATCTTCTTGCTTCTGTGAAATCTAACAGTATTTCCTGGCTTTTGCTTATTCCACAGTCTGCACTAGAAATAAATGCTACAATGGGGGCCAATGTTCACAGGCATATTATTCCCCACAGCTCTTCATCTGCCAGTGCCACCAGGGTTTCTCAGGGAAGCAGTGTGAAATTGGTGAGTATAGCACATCACCTGCTGTGAGCAGTGCTATGGATGTTAGCTGTGCACAAGGGTACCCAGAAGCTCCTGCTGTAGGCTAGGCTCTAATAAGCTGTCTTTGTTCTAAAACTAATACTGAAAAGAACTTTTAAGGACACCTGGGTTGTTCTAGGTGTCTCTGAATAAAACTGTGAATTTTGCAACTGAAGACCTTCATGTACCCTTGCAGTCTACCTGACAGAGCATTTTCACTGACTTACTAGACAAGACATCTGAGAGCCAAGTTTAAACAGAACAGAGACTAGGGAATCTGTCTGGGAAAGAATTTGGATGCTGTCCTTACATTTTGTTCCCTTTTTTTCAGATACTGAAGTTAAATGCTACAAAGACACTGGAGTAACATATAGGGGTACCTGGAGCACGACAGAGAGTGGAGCTGAATGTTTAAATTGGAATAGTGATGGCCTGGTGAGCTGGATGTACAGTGGCCAGAGAGAGGATGCTGCTGAGCTGGGACTGGGCAATCACAACTATTGCAGGTGAGGGGTCAGAGCAATCAGCCATTCAGAGAGCCTGGAGCAAAAGAATGGCTGATTGCTGTGGTCAGATTGCAAGCAGGGAACACTCTGCACAGGTGCAGAGACTGTGCAGCCTGTGAGCAGTAATTGCAACATCTGTGGACATATCTGAACTTCAGATCTCCCTAGTAGACTGGGTGTTTATGGCAGGCTACAAAATGAAGTATCTGCCACCCCACAGTCTTTCCCTTGCCCCTTTCCAGCCTAAACTCCATTTGTAATTTAGTTTCCTACTGCTTCAAATCCTGGAGAGAACTGTAAAAACAGTTCTAATCTGCACAAACATGCTGTCCATTCCTGCTGCTTGCCATCTCATCTTCACCTCAATGTACTCTACAGTTTTATACCTAAAATAGGAATTCTAGCAACTTCTGATGGTTCAGTCCACATCTTCACTGCAGAGCAGGACTAAGTTAGCAAAGTAGATGACACTACTAGCACTAGCTTTAGAATGATGCATAATATTGTGACTCTTTCAGAAACCCAGATGAGGATTCCAGACCTTGGTGCTATATCTACAAAGGGGGAAGGTACACCTGGGAGCACTGCAGTGTGCCCTCCTGTTCCAAAGGTACATGCAGGGGACAGGGAATGGACCTGGCAATTTCCATTATTCACTGCATGTATAAAGGGTTCTCTGTCAACTTGGGCTATTTCTGTAGCCTAAAAAGTTGAGACTCTCATGTTATATCATATTTAGGCTTTTAGTATTTATGACACTGAGAGAATGAGATACATAGAGGTAATATGTAAAAAAAGATGCCTTGATAGAAATCCCACATAGGAACAAGTGACAGGTTCACATCAATCTGTTAATGTGCAGCTTTCTGATTGAAGTTAGGGACACCAACTGCAGCTCTGGAAGAGGCACAGATTACCGTGGCAGCCACAGTGTTACCAGTTCTGGAGCTACCTGTTTGAAGTGGAATTCTCTAATCCTTATCAGCAAGGTATATACTGCTTGGAGAAGAGATGCTTACCGGCTGGGCCTTGGTAGTCACAATTTCTGCAGGTATGTAGTTGGTTATAGAATTTTAAAAAACCCACCAAACTGCCTTGCAGTACTCTTAAGGGAAGGCTCTGGTCTTTTACATGGATTAGTGAAGCACATGAAATACATTAGTGGTGACAATGAAACTCACTCCCAATAATAATTTTATTCCACCTGACCTATTTATGCTTCTCTAAGATCAGACTCTGCAAGTGTAAATTTAACGTGCCCTCTGTATCTCTGGAAAAATCAAAAAGAATACACTTGGGTCACAGTCTAACACCTTTAGGTCTCTGAAAACTTCTGCACATCTGTTAATAAGAACAGCTCTTCTGTCTCCTATGCTGCAGGAATCCTGATAATGACAGCAAGCCCTGGTGCCATGTCCTGAAAGGAAATCAGCTCACATGGGAGTACTGCAATGTGCCTGATTGCTGTAAGGATACCAGCACTCCTCATTTTTCTCTTTCTTTGAACCTTTACAGTCCTGCATGTCATCTGTATTAAAATAAGATATAGAGAAAAAAAAAAGCTGTATTACACTCAAGCATCTTGTTAAACAAACAAACAAGAGAAGCTTTTTGGAGCAGAAAGAGATTCTGTAGCTCCACTCTCACAGAAGTGCCTTTTGGCCTTCCAGAAGGGAAGATTGCAGAAATTTAGAACAGGAAAGGCAGGGTTTCCTTACTGTATTTTTCAAATCAGAATACAAGTTTCCTAGGAAACAGGGATGACTCAAATACTAAATAGTTCATGGCAGGCTGCCTCAACGTGGACTGGGAGGCTCTTAACCCTAACTGAAAGCAAAGAGTGCCTGAGCAAAACACGCCTGGTTTTGGGTTTGTCATCCACAGCCACCTGTGGCTTACGGCAGCGCAGAGCACAGCAGTTCAGGATCCAGGGAGGTTCCTCTGCAGACATTGCAGCTCACCCATGGCAAGCTGCCATCTTTGTGAAGTATCACCGACTGCCTGGAGAGCATTTCCTCTGTGGAGGAATTCTGATCAGCTCCTGCTGGGTTCTGTCAGCTGCTCACTGCTTTGAGGAAGGGTAAGTTGAGGATTCAGCACTATCTCGGGGAGAAAAGTCTGGAAAATTGAAGCATCCAGTATAGCTTTGAAAAAAAACCCTCTTTATCCCAGTAAGTCTGCACTAAAGATAATTGTGCTGAGCATTACAGAGAGGCATTTAATTGGGCAAAGTAGCAGGATGGCATTAAGGTAGCACAGGAGAGTATCAGATACCTTAAGAACAAAGTTGTCAATACACAGTGCAGAACCATCTGAAACTTGAGAACAGCAAGGGGCTGTAAGCACATAGGACAAAAATGAAGGTAAATAGGTCACTCTGAAGTCACACTGCATGGGGAACAAAGTAGTATTAGAGCTAAAATAAAAACAAATTTTTAAAAAATTAAAATAAAGCAGACTTTCCAATAGCATGTCTTCAAGGGAAGGGTCCACTCTAGTAAACACAGGAACAGAGACTCTCTTTGCTTCAGTTTTAGTACAAATCAGCTGAACATTGTGCTGGGCAGGACTTCCCGAGCAACTCCTGAGGAAAATGAACAGAAGTTTCAAGTGAAGAGCTACATTGTGCATCAGAGATTTGACTCAGAAAATTTCAACAACGATATTGGTAAGAACTTCTCTGACTTTTTGACTGGAAGGTCACGCTTGGCTGAAAGTTGTGATTAATGAAGTGGGGATGTTTTTGCCTTGTTCAGCTCTGTTGCAGTTGAACTCAGATGCAGAAGAGTGTGCTGTGGAAACGGGCACTGTCCGCACAGCCTGCCTCCCCCCGCCAGAGCTGCAGCTGCCTGACTGGACTGAGTGTGAGATCTCTGGTTATGGCAAAAAGGAAGAATGTGAGTAGAAGATTCATGTGTACATGTCCAGAGCTTCAGTCCTCTGCCCTCAAAGCCTTTAGCATCACTGAATGCGTAATGTTTCATATTGGATTGTATGAGCACTACAAAATGTACATAGGAGTTACTCAAAATCAAATTTCTGCTGTTGTTCATCTCAGTTCTGTCAGTTGTAGAGTCTTCCTTGATACTCTCCACAGTACAAAACTAGAAAAAAAAAAAGGCACAATGAATAAGATAGGAGAAACAGAAGATTGGCCATCAGGGCTGCCACAGCTGCTGTACTCAGTAGATTTAGAATTTCTGTCAAACCTTGATCTACCATATAGGTGCAGATTGATGCCTTATCCTGAGAGACATTGGCTATGCAGAGATAAGCAAAAAAAACCTAAAGAAATAACAATCCCAGATATACATTAAAAGGCTGGTTAAATTGTTTTTAAAGTGAGCTATAACAAACAGAAATAAAAGCTGTCTGAAAGTATACACAGGCTGACCTGTATTTAAAGCAAACAAAAAACCCCCTAGCCCTTTAGGATCCTATTTCACACAGTTGAGGTATTTTCATAGACATTTCCCATGGCTTCACTCTGATTGATGTAACTATGCAAAGATGAATTAATTTGGAGCCTGCATAAACCTCTCTAGCTTGCTGAAGAAACAATATTGTTTCTCAGCTAGATTCAAGCTGTTCTGATTATTGAAGTTTATCAAAGTGGAACACCCAAGATATGAAAAGACCCTTTTGCAAGGAGATTTTAGTTTAGCCACAGAGCTACTGCTGGAATTGCAACTTTAAAAAAAACATAGCTATGCACATACCCAGCCATATATACATATTTCTATTGTCATTTTTCTTCCAGTTTCTCCATTCTACTCAGAGCACCTGAAGGAAGGCCATGTCAGATTGTTCCCAGCCAGTCGGTGCACAGCACAGTATCTGGACAACAGGACAGTGACAGACAACATGTTGTGTGCAGGAGACACAAGGCACCTTGATGATGCCTGCAAGGTAACCCCAATTCTGTTCTTTCTTTTTCTTTTCCTTGTCTCTTTTTTAAACTTGTCTCTCCTTGTCTCTTTCTTCAACTTGTCTCTTTCTTTTCCTTGTCTTTTTCTTCTCCTTGTCTCTTTCTTCTCCTTGTCTCTTTCTTCTCCTTGTCTCTTTCTTCTCCTTGTCTCTTTCTTCTCCTTGTCTCTTTCTTCTCCTTGTCTCTTTCTTCTCCTTGTCTCTTTCTTCTCCTTGTCTCTTTCTTCTCCTTGTCTCTTTCTTCTCCTTGTCTCTTTCTTCTCCTTGTCTCTTTCTTCTCCTTGTCTCTTTCTTCTCCTTGTCTCTTTCTTCTCCTTGTCTCTTTCTTCTCCTTGTCTCTTCCTTCTCCTTGTCTCTTCCTTCTCCTTGTCTCTTCCTTCTCCTTGTCTCTTCCTTCTCCTTGTCTCTTCCTTCTCCTTGTCTCTTTCTTCTCCTTGTCTCCTTCTCCTTGTCTTTCTTTTCCTTGTCTCTTCCTTCTCCTTGTCTCCTTCTCCTTGTTTCTTCTTGTCTCTTTCTTTTCCTTGTCTTCCTTTTCCTTGTTTCTTCTCCTTGTCTCTGTGCTTTGAGCTAACTAAACAAAAAGCTTTAGAAAATAGTTTGAAGAAGTTATGCATTTGCCTACATGGCAGTTCTAGTAGACTTCTGATGAACAGAACTGGTGGCTTCTCTTTCATTTCTCGTCCCCCACCTCTCATGGAGGGGAAGGCAGGGAACATTTAAGCAATCAAACCAGAGTAACACAGACTGAAAATCCCAAATACAGGAAATACCAAAAAACTGAACAGGAAAACCCACCCCAGCATTTCCTAGTATTTTCTGTTCTGTGAGCATGCAAAACACTCAGCAGGAGGTTCTGGAGAAGGAAGGGGGTGCCTCTCTACTGAAAAGTAAAGAATAAAGGCTTAAAGATGCTAGAGAGCAATGACATGAGGAAAAAGGAAGGCATGCATTCAATCCACATCCTTTCTGTTTAAACAGCTATTTAATAATTTTGCTTTACTGTTACACATAGCAGTACAAAACCCCTTTGATCTTTACAGCTTGAATAAGGGCCTTCCTCTCTTTTTTCTTTTCAACATTTTATCTGCATTTCATAAATGAGCTCCATACAAAGGTAGACACTTCAGTGTTACATTTTTCTGTCTCTCTCCCCATCAGAGGAGCATTGAGGGAGTCTGGAACATAAAAGTGATTTAGGTGAAAGTATTGTTACCAAGTGTGGTGGTCTTTGAGGGGGTCCCACGATGAGGGAAGGGATGAGAATCTTGATTCCATGTTTCAGAAGGCTGATTTATTATTTTATGATATAAGAAAAAAAAATATGTACTAAAGCTATACTAAAAGAATAGAAGAAAGGATTTCATCAGAAGGCTGGCAAAGAATAGAAGGAATGGAATGATAATAAAATCTTGTGACAGACCAGAGAGTCCAAGACAGCTGGACTGTGATTGGCCATTAATTATAAACAACCACATGAGACCAATCAAAGATGCACCTGTTGCATTCCACAGCAGCAGAGAATTATTGTTGACATTTCATTTCTGAGGCCTCTCAGGAGAAAAGATCCCAATGAAAGGATTTTTCATAAAACATGTCTGTGACAGGTAAGAGCTCTTGGTTTGTGCATAGGGTGTTTCTGTAAACACCAGTGCACCCCTAAAGCCAGTGGGGGTGGGAAAGGCAATGCAAACCAAACCAAGAGATTGTGACAGATCTGCTGCCTCTCTGCAGGGCGACTCTGGAGGGCCCCTGGTGTGCATGAAGGACGAGCGCATGTACCTGGTGGGGATCATCAGCTGGGGCATCGGCTGCGGCCGCAGGGGCGTCCCCGGGGTCTACACAAAGGTGATTCGTTACCTTGACTGGATCCAGGACACCATGAAACTCTGAGAAAGAAAAATGGACCCTTTCCAATCTTGTCACCATGCCCTCACAGCTTCCTTCTGGGTGCTTTAAGTGCACTGACAGGGCTTCTGTTTTCTCCAGATGCTTGTGACTTCTAGCACAACAGGAAGACAAACTGCAGTTGTGGGAAGGGCGTGTTCTCATCATACTCTCCCTATCACAGGTTATTAGAAACTAATCATCCTTTTCCCCAACATCACCAAAGTTTCACCTTGCATCAAATCACATAAGTACAATAAAAAATTAATTCTGGCCCTGAGTGAATAAACCAAGAGAGATCATGAATCTCTTTAGCAACTATATTGTTCTAGGAACGGGTGTGAACTGAAGGGGACATTTAATTTCCTGAAAACCATCTCCCTCCTTACTTGGCTGTACAATTGGAAGACATTAAGCTCTGTCCTTATACCATTTGACTTTGCCAATTTAATCTGGTTTCAATAGAAGCTGGTTCCCAGTAGAAAGAACAAAAGCTGTAGGCATGGGCTGCTTATTTCCATATTAATATACTACTTACTTCTTCAGTTTAGAACCAATTAATTAACTGAGTTTGAGCTTAAACTCTCTGAGCAAATTCAGGATGGCTTAATTATTAGGATATTTTATTCTTTCACTTGGTTTTGCTCCTGGTAATGGAGTAGGTAAAAATTTTAATATTGGCTTGATCTGCCAGAGAATCAATGCATATTTTTTGACTAGTAAATTTCTATGCATTATCATCTGATATGAAGCAAAAGCTCTCACTTCTGTGCAGCATAAGGGCCTGATCCCCTTTCTTGAGTAACATGAATCACTTCAGCAGTAAATAAAGGATCCTTTAAAAATCAAAGCTACAAAGCCAAAGGACAGCATCAATACTTTAGGAGCAGGAAGGTGATGAGGTATTTAATTGTCTTCATAATCAAAGCACTGCCCTTAGCATGCTGCCCAACACAGTAAGCAAAAATGGTTCAGCTGCATTCCTAAAGACATTTTCACTTGAGATTCTAGGAAATGCTCAGCACTCCTTTTGGGAAACACTAAAAAAAAACTGACCAAGAAAGCAATTAGTTTCAGTTTTTCAGACAGCAGCTTAGTCCCAGGTTTACAATACCAACTGCATAAAGACATTTATCTCCCTAAGGCACCCACTATAAACAATCAAACTGGCAGAATTTACATTCCCCCTCAAATACCAACTTTATTTCTTATAAAGCCTGCACAAACCACTCTGAAATGACACAGATGACATGTAAAAATTAATTTTATTGATGCCCTTGTTGAAGGTTTTGTTTGCACTGACCATGCTCACCTCAGCAGAATGCCACCTGCTATGGAATTCTTCAGCTGCACAGGAACTTGTAATCCCACAAGCAAGATGCCACTTGTGAAGTGTCCACCACATGCAAGGTGGAATGAATGCTATCCCTCGTTCAGGGTCACCCTGTTCTGTTCCTAAACATGAACTGCACATGCTGCACTCCACAGCCACACTTGTGTGGTCATGTGTGCACAGCAGCTTAGGGGCAATTCTGCTACCAAGAGGAAATACATTAAAAAATACAAAGAGCCTGTAACAGACAATATGAACAGTGCAAGAGCCTCTCATTTCCTATTTCTGCTGTACAGAGGGATGTACCACAGGCTGGAATGGGAAAAAGCAACAGCTCCTGAGGAAGAGATGATCCCAGTGAAAAATCTGGCAGAGGTTTGAATCCATCTGCACAGCACCTGACTGGTGCAGAAAGTGAAATGAGGTAGGACAGGAGGAACACTACAAAGGTACCAGGTCACAATTATCTCAAAGGAAGACGTCAGTGAGCAGGAAAACAGCACTATCAGCATCATTTGCAATAGGAAAGGAGAGGCAAAAAGAGGTTCCAACAAGTTACTAGGACAGTGGTTATCTTCATGTAGCCACAGCTTCAAATTCCATCAGTGCTGTCTCCACAGAAGTTCCCCTGTCTGTCTCTTCTGATTCCCCAAATAAGCTCAGAGAACTCCTACTTCAAACACTGATGCAATAATAGGAGAAGCAGAATTACATGGAGATACCACTGCCCATCAGTTACAAGATCTGAATGTATTTCAAGTCTGTATTCAGAGACTCAAGATCCTTGATGACCAGGATGCCTTATGAAATTCCTAGAGAAAAATACAATTCTTGCCTTCTTCCTTTTGTGGCACCATTCCCACTCTCAGGCTTTTCAACTTCCCATCCTGGGTAGAACAATCTACCCTTCCACTTGTTCCAGTCTTTTTGAGGCAGAACAGCCAAATGTTCTCCCTGCTGCAAGAGCTACACAGCTCTACACCCTGACACCCAGTGATACAGGAATGCAGATGCTGGATCATCACACTGGAGTTTGTGGAAATTCAACTTTGCAGCATGTACAACGGGATACAAGCCAAACAAAATACAGGGAAGAGGAGCTACAAAAGGCCATAAATCCCTAGAACTTCCTCTAAGACAGCAAAATAAAGGTGATACAAGCTTACATAGCTGACTCACTAATCCTAAGGGACCTGAGCAACTCTCTCATCTACTATTGTTCCAAATACTTCAGACTCGGGTAGGGATGAGGTGGTTTCAGGTCAACCTTACTTTTCCCTGCTTTCCAGCACTCTGAGCACTGGCTTTCCTCCTTTTGCTACTACAGACAAGGGAGCAACCCTAAACAGATGGATGGGACAAGAGGCTGCATCCAACAGCCAGGGACAGGGGAAGTAGGAGAAGTGCTCTTCCTCGCTGTCAGGAGCCTCTAGGTTCGGACTTGGAACTTGCCAGCCTTAGTCATGTATTTTATCCCCTTGAATGGTTTGTACTTCTCCCCATACATGTCCAGGCGATTCACCTTCAGTCCTAGAGGCAAACAAACACAGCATGAGACTGACTGCTGCCACAAACAAAGCTGACAGGGCTTGGGGATAAAGGACAGATCATACTGGTGAGGCAGAAAGCACAGGGAAAGTTTTAGCAAGCAGCAGACAGAATGGAGCAAAGCTTACAACTGCTAATTGTTAGAATCATACCCTTAATTTCTTAGAGGTCTGTAAGCACAAAATGCAAGGAAATGCAGGTAAGTTGTTTCACAGACCACTAGAAAGAACAAATCCATCTATCTGTAGTCAAGCAGACAATTTTTTGCTTGAAGAACATGTTTAAGGCAGAATGTACTTCAGAAGGTTTGAAAAATTACTTCAGCCACATGCAGAATGAGCACCAGCAGAGCAGAGAACATTCTGCTACTCCACCTCAGAGTCACTTACCAGATATAGCCAGCTGCTGAATTTTAAACTGCAGGTTAATGGTGGGGTTTTCATCTGGTTTCGATGTCCCAGCTTGCAGGCTCACGCTCCCCTTCAGACTTGGCAGTTTCTGGGGGTTTATTTTCCCAACATCCCATGACAGTAACTTTAAGGAGCAGAAAATGCAGCAGTGAAACTCAAATGCTGCACCTTGTAAAGAAGAGTCCCCTTCCAATGACAGCTTTTAATGTTTCTCTATGAAAAATGTCTTTTTGTTAGTATCTTGCCTTCCATATTGGCCAGACACAGGATGAAGGAGGGGATACCTCACTCCAAACCTTTGTCCTCCTCCTTTTCCATGAGGCTCCCCAAAAGCCTACCATGAATGCTATTTCCACTACTTGTGCTAAAGGCCACATGGGTAAACCCATCAGAAATAATGTTTGCAAGAAGAAAAAAAACAAAAAACTTACCTCCTCAGGTTCAAACAACAAAACCAGAACCAAACCAAACCAAACCAAAACCATTAACCAGTGTTTGCAAAACACCAACATGCAGCACTGGGCATGACAAGAAGATATGCAGATGTTTGGAAGCCATCCACCAGATTGATGTCCCATTATACAAGAGCAGTGCTTGGATTTTCTTCACACACCAAGCAGCCAGAACTACAATCCACTCAGACACCAAGGTGTTTGTTCTGGGGATTAAGAAAACCCTAGTATGAAATGTTCTCACCCCAAAATACTGCCTTCAGCAAAGCAGTGTTCATGGAGGTGTTCATGTAAGCATCAACAGGTTGACTGCATTTTCTGATTGATAAGAAAGATTTTTTTTTTTTTTAATTATCAAATTTCTCTCTTTCCTCTTACCTTTGTAACTGGATCAAAAGCATGTGTTCCCTGGGAGGGTGTGAGGGTCATATTTAAGACACTTTTTGGCATCTGGCTAGTGACCATCACTCCCTCTACAGTCTTCCCCATGGTCTGCTTTGGCCCCACTGTGATCTCAAACCGTCCCAGCGAGCTGCTGTCACGAAAACTGATGTTGTGCTTAACATAGACAGGAATTGCCACAAGGCTAGAATAAAGACACAAACAGAAAGTCCTTGTCAATCTCTTGTCTTCATATTTGCTTAAAAGAGAAGGAAATTCTACACTCATTTGTTTGAGCTAGGAGCAAAGTCAGGATTCCATTCTCACATCTAAATTACACTTTTTGTAATCAAGCTTGCTGTGTCCTGTTTTATCAGAAAAGGGAAGTAAATATAACAATAAAACAGGAGGCTTGACCAAAAGATGAGAAATAGTTTTGCATGTCACAGCCACGTTGACAAGCAGTTCCTGGCAGTGCAGCACCATTTGAACTTGCTGTTTATGCTTTTGGTTGCATTTGCCACTCCTTTTCACCTACTAGAGATAAATCTGACAAAGGTCTAGCAAAATTCTTTAGCAACTGCAACTCCAAGTAGTACTTGGCAAGCTGCTTCTAGAAAAGAGTGTAAACCTGGACAAGAACTCGTGGTTCCAATAGGAGAGATGTCAAAACCTAACAGGAGAACCAAACTCTATAAAGTTTTTTTAAACATATGAAATCAACAACTTGATTACTCCACACTAATTCTTTCACTATCTAGTTTGTTTATCTGCTAGCAGTCTGAAAAATGTTGGCTGGCCAGAAAGAAATTCCAGAATCAGTGCTCCAAACAAGGAGAAAACCTGTGATTTTAAAAAAAGAAAAATGCACCTCTACTTCACTTGGCTCAAAATACCACCTCATCTTTAAAAGTTCCTTCTTTTATCCTCTTCCTGGCCAGAAGGATCCAAATTTCAAAATGCACAGCACCAGACTCATCACCTACTTCTGAGCACTGACGTGGTAGGACAGCAGGCGGAAATTTCCGTCCGGAGGGATGAAGGAGAGGATTCTCTCTGACTCCCAGCGCTTAAAACGCACACATGGGTGGAAGCTGACGTCATCCAGGAGCCGAGGGTTCTGGAACAAAAACTCACCAGGTTTGTGAAGGCAGTACAGCTTAAAATTACTTAAAATGACCTTAAAATGACCTCCCCTTCTTAGCAATCCTCTCTCCATGAAGGGCCTGCCTTGACTATTTGAAGGTGTCCACGTTCAGACACGTCTGATGCTGTTAAATCCATGTGAAAGCAGTACTCAATAACCTCTATCCTTTCTTAGGATATTTTTAATCTATTTTAGAAAACTTAGTCACGTCACAGAATTACATTGGTGTCATAGTAGAGGTGGCCCTTCAGGATAGCTGCTTAAAGCACCAAAAACTTAGTCACAGCACAAATCACCTGTGCTTTTAAACAAATAATCTGAAAAAGCCTTTTTAGGCTCCAAGTTGCTGAAGTTCCTGATGTGTTCCCATTGTCATTTCCTTCTCTTTTTGTCCAGCACACCCAGATTCTGAGGTACTGGGGTCCATCTTAGCAGCAGGGCTGGGAAAACCCTTTCAAAATACTTAAGTAAAGATATATTCTTGAGCTTTACCATAAAGGAGAGGGTGAGGTCTGGCATGCCAGTCAGCTTGACACAAGCATCAATCACTCCTTGGATTTCAGCAGTGATAGTGGAACCTGTAACAATAAGGTAAACACAGGTGGTTTTGTGAACCTGATCCAAAAAATCCCAAAGTGGAAAAACTATGAATGAAAAGGAAGGAAATCTATATTCTTAATGAAATGCAATGGTTTATTTATGTTACCTGCTCAACATTTCTATCATTCCCAATGACTCCTCCAGAAGATTCATTCAGTTAAGAACCATGGACACCAACAATGTCCATTTTAATGGCCAATGGCAATAGTTCCCAATTCTAACAAGACTAAGAAGCACAAACACTAAAGAGAAAGTGCTATGCACAATTTTCACTCATCTTCTATTTTCCCAATACAGAATTGCTTAGGAGACCTCAGGAACAAAGACAAGTGAAAATCTTGGTGCAAATACAAGTTAGCATCATTCCAGAGCAAAAACAGGAACAGAGCTTCCCACACTTGGATGAAGATGCATCTGTTTCAAAATCTAACTCTCTCTTCAGCCACAAGTTATCCTATTGTTAACCAGGAGCAAGTTCCATACCTGATTTGTCAATGATTGCATCTATCTCCTCAATCACATCAAAATAGGCCTCATTGTTGGTATATTTTACACCAGTTCGTCTCCAAGGCACCACTGAGAGCTGTCCAGTGGGAAGCTGGTCACCCACATTAGTGCTTCCTGGAAAAAGAAAGGGAATCAACAACCACAATTTAGGCAATGCTGCAGAGCAAGTGCCTGGCTTTATTGAGCTTAATTATAATTAATCCCCAAGAACCTCTGTTTCTTTGCAGGAAAGCAATTACTCTCCAAAAATGTACATTTACACCCAGCTCTAAAACATAACACATAATGCATGGGAAAGTGTCTACACATGGGGATGACTTCATCCTGGAAGTCATGTCATGTCTGTAACTGAAAATGTAATCTGACATTTTTAGGTTAAAATAGCCCAAATCAGACCAAAACCAAAGTGCAGCTGGTGCTGACATCGGAAGGAACCTCAGAGCAAAGCACTAAAACATGACTCCCTAAACACACCTGTGCTGCATGAATGGCATGGGACAACATAAATTTTCCTCACCCACATCCTAATTTACTTGTGCAGGAATATTGCCCCCTGGACTCCCCAGTTTATCTTCTCGTTTCCCTGTACCTGTGATGGTGTTGACGACTGTTCGCAGAATTGTAGGAGGCTTTATCAGTTCCTTTAGAATGTTGGACTCTGTTGCCAATGGAAAGCCATTGTCCAGCATCTCCTCCAGCACCTCATAAACCACCACAACGTTGTCCTTGATTATCACCTCTGAACAGACACCGAAATAATCCTGTGCAGAAGAAAGAATCACTCAGTGATCTCTGCAAGAGAATCTTAGTGATCATTCAGTGCAGTGCTCTCCCACACAGGAATAAATTGAGCCTCTTCTTGGAGGAGGCAAAAAAACCACCAAAACTCCCTGTATAACTACAAGCACAGCAGACACACCACTCCCACAGACACATACTGTCCCAACTAATTCAGCATCTTTTAAAACTGAGCATTAATTTACTTACTGTCTTATCCTACATGAACTTCAAGCGTTTTACAGGAGAGAGCAAGTGCACGTGCACAAACACAAACCCGAGCTTCTAGTCACTTACAGCAATTAAAGAGATCAGGCATTTTGCATAAAGAATGAGTGCATGTATGCTGTGACAGCAGAGAAATCCTAGTTCTGCATTACAGACACTTTTTCAGACATACCAGATTTTAATATACATCTAAGCCAGTGACAACACACCCTCATAAAAAACAAGACCTAAGGGTCTGACACCATCCACTGCTGGCCCGAACGGCCAATCCACTCCCTAAAGTCAGAGGAACACAACTCAGAATGCAGTCTGAGTTACAGGTTCTGACTGACATCTCGGGAGCAGAAGCTCCCATGACTCGTTTGGCCAAGCACACACATTTCCTGTGCGCTGGCAAGATGCTGGTCACAAGACATTTCAAATCCAGACAACACAATCCTCTTGTTGGCAGGCGGAAGACAGACATCTTTGCCCTCTTCCTCAAGTGTTCAGAAGATGGCACAGAGGGAACACAGCCACTCTGGGGCAAATCCTGCAATGCACTGCTTTAGGAAGCTTCTGAGAAGCATCACCAGATGTAAAGGCACGGGTAGGTTGTCACTAATTGATTAAAGCACGTAGCTATGAATTGCAAAAGCTCCTTGTGAGAACAAGGCCAGCTCGGTATTAGTTCACAGCTCCCAGAGCAGATAAGGCTGCAAAACAGAAATACTGATTTATGAGAGGTTCATCCTGCGGGCGCAGCTAGATCCCAAATCCATCGTAATTCCCAGGCACTAAATTCCCAGCTACCGCAAGCCCTGCCTACATCCTCACAAACGCAGGATGAAAATTACGTGATAGGAAACAAAAAAAACCCAAAAAAACCCCAAGAGGTGCAAACCAGACGGGTTCTTTGCCGAGTCTCCAGCGCTCCCCAGGGTCCCACACCCCTCGGCCATACCTGGAACGTGTCCACGACGCGGTGCAGGAACTCGATGACGAAGAGCGGCGGCACCTCACTCTGGATGACGGCCACGAAGAAGATCTTGTGCCGGTAGACGCTGAGGAGGTAGTGGTGAGGCGTGGGGATCACCGGCGGCACGTTCTCCGCCTCCGAGGCCCGCTCCTGCGCCTCAAAGAAATAGTCACAGACGGAGCGGCTAACGACGCTCTTCCAGTGCTTCTCCAGGAAGATGTCCCCCGAGGCGTTGATGAGGAACAGGCTGTGGATCATGGCTGCGGCGGGGCCGGGCCGGGCCGGACCGGGCCGGGCCGGAGCGAAACCCCCGAGAGCGCTCCCGGACGGGCCCCGCCCCCGCCAGCCCCGCCCCCGGCAGGCCCCGCCCGCGGCGCGCGGGCAAACACGCCCCCACCCACTCGGGGGCGAGGTCTCCGCAGCGAGCGCTGCCATTGGGCGGCCCGCCCACACCCGCGCGTCCCATAGGCCGATGAGGCGCGCGGCTCGTGACGCAACAGCGCGGCGCGCTCCCGCCCCGTGACAATCCCGGCAGCGGGCGGACCGGGATCCAGGCGGGTACGGGATCGCGCCCGGCGGAGCCCCGCGTGTCGCTGTGTCCCGTGTCCCGTCCCGTTCCACATCTGACAAGGCAAGGAGCATCGCCCTCAGGCCCGGAGCTACGCAGGGCGGCCCCGCCAGGCGGCGCCATCGCGCCCCGGGGACGCCCCTCACGGAGGCCGGCGCGCGTTCCCCCCGGTTCGGCGGGGTGTTCACCCGCCCCGCCTGCTCCCCACCGGCGTTCGGGGCTCCCTTCTCTAGAGAGGGGACTACAGTGCATGAGATGAGGAAATAACCCGGCTTTTGCAGGGAGGAACAGCTAGGGAAACGTTTTTCACTATACTATTTTGCTGGTTCGTTCACCACGGAGTAACAGCCCAGAAAACATCCAGCTGGCGTGAAAAGAATTGTCATGCGAAATTTACCTACATTCTCTAGCAAATGATTCCTTTGCATAAGTAGAACTAGCGTTTCATGCTCATATAGCAGATCCCTGGACTTCTGAGTAAAACGTGCCATGACAATCTTCCTACTACACTGCTGGGAATACACAAAACCAATGGAAAAGCAGTGCTTTGTATCCCATAAAATAATCTGTCTGTATCCCATTAAATAATCTGTCTGTATCCCATTAAATAACCCGTCTGAGCACACAGCCTTTCTTATATGGGAGCCTCTTCTGGTACGGGAGGAAGGTTGGATTGTTACCCCAGCACAGAGAGGCTGAGGTCTGAGATTTCAGACCCAACTGTGATTTCAGGATGGTGGGTGTGAAAAACGCCAATCACTTGTTCTTAAAATTTTTAAAGTTTAATAGTACTAAAATGGTTATAAAAATAGTAATACAATTAGAGTAATAATAATTTGGATAACTTGAATTAGGACAATAGGAGACAGTAGAAACAAAGAGTTATGGACAGTCCAGTACCTTTTCCTGGGCAAAATAAGCCCGAAAAAGGACCCACGTTAACAGAGGATTAACCCTTAAAAGCAACAGCCTGTTGCATATTCATACACGATGCATAAATTCCATCCAAACACAGAATTCTGTCTGGGTAGTGTCAGCTTCTTCCTCTGAATCCTGCCGGCGTCCTCAGGGCTGAGTGAGGTGGGAAGAAGTTCATTTCTTCTGATAATGGAGCAATAAACTCTTCCTCTGAAAGATTTCCGTGTCCTGTGACTGCTATCTCAGTGCGAGTCCTTTCTTTAGGAAAAAAAACTATCCTACATAGCATACTTTCTATTTTAACATTTTGTTACAACCTAAAACCATATTTACCACACCACTTAAGAGAATTAATACAGCATCACCTTCTAACACAACGCATACAACATTCATCTTAATATTTGCGAAAAACCAATCATAAAGTAGTCATTTTTCACAGCGGGCAAACCTTTTTTAAGCGGCGTTATCCGCCTCTCCTCACGTCCCCTCATGGCCCGGCCCGGCCCGGCCGCTCCCCTCACGCGCCTCGGCCCCGCCCCTCCCCGCGCGCTCCCGCCCCCCCGCCCTCAGCGGCGCAGCCGCTGCCCCCTGGCGCCCCCTGGCGGCCGCCTGCGCCCCCCGCGCTGTTCCGTGGCCTCGCCACCCCCCTCCCCCCGCGGGCTGTTCCACCTCGCGCCCCCCCGCCCCCCGCCGCAGCGCGCCGGGCCCAAGATGGCCGCCGTGTCAGTTTCGGGCTTCGCTGCCGTCCGGCCTTCACCTCCCGGGACCCGGCGCTCGCGGCCCTCGGTAAGTAACGCTGGCGGAGCCGCGCCGGCTCGGGTGGTTGATGCCGAGGAAGTCGGGGACAGGCGGTTGGCGAGCTCCGTGGCCTGGGGAAGGGGAAGGCCCAGTTGGGCGCTCCAGGCTCGCGGCCTGTTCCGGCCCCGCCGCCGCTCTGCGCCAGGCCCGGCCCCGCCGTCCGCTCCCGCGGCGCTCGCCAGGCCCACGCCTCGGGGAGGTGGCGGCGGCCACGGCACGGCACGGGTGAGGCGGGCGGAGCGGACGGGGGTCGGCGAGCTGAGCTCCGATCAGTGTCTGGCGCGGGAGAGCGCGGCTGAGGCGGGCGCGGGCCTGGCCGTACCCGTGCGAGGAGCTGGCCGGGCCGCGCTGCCCGTGTCCGGGAGGACGGAGAGCTGCGTGCGGCCCGGCTGTCTGCCGCGGCTGCGGCCTGCTCCCCGCTTTTCCCGAATTGGCCGGTGCGAGTCTCCGTGCTGAGGCACCGCGCTCCTTGGGGCGCCTGGTGCGGGACCTACCCGCGGTAGGGATGGGGACGAGCGGTAGCAGGTGCAGGGGTCGCTTGTCACCCAGAGAGGCAGCGAGCAGTGACCCACCGGCGCTGGGACCGTCCCGGTGTCGCCCCAGCCTGGCTGGACGGTTGCATAACGCCCTGCGCACGGAGCTCGGCTGGGGAAGGGGGACGGAATCCTTCGGGCCTCGGGATCCAGGGGGCAGGGGCACCGCGGGAGCGCATCTCTGTTCTGAGAGGAGGGCAGGTGTCCGGGACCGTATTTCCCTTTGCATCTGTTGTTCGCAGAATAAAAGAACTCCAGGCAAGCACTGCATCTTTTCTGGTTTAAGCAGTCGTTCAGAGTCTTTCCAGTACTGGCCATGTGGAGCTCTGCTATTGAGTTTGATGTTTGTATGCAAATGTGTTCCGTGTGTTGATAAATTCTTCAGTACTTACTAGAAAGCAGAATACGATAACTCTGTTGCCAGCTTAGCTCTTGTCTAAAACTCCCCTTGTAGAAAATCATTATTTCTTGTGATAAATACTTTACAGATCCTTCTTGGTTAGTGTACTCCTGAAGCAGAACTTCAGCACAACAGACAGTTATCACACCCAGAAAAAAGCTATTTTAAAGATAACTAACTAAGGGCTCTAAAGTAGAGCCTCATACCCTTTCACCAGCATCATTAATGATTATTTAGGAGCAGTGTCATAAGCATTCCTTTTATGCTGTGTATGGTCACCTGTTACTCTGTCCTCAGGTGTTTTCAGTGGGCCTCATCAATACTGAAAATTATGTTGTATTTTTTCTGTGGCCTCTAAAAGTAGAGTATTAAATTGCAATCTCCAGCTGTGTTTCTTCACTTTTTTCCTTTATGGAACAACTGTCATAGCTTTTCTTCACAGATGGGAAACCCATGATTACACTCCTGAAAGACCTCTGAAAGTTTCTTGCTGTTTGCTCAAGAGTCTTAGTTATTCCTATTTTCTGTCAAAGTTTCAGGCAGTGTCTTCCATGTGTAAAAATTAAAAGAGCTGCTGCTCTTTTAAGATGTTTGTTGTGGTTTTCTTTTTTCCCCCAAATATTAATTTATGTAGTGCTCAGCAGTGATACAAGTCTTGGTATAGGCTAATGGATCAAAATGGAAAGGATACTTTTCTCTAGGTTGTAGGGGGTAATTTTAGTGCTAAAGTATGCTTTTATCAGTAGTGAAGATAAAATCTGAAGTATTACTTCAGTATTTCAGAAATGTAGTGGCTTAAAACTCTGCTGTGTGTTTAACAAATTAACATTGTCTGCTGCTTTTTTTTTCTTTTCTTCAAAACTGTTTTTTTAAAATATCTCTCTTGTTTTCTTCTAGGCCTAACATTAGAGCTCTTTTGGTTGTGAGACCAGAAGCTCAGGTGAGATAATGCTGAAATCTTCATATATTTGTGTAAAACTGTGAATTTTCTCTGTAATTTCTGTGAAGCTGTTACAGGATTTATTGGAAAGAGTATAGAAGTTTCTAATTGTTTTGTTTTCTTCTCTTCAGTGTGAAAACAAATAATGTTTGAGAAAGAAGGATTAATTCAGAACAGAAAACGTGTATGCTATGGTTAGCTGGTTCCCATCATTCGAGGATCTGTTTTCTCATCATTTGAAACTCGTTCAGCATCAGGATAAAGGATAACGACTCTATGGATATACAGAATTCTTCACCATGGTAAAACTCGCCAACCCGCTGTACACAGAGTGGATTTTGGAGGCAATCAAAAAGGTAAAGAAGCAAAAACAGCGACCTTCAGAGGAGAGGATATGCAATGCAGTGTCATCTTCGCACGGTTTGGACCGCAAAACTGTTCTGGAACAGTTAGAGTTGAGTGTTAAAGATGGAACTATTTTAAAAGTCTCCAACAAGGGTCTCAACTCCTACAAGGATCCTGATAATCCTGGGAGAATAGCACTTCCCAAGCCTCGGAACCATGGCAAGTTGGATGGTAAACCAAATGTGGACTGGAATAAACTTATTAAACGGGCAATTGAGGGCTTGGCTGAGTCTAGTGGCTCATCCTTGAAGAACATCGAGCGCTTTCTGAAAGGTCAGAAAGATGTGTCTGCATTATTTGGAGGTAGTGCTGCCTCCATTTTTCACCAGCAATTACGATTAGCTGTCAAACGTGCTGTTGGCCATGGTAGGCTCCTTAAGGATGGACCTCTGTACCAACTCAACACTAAAGCAACCACTAATGCTGATGGGAAGGAGAGTTTTGAGTCTCTTTCCTGTCTCCCTCCAGTGTGTCTCCTTCCCCATGAAAAGGATAAGGTAAGACAGAGTTTTTGTATGGTTGTTTTCTTGTGGTCGATGGAATGTGTCAATACAGAGTTGCAATTTGAGGCCAGTGATTTTGAATCTGGTATGTTAGAAGTTATTACTGTCTTTAGGATCTCATTGTATCCAATTTTCTAAACATGAGAGGAAATAGACTGTAATTTGTACCTTGGATCAGAGCATTGAATATGGGCTACTGTGGGAAATTTACAATGCTTCTGTGCAGTGGAACTGAAAGTATGGTAATAGGCTTGCTCTAGGTGTGTCAGTAAGCCTCCTCTTTGGAAGGGGAGATGGATTTGCACAGCAAACTTGAGATGACCTCTTACTTTCACATTTTTATTTGACTGCCATTTCTTCTTTCTCTTTGAATTCAGGTAATGTAGTGAGGGGCTGATAAGCAATTGCCACCTAATGCTGTCTTAGAGGCTTTCTTTATAATGGGCAAAGAACTTTCTGTTCCAGAACCTCTTTGTTGTGCAATAGGAAGAAACTTGGTCTAGTGAAGATTTTTAAGGTCCCTGCCCACCCAAACCATTCTATGATGTAGAGTATGGGGATCCTGGTAGGAGCACTCAGGGACTTCTGTACCCTCTGCCCCCTCCTCTCTCCCACATTTTAAATATATGTTCTTTATAAAAAACCAATTTTTCTGTTGCTTTCTCTTATTTTTTGTGGTTTTCCCCTCCTTTCTGCCATACTTCTGCATCCCTAAGGTCATTGATCCTCCCCTCTAACCTCAAGATGAAGGTGTTGGAGTGAAATTCATGCACAATCATAATCTTTTTATTCTATCTGTTACTGTGAATGCAGAGTAGAACAGAAGCTTGTCTTTGTTTACTGAAGATCAGTTTGTCAGTGGTTCATATATTTGTGCTACTTGTCTCTAGGACATCTAGAATGTGAAAATTATTCCTTTTTATCCTAAAAAGATACATTTTTCAGCAGAATGGGACATTTTTGGTTGTTACAAATATCCTGTTCAGAGATGAATTTTTTGGGTGTGTCCCACTCATGGTTTTTGAAGTCAGCTTCACTATCTGGTGAGAGATGCTTTAATGATCTATTAGGATTTGAAGATTTAAAACTGCTGTAGGAGTCTTCTTTATAAAGAAAATAAAATCTGCACAGCTGCTTTATCACCAGTAAAGTTTGTCTGAAGTTCTAATTTAACTGTGGGAGCTTTACTGTGGACACAGCACTTAACTTGTCAGTGTGTTGTGCTGTGGGCTGGCATAATGTAGGAAATATTACTATGCTGAAAATTCCAGTGTTCTTCTACAAATGTTTCCTGTGTAAATCCCCAACTTTATCCACAATGAAATCAGTATAGCTGTAAAATGTTATGAAAACTGGATATAAACCTGGCACAAGAGGGGACTGGGCTGAGAGTGTTGGTAGCAGTGGGTAATAGTGGCTGTGCATGTTATTAACACAGTATGTTTCACAGCCTACTCAGTCTTCTTGTGATGTGCTGAAACTCAGGAGCAGCTTGATATTCTTTGAGATTAATTGTTCCCTGTGCTGTTCTTAAAATGTTACAAATCAGAATGGTGAATGGTAGTATCAGCTACTATAAATACTGAATTTAGTCTGGGATTTTTGTCCCTCTGGAAAAATATGCATTTTGCAAGGTATTCTTTCAATAAGTTCTTCTGAGTTTTTGTGTCTCTGTGTGTCTGTGTTTAACCCTAGGTTCTGCTCTCTATGTACCATCTCTGTGCTAGGTAACTCAGGCAGAGTTTCCTGCTAGTCTGAAGTAATTTTGAAGATACAATGTTAAAACATGTGGGTTCTGCCAGCATTAATTGACTGGCACGTTGCTGGTGGCTCAGAGTTCCTGTTCTCCAGGATTTTTAAGACACTTTATTTTTTGGTTATGTTTTGTTCTTGGTTGGTTGCTTTTTTTCCATGCAGACAGTGCAATGACCTTCACTCTGCTGCTTTCTGTTAAATCTCAACCAGCTTTTGCAGGTGGAGATGACATACTGTGCTATAGTGATTTTCTTGATTTAGTGGGTTCTTGAGAGTGCTAAGGGATTCTTTCTCTTCTTTTTTTTCCTCTTTAACAGAATATACTTGGTACAGATTCTTTGGGAGTATTGTAACAATATTTCCCTTGATTCTTAGAAGAGTCTTGGCAGTAAAATGAACAAAAAAGTTCAACCTCCCACCAGCCTGCCAGTCCCCCAGACTGCTTCTCCCCAGTTTATGCACTGAGCATGACACCATATGGTCTGGAATTGCTCTTTGGATAGGCTGGGTCAGCTGTCCCAGCTGTGTCCCACCCCAGCATCCTGTGCCTGCCAGCCTCCTCACTGCAGATGGGGTGAGAAGCTAAAAAGTCCTTGACTTTGCTGTAAACACTGCTTGGCAGCACCTGAAACATCAGTGAGTTATCCAAAGTATTCTCATCCTACAAAACACAGCACCATAGCAGCTGCTAGGAGAAGAACAGGATCTCAGGAAAACCAGGACAGCTGTTCAATAGTTAAAATAGTATTACTACACTGTAATAATTACTTTGAGAGACTGCTACAACACACTAATATTTAATAATATTGAAGAGCAAGGAGCTCTTTCCTGGTACACCATCGTGAGGAACTTAAGCTGTAGTAAGTTGCAGGTCTTAAGGGTGGATGCCTTAAAGATAGCTTGCTCTGCTTTTGTTTTGTTGACAGAAAGAATCTTTGTAAAATCATTATTATTAAAAAAATTAATATATCAGCTAACTGAAGGAGATATCTTATCATATCAATAACATATCAGCTAACTGAAGGAGAAATGGAAATAATTGCTCTACGTGTTGGAAGTTCGCAGAGCATCTGAAATTTGATCTCAGGACAACAGTAGGACTGTGTCTTCCTCAATTAGAAGGAAAATACAGGTGTTATATTTGATATCCATTTGCACTGTCCTTGAAACTGTCTTTTATGTCAGTTAAAATTGTCTGTGGCTGCAGCAACCTTTAAGTAAATTATCTTAGTGTTATCCTGCAGTACAGGTGAGAGTTTAAAGCCAAAATTCAGGAAGTGCTTCCTGAAAAAAAAATGAGAGGAACTTCTGTGGCTGAAAAATAGGAGCAATATTTAAAACAGATTCCCTGTGCTGCTGTCTTGCATGTTCCCTATGGCATGTCTGTCTATTTCCTAGTTTTGTGTTGCTCTTTATATTTGTTGGTACTTATCAATCAGTTGAACTGTGGACTGTTATCCATGGAGCATCCTCAGGCTTTTCTTCCTCCCAAAAGTAGTTCTAGATCCCAGTGTGCACTCATAAACTCACACGAAGCCAAATTTTTTGTATCTTTTTAGAAAGTTCATATGAGGGCATTATAGTTGTTTTGAAGGCCTTTAAGCATACAATAACTATATTGTGCCTGTTTAAGTTAGTAATTGTTAATTCCATGTCTTAAATGAAACAACTGCCCAATTACTGTAAAGAGGTTATTTTTGGATTGATTTATGTGGGGTGGAGTACATAAATGATCTGCAGCTAGGACACTGTAATTACATATTGAGAGCTCACCCATCTCTCCAAGGGCACTGTTCAAGCTTAGGCTCTCAGCTGGAGGAGGATTAGGATTCACTCTCTTCCAGCTGCTTCTGGGGAAGAGAATTCTGTAGTTCTGTCTAAAAAAACCTTGTTGCTGATAACAGATGGCCTCCATCTGTACACTGTGTAACTCTGGAAACCCAAGTGTTAAAAAATTACTTTGAACTTTATTCACTCAATTAGTGAACAGGTGAAGTACTTGAAGTAATTGAGCAAATCTGAGCAGGTGCTGGGCACCTGTGGATGGATGTTATGAACTGATGCATTCAGTGTGGATTGGGGCTGAGTGGTACCAAGAGTGGTGCTGGCAGTGTCCAGAGTCTTGATAGCTTAGAGGCAAAGCTGGTCACTCTGGGAAGACATCAGATGTTATGAAAAGTGCATGTGTCAATGGGTACTACTGTGGAGGAAGTCTTTTTGACAGTGTTCTCTCCATTTTGGGCTCAAGGTGGTAAAGTTTAAAAAACTGAGTAGGATTGAACTTGTGTGGGTGTCCTGGGTAAACCACAAGCAGCAGCCTTGAATCAGGTTGAGATCTTTAATGTGCATGAAAGGCTCATTGACAGCTCCTTATCATGTTTATGGGGGGCCCTGCATTCTGTTAAATACTTTTTTTCATTTTCTAACTGAAGTATTTTCCATTCTTTTAGGGATGCTGCTAATCTTGAAGTAAAGCAGTATTTAAAGATAGAATAATTACCTCTGTGCACAGACATTACTTAGGTTTAAAAAAAAAAAAATCTTATCCCCAAAGTAACTTGCTATTTCTAGAAATTAAAGTCAATGTTGAAGTTCCTTATTTTTTGTGAACATCTAAGAATTGTAAATGCAAGGTTTTTGCAGTGAGAGGAATTAAGATTTCAGCTTGCTCTTGATTTGAGTAGTGTCTTTTTCTGTGGAAGTCTGTGACTTCTTAAAAATATCTTTTGATCTAAAATAGAGTACTATAATCATCTGTCACTCCCAAGACAGCATCCCATATTTTCTCAAAAATTATGAAGCTGGGACAAAGTGTAGGTGAGAGCTTACAGGATATAACTTTGGGTAAAGAAAACTTCAG
Source organism: Fringilla coelebs (assembly GCF_963513975.1). Taxonomy (NCBI): domain Eukaryota; kingdom Metazoa; phylum Chordata; class Aves; order Passeriformes; family Fringillidae; genus Fringilla; species Fringilla coelebs. The sequence goes on from NC_140052.1 coordinate 1,721,846, forward strand.
TAACTTGAACTGCTAGGTTCCTGAATCAGTGTCAAGTGAAGGGAGTTTCTTTATACTGCAGAGAGGGAAATCTGAGCCTCTCTCTCCCCTCACTGCCTGAATTTGCTGTCAGGAAGTCTTGGCATGTGATTCTGATTGTGACTTAACAAATCTTGAGTAGTTTTAATCCTCTGATTAGAGAACTTGTTCATTCTAGGAAGGTTATTTAACAATTGACTGTCTAAGCATTTCCAGTTGACATTCTGTGAAGTTTTTACCATGTGCATATCTGGTAGTGAGATAATTTCTTTAGTTTGAATGTCAGCCCCAGATACTATTCACATTATTTTTGGCATTGATTTCCAGATATCAATAATCACTGCAGGAAATTCAGCCAGTATATACCTCATTAATATCCAAGCTATTGGCATTTGCACTTGACTCTACTCCTGTAGCAGCATTTCAGATTTTCTCTCCATTGTATTAGTCCTTCCTCAAACAGCAGCACTTATTTTAAATATTCTTTAATTTTTCTATTTAAATTACTCTATATGTTTCTCTTAAGAAGAGGTATCTATGTCATACTTGTTCCTTTCTTCTGTGTGCTATTTTGTCTTTTTTCCTTTACGTTTCTTTTAATGTAGTCTCATGTTTTAGGCCATCATTCTGCCATATAAATGTGCTTCTTCCTTACAAGTGAATTGGAGACAATATCCATTCTGATAGACAAGCATACGAGTTTGTGTTAATGGTAATAGCTTTTCTTGGGTGTATTAAAATATATTTAGCATTGTTTTCTTGACTAAAAACAGTATTTTAAAGGATTTCTATTTTTATTCTCAGTTGCTTTATTTTTTTCCTTCACTATACTGTCTGGAGGGAACATTAAGAGTTGTGATTTGGTAACTTCTATAGAAGAAGGGTTAGTTACCAACCATTGCTGCTACAAGTTGATATTATTTAATTGTATTTCCTAAAATCTGCAGTTTTCTCTCTATACAGCAAAAAAAAAGCCTGCAGATTTGTAAAATTACTCTTACAATATGAAGTTCATTGGTTCTGATTTTATTGAGGCATGGAACTGATCCAAAAGGCATGGAATCCAGGCTTTGTGATCCGTGCTCACTGAAACATGTTTCCTCATGTTTAAAATCATTTTTTTTCCCTGTGGTGTAGGTTGTACTTTCCCTCTGTCTTTTCTGGTTCATCTGCTCTTGCCAGGAGCTACAGCTTTTGAGGAAGACCTTTGCAACAGAATGGGCTATTTGAAGTGAGGAGTAATGATTTGTCACTTGCTTAAAAACAGACACACAAAAAAGCATTATCTGGTGTGAATTCTCAGAAGCCATCTACCCTTGCTTCTGGGGGGCTCACATTCAGAGGATCTTAAAGAGCAAAGCAAAAAAAAAAAGTTGGTGTGAGTGTTTGTGTTTCTTTGATGCTGATTTAAATTCAATACTCACTCGATTCCAACCACAGTGACTACCAGAAGCAAATTTGTGAAGATGGGACAAAGATAGTCCTGCTGTCTAGTGAGCCTCAGATTAAAACATTGAGAAATAAAGTGCTTTAACCTTACTGCAAGTGACCATTGTGACATTGTGGCTGCACACTTGACTGTGAGTTTTGAGGCGTTTCCTAACCTCACTTTTCCTAAATTAAGAAGGCTACAAAGCAGATGGGTTTGCCAGAAATGAGATTGTAAAATTACTACGCACACGTTTTTCCTTAGGCGCTTCTCTGTAGCTTCCTTTAGGAGAGTGTGCAGGCTGAGAATCTTTAAGGCACATTTGGTTTCTAGAAACCCTTTGTATAGTAACAACATGTGCAGAGAGGCTGGCAGGCTGTAAGACACTGTCAGTCCAATTTGTTCTGGCTCCCTCCCTCACTGAATCTGGTGACATCACACAGATAGATGTGCTTGCAAGCAAAACAGCAGAAGGAGTTGAATGTCTGCCAAAAATTTGCAGTATGAAACTGAGCTGCCTGTTTCCAGTCTTGTTTTCACTAATCTTTCATTGTGTGCTTGCATTTTTCACTTGCCAGGATGTTCTTTGCTGAACAAACACAGCAGCAGAGAAATCTCTCCATACTTAGCATAACAGTCTCACACAGAAGCTTTGGAAGAGTAGCCTGATGTCCACATTCAAAATTGTTCCAATTTAATTAATTACTCTAAAACATTCTGAATTCTAGTGGAGCCTTCCCCCAAACTGTAGATGTTTTGGGGTTTTTTTAAAATGTGGTAATGTGTTTGCTTGCAGCTTGCCAGGCTGGTAAATACAGGAAACATTGAAGCTGTGAAGGATAGTCTTTGATCTGGTTCTTCCAAACCTAGACAGTATTATTACATGCGGGCATCCAAATGTGAAGAACTGTGGGGGTGAACAGAGTATGCACAAATACTGGCTAAAACAGAAAAGAACTACTATCTTAGGCTACTGACTGTCTATAAAACTCTCTTGGATGAAATAAATTGTTCATGCACTTCCTGGAGAGGATCTGTGAAATAATTTTGTTTTTCCCATGAAAAATTGCATGAGTGTTAGAGCTTTCCTTTCAAAAGGTAGAAGGTAAAAGCAATCCCTGAAATCTTGATTCCACAGAAATTGAAACACTGATTGACCCTTCAAACACAAGGGTTTTTCCCCCAGTAAACCTGATCCTGGATCTGTCTGGCACCTAGAGGCCAGTCATGAACAGAAGGAGAGCAGTTTGTGTACAGTGGATCCCCTCTCTCTGTTAAAAGAGGATGGGGAATCCCTGCATAGCTGATTCCAGCTAATGTTGCTGTGGTGACTGTGGCTGCAAAGATACTGCCTGTGGGCACTGAAGATGCCAGCTTGCCCCTCCCACTTGGATATTAATGATTTTTATGCTTGGCATAACTATCTACAGTTGTCTTATTCTCTGTTTCTCAAAAGGAAAAAACTGCAATCCTTCAATTAATGAATCCTGTGAATATATTCCAAACTGAAGTAGTTTGCTGGGCAGGTGATTTATACTTCAGCATCATTTGGGATTTACCCAAAGGCTGATATAAATACTTGTATTCTAAATGAAGAATGTCAGGCTTTCATTCCTGTTGTGTGGCTTAATTTTGAAACAGCAAATTTCCAAGGTGTTCAGATTGTTTCCATCTAGTGGGTGCTTTAAGGACCAAACCTCAGACTGGAAGTGTCCTGTGTGTGCTGTGTCTGTACACTGAATTAAAGGCAGAGCTTTCAAATTTTCAGTTTCTGTATTCCAGTAGTATAAACAAACCTGATTCCTGCAAGAAACTTTGGCTTTGCAAACAGCTTTGACTTTGGCTTAGGCAGAGTGAAGGTGCTTGAAGTTGTTCTGGCATATTCTCCCATGCAATAATTAGCAGTGTGCACATATGTACCTGCAGAATAGATTCTGAAAAGCTGTGTTTGAAATCACTAACTGTAACTTGATACAGCAAAGAATGTTTCTCAAAACTTGCCATAATCTAAAATTATTCCCATCTCCAGTGTTTTAAATGTGATTTTAGCATGTTTTTATTGTATTATTAAGTTAAATTTTGTGTACATCTTTGCTATAGAAACTGTAATCTAATGCAGAATTGGATTAGAAAGAATTTGCTAGATAATGATATCCAGCACTTAATGTTAAATTAGGATATCCTTTTCACTCTTATTAATTGACCAAGTACCACTTTAAAACAAACTATTATTGCACTGGCTGCCTCTTTGATGAGGCTGTAGAATGTCAGTCCTTAAATTTAAAAAGGTCCTGCTTATTCCAGTCCAAACGTGTTGTTGGCTATTCCATATCTATTTCTTACTTTGCTAGTGCTGTGCCTCATCTGAAATACATCTTTTTTACTACACAATGCCTAACTCCCCCCATAACTTTTTCAGAGAGAGCACACCTTTTTATCTGCCTGTGATTGCTATATAGCATACTCACATAATTTTCTGCAGGAAGATTTTCTTTTAGTTTTTCATAACAGTGTTAACAGTTGCACAGTTTTTGTACTTTGGAGTACTAACTTCTATGCAGTTAGTGCTGTATTGAATGTGAGAACCAGATAAAATCTTTGAGACATGATGTGTATTCCATCACATTTCTGTGATTTATAAATGTCTGTGTATTACAGTTTGCTCCCTTGAGATACCCAATGCTCTTACTGTCTGTTTTCCTCACAGCCGGTTGCTGAACCAATTCCAATTTGCAGTTTCTGCCTTGGTACAAAAGAGCAAAATCGGGAGAAGAAACCTGAAGAGCTCATCTCTTGTGCTGACTGTGGCAACAGTGGTAGGTGACCATTCCCAGTTTCACCATGTTTCTCAGTTCAGTTATGAAGAATTATCTTTGGGTTCTTTTTGTATGTTTGCTTTCTAGAGCATTGGTTTGTGTTATAAGTAGGTAAAAATAGAAGCACCTAAAAATAGGAGTATCTGGATAGCCAAAATTCTGCATGGGAATACATAATTGATTAAATAGTCTCTACATGAGCTACCCATGGCCATTAACAGAAGTAGAATGATTTTACCAGTAACATATTCTCTTTTTTCTCTAGGTCATCCGTCCTGTTTGAAGTTCTCTCCAGAGCTGACCGTGCGAGTGAAGGCCTTGCGATGGCAGTGTATTGAATGCAAAACATGCAGTTCCTGTAGAGATCAAGGCAAAAATGCTGTAAGTGCAGTGAAGGATGGATTCAATAAAGTGGATACCAGCTTTGGGGGCTGTTATGTTAAACTACAAAATAAAATTATATTAGAGGCAAATATCTGCAGCTTTTATTTTAGTCTGATAATCTTTCTGAGATCTGTGAAATACTTTGAGTTGTCTGTAGTTGAAAAGTGAGTGCCTGCTCTCTGAAACGGTGACAGATGCATGGAGGGCTTGATGGTGATGCACATATAAAGAGAGATTATGTCTTCAACAGGATAACATGCTGTTTTGTGACTCCTGTGACCGTGGCTTTCACATGGAATGCTGTGATCCTCCTCTTACCAGGATGCCAAAAGGTGAGGACTTTGTGGTGAAAAGGATCATTTAAGATGGTGTTGGAAGAGATCAGTGGGCAGGCAGTGCTTCCACTTATTTGTTCCTCTTTTAGCTACATCTAGCTCATTTTTGTATGGAATTACCTTCCAGGTATTAGAAACCAAAGGGTCAGGACTTCACATCCAGTTTTTTTTCACTATCTCCTGTTTCCTGTGCGTTGCTCTCGGTGAAGGATTTTGAAAAAAGAAATTCTTGAGGTTTGAAGGAATAGAAGTGATCCCTACAGATTAAGTTGATCAGCTTTCATTTGCATGAATAGCCTTGTACAAAAGAAAGAGATGGCTCCTATGTTTTTGAAGTGGTGTCCATTTGGACAGTAGAATACTCTGGACAAATGAACTTCTCTTTCAGATTATCTCTGGAAGATTCTTCCTTGGCAGTTAGAAGAAAACTTTTGTGTATAAGATAGCTGGAAGTATAGTCATGGGATAATTAACCATTTAATTATGGTTTTCTGATGATGTACTGCCAATTAAGGAGACTTCCTTTGTGTTTGGGACTCTTTGGGAGCTGGGGAATATTAACAGGGCTTGAGTTTAGATTGTTGAAGCATACCCACAATTCTTCTTAAGTGTACATGTGATGATCAGTGCCTTTGGTCTGTGGACTGTATTTCTCCCTTTTTTCCTATGTAGATGTCTTTGCATTCACTGATGGAGATTTGTGTCTTACAGGTATGTGGATATGTCAAATATGTCGACCACGGAAGAAAGGAAGGAAACTTTTACAGAAGAAAGCAGCACAGATAAAAAGACGCTATGCTAACCCAATAGGACGTCCTAAAAACAGGTTAAAGAATCAAAACACAACGTAAGTCTCTACAAGGAGGAGTAAGATGTGAAATTCTGTAGGACAGGGGGTATTTCTAGAGTCTCTAGTCTACTTTGTGAGAAGTTTTCTTGTACAACTAAGAGCTGTTCATTAGAGATTATCTGAAAAGGGCTGTGAAAGACCAGAAGTAACTTTAGTGCTTCTTTTGGCCAAGATTTTTTGACTCTTTGTAGTAATTCACTATTTATTTTTGAAGTATTCTTTATAGACAAATTTTGCTGTTTGTCTAATCTCTTCTGCTGGATGGCTTCCATTTCAATAGAGTTTTAAAGTTTAAAGTCTTAAAGATTGCAGCTGTTTTCAGCTAAGGTGACCATCAGTGGTATAGGCTCTTAGCTAATAGGCACATCCTTTGTGTATTAACTTTCTGTGGAATTTTTACAACAATTTCCTATCAGTACAAAAACTATGGCAAATGACAAGTGTAAATGTTTAATGATTGCATAAATTGAAGCCTTCTGTGCAATTTATTTGTTCTGGTTACTGATTTCAAAATCTAATCTATTGTTTATACTCAATTAGTTTGACATAATGTTCAGTGTAGAGAAAAATAGTACAGCACCTTCTGCTGAGATGTTTAAATCCTGGCTCCTCTAGGGTGCAGACTTGATGACTCCCATATTATTAAATTCTTCAGCTTATATTCTGTGTGGTTGATAAATAAGTAGAGAAGATGGTAGGCCACCTTACCATATCTTTGGATTATATCTTTCCCTTTCTCATCCTTCAGATCAAAAGGTCCTTTCAGCAAAGTTCGCACTGGTCCCGGTCGGGGTCGGAAGCGTAAGATGACTCTGTCCAGCCAGTCAGCATCATCAGAAGGAGGATACCTGGAACAGACAGATGTCTTGGACTTCTGCAGAGATGGCAGCAACACCTTGAAGTTTAACAAGAAAACCAAAGGGCTTATAGATGGCCTTACTAAATTCTTCACTCCTTCCCCCGATGGACGAAAAGCTCGAGGAGAAGTGGTTGACTATTCTCAGCAGTACAGGATCAGGAAAAAGGGTACCAGGAAATCTAGCACTTCAGAATGGCCCACAGGTAAAGATTTTTCACCCTGCCAATGTAAGTATCCTGTATACCAAGCAAATGTTCAAAGGCTAGGGTGTTGAACTGACTGGAATTGTTAGAGGCAGGAAACTTTGAGGTGAAAGTTAACACTGGAATGCACTTACCTTTGGTGCATTGAGGTAGAATACAAGCTGGAAAAAGGAAGTGATCCTAGAGACTTTAGCCTCTTTATATAAGGTGTTATGAGGGGTTAAATGATTACAGTGAGGTAGAATGCCCATTGGTAAGGAGGCATTTGCAGACAGCCTAGGAAATGGGCTAAATAATGTCACATTTGAAAGAAATAATGTAGGCAGTGGTTCATAAAAATTAAGAGCAGCAAGGTAGAAGTATGAAATGGAAAATAGATAACTAAAACCAGTCTGACAGACCCAAGAGTTTCCAATCTATGGATGCATGCAAATGTTCCTTAATTTTCTCAGCCATAAAGGAGCCTGTTTGTGCAGCTTGACATCTTCTTGCTGAAAACTATCCCTTCCCTTTGGAATGCAGTTCTGCTTTCCTTGTTTTTTTTGTTTTTCTACCTTAAGGAATTATCTGTGCCTGGACCTTTATTTAATTTCAGTATTTGGATATTTACAGTTTTGTTGGATGCTCCTGAATTGTTCCTAAGCAGGCATTGGGAAATATTCCACAATAAAATACTATGTTTAAGCTTTAGAATAGTTACCTGCATTAAGCTGGCAGGTGCTGGAAGAGCAGCAATGTGACATAATGCTTTGGGAGTGAGGTGAAGTGTCTGGAGGGTTTTGTTGGGTTTTTTGTTTAGGTTTGTTTGTTTGTTTTTGTTGAAGGGCTATTTCTAAGGTGACAAATGTAGGTGTCCTGTTTTTGGTTTTGCCAGATCGTTGTGATCCTTGTTTGTGAAAAGCAGGCTTAGTGCAAGCCATTTATGCCTTCATGGTGCCATGAATATCTAGGTGGCAACATTTGTACCTGCTTAAATGTAGGGCAGTACTGCTTACATGGTCCCAAATCTAGAACCTGTTCTTCCTTTGTGATCCCAAATCTGAATAGAAAATCCCATCAAAAAAACCTGGCCCGGTGTGTGACTGCAGCCAGATGTTGTTTGTCACTGCACTAAAAGCAAATACTTTTTTGTAAATGTATGTGAAGACAATTTTCTCTCATTTACAGACAATCAGGATGGCTGGGACGGAAAACAAGAAACTGAGGAGCGTTTTTTTGGAAGCCAGGATGTCTTGAATGAAAAAGACATGGAGTTGTTTCGAGATATTCAGGAACAAGCACTGCAGGTAAAGTTAAATGTAGCTGCTCATTCACAGTCTCAGAGCTGGGAAGACACTCCTGTGTGATGTCAAGTACTTTCATATTCTAGTTTTGAACCTCAGGAGCAGTTCATGTTTCTGTTCTTCACTGTTGAGTTAACAAGTTAGAAAATTACAAGACTCAAAGATTGTATTAAACTCCACTTTCAACTAATTTATATTTAAAACTATGACATGCAGCACTGTGAATGGTAGTGGAGACACATGCTATGATAATGTTTATTAATTCTTTCTTTTTGTGAATCACTTGGTTGCTTGAAGTGTGAGTGGTACTGGTTTTTAGTGTCAGAGAGCAATCTGCATCTTCCTAATTACCAGTGAGTTCGAGCAGGATGGACTGTCTAGATAAAAATGTTTTAATTTATTTAATCTTAAAAGTCTTTCACTTGGAAATTCATGAAAAAAACAAGGGTTTTTTTCCCCTTGCATAGAAAGTAGGGGTGACTGGGCCTCCTGATCCACAAGTCCGCTGCCCTTCTGTTATAGAATTTGGCAAATACGAAATCCAGACCTGGTACTCCTCCCCATATCCACAGGAATACTCAAGGTAAGACTCTTCTTTGTTCCTCTTCAGTGTTTGTGGGAAAGCTGTGCATAGAAATCTGGTGTTTCCTACATTTTGGTGTCTGAAAGATTCTTCTGCTGTGCTGCACATATAGTTGCTTTGTTGTTCTCTTGCTTGAGAACTGGGCAAATTGTCTAAACTGCAATGTCTTTGAACTTTATTCAGAAAGAGGAATTATTTGTAAGGACTATAGCTAGAGGAAGAAAATTAAGTGAAACTCTTTATTCTGCCATTTAATTAGAACATGTGGTCTGTCATGAGGAATTATTCCAGCTGTACAGACATTCCTTCTGAAGCCACAGAATAATATATAAATGGAGTTAAATCACAAGAATTTTGGGATGCTTGCATTCCAGTTGTTCATGTAGTATGTAAAACAGTTTTTAAGCAGATGGGCAGGTGGTGATGTGACCCATCACTCAGGGGTAGGGACAGACAGCTGGGATGTTGGCTGTGACAAGGAGGAGAAGAAGGGAATAGGAACTATTTATCTCATCCATCCTGCCATCCTTGGGAAAACTGGGAGGGGTTACTGTTTTTTTTCCTAGGATTTTAATCTATTTCTTCTGGCATAAGTTAATAATGTAAATGTAATTATGCAGGGCATTAAAGGCAATTTTTAAATATGCATTTGTGACAGAGTAAGTGTCATGACTTTAACTATGGTAATGTGGTTTTGCCCTCATTAGCACACACACAAGGTGAGTGTACAGAGGGTTTGTTTTCATCAAGCTCTTTATCAGCAGGAGTGAGGAAATTTATACAAAATCTCTTCAGTCTCTGGTCTTTATCTTTGCTTACAGGCTACCGAAGCTGTACCTTTGTGAATTCTGTCTAAAATATATGAAAAGCAGAACTATTCTCCAACAGCATATGAAAAAATGTGGGTGGTTTCATCCTCCAGCCAATGAAATTTACAGAAAAAATAATATATCAGTCTTTGAGGTAAGTGAGAAATTGAAGCTGCTTGCTCTTATCTATAAATTAGGGTCCTCAAAACCTAATGATGTGATGAATTTTTCATAGTGCTGAACATCTTCATTCTTGAAACACTGAAACTCCTGAGTTTCCAGGAATGAAGAACAACAAGCAAGCAGCCAGTAGGAACTGACCTTGTGTAAAGATAATTCATCTGTAAAACACAGAGGACTCACTTTGTAAAAATCTGGGGTTTTTATTTTACAAAAATTGATTTTAAGTTGTCTCTTAAGCTATTGAGTGTAACAGTGACTTGCTCACAGCCTCTGTTCTGTGGAAGTTTTAAGTCCTTGGAGATGCTGCCTGTGACAGAGAAGTCTTCTCTCATGTTAGGATATTTAAATGTACAGAGATACTTGTGTGAAACCTGTCCTTACATAACAGCAGATGGAGTGACAGCACTTTTCCTCGTGTCTCTAAGGTTGATGGCAATGTCAGCACTATCTACTGCCAGAATTTGTGCTTGTTAGCTAAACTCTTCTTGGATCACAAGACTCTCTATTATGATGTGGAGCCATTTCTTTTCTATGTGCTGACACAGAATGATGTTAAGGGCTGTCACCTTGTTGGCTACTTTTCCAAGGTGAGTATTTGGGTACAAATTGTTTGGTGTGATGAGCAGTGCTGTTTTGGATTCTTTAAATTGTTGTAATTTAGGTTCTTGCATTTTATATAATAAATTATGGAATACAGGTACAAACATCTGTTGCAACCAGGTTTTATTTCTATTGAATTTGGAGACCACCAGTTATTAAACCCAAATTTCCTGGAATATTGAATAGCTTCTACTTGCTAAGGAACTTGCACTGCAGCTTAGTGGTTAAAAAAACCTTTTCAAATTACTTCCTGCTCTTGGTGGAGATGGGGTACTGCTATTTGTGAGATAAACAGAATTACCAAGCAGTTCTATCTCACCTTTTGTACTATGTATACATTGCTTTCCTAACAAGTTTGGCAACTTTGCAATGGTTTGAAGCCTTTTATTTTTATTTTTATTTGAGGGAACAGGGACAAGATTTCAGCTAGAACTTTTCTTAAGGTTTTTATCCTTAATAATTTCAATTATTTAAAAATAGTTTTATTTGAAGCTTTTTCTTTAGTATTCAGAACAGCAGATATGAGACTAGATTTTGGTATGTTATGCTTGTAACATTTAAAGAATCACTGGAATATTGCACATTTCTGCAATGAGCTTCAGATTTATTCTTAGAATTCACCTTCTCTGCAGCCCATGTTCTTGACTGTATGCTATCTAAGCAAAAGGTTATGCCAAGTTTTCATTCTTTCTGCTTTTCTTATCTGGAATGATGGTAGAGCTTTAATATTGTCTTTTCAAAATCTTTCCTTGGCTTTATCATTCCTAAGAAACTTTGACTGTGGCTTCCTGTCTCACTTTTTTGATATAGAACCACTTAGGCACTTTTACAGAGCAACTTACACTATTTCTTACTGATCTGTTTTTTCAATATGATGCTTTTTTTTCCCAACAGGAAAAACACTGCCAACAGAAGTACAATGTTTCCTGTATAATGATTCTTCCACAATACCAGCGTAAGGGCTATGGCAGGTTCCTAATTGACTTCAGTAAGAAACTTTTTCTTTACTTTTTTTCAGTCTGTCTTGTCATATTTTAAAGGACTTAATAGTAGGAAGCAGGTATTTTTTAAAATAAAACACATTTCAGGACAAAGGCTTCTAAAGCTCACAAAATTCTCTGAACTTCACCATTTACTCTTTTTGTTGGAATTTCAGCTCTAAAGACAAATTGATCATTTTCCCCTTAATTCCAGTGTTTTCTGTGTAAGGTAAAAACTAAAGGCATGTGGCAGGATAGTGATTTTTACAGCAGAAGCTTTTCTTGTGTGCTCATGTAGTTTCATGTACAGAAAGCCAGCTGAAGGACTGCATGGTCTGTGGAAATCTTCAGCAGCTTGATTAGTGTCTTAAGCAAAACTGTCTTACATTTTAATTTCATTTTGAGAGCAATAAAACCAGACTTACTTAAGCTCTGAATACTCAGGTAATTCTGAGATTTGTATGTGTATCTCTGTAACATCAAGGGAAACTTCCCCTTTAACTCTACATTGTTTATTATGTTTATTATTATTATTATGATGGCCTAGGGCCATTTGTATGTCCATGTGGACATACAAATTTTAGAGTTCAGAGGAAAACTCAACTGGTAGAATTATATCAGAATGATGTCTTTTGTAGATAAGTTTTTGTTCTCCTGAAAATACTGGTGAAGCAAAAGAACTCAGTGATGTATCTTGAGAAATCAACAAATGCAGGTTATGGTAGAAAAGCACATTTGTCATCTTCTTTCATCCATCCCTCTTTGTCTCACTGGTAGAATAAAAGCTCTTGGCCTTTATTGAACCTGTGCAATGATCACAGTCTTAAATTAAGGAAATCTCTGCAAACAGAGCTTGGTACTCTCCAGTACGGTCCTGAAGTTTGCCAGTAGAGAATTTTCAAGAGAATTATTAGTCATATTAGTTTTAAGAGTGTGTTTTTCCTCTGTCATTTCCAAAGTTGCTATTGCAATTGTGCTTCAGGCTTGGTGTAATTTCTAGGTAGACACCTGCTGCCATCTCGTGGCATTACCTGCAGTCAGGCAGCAGAGTTCAGAAATGCCTTACTCAATCAATGAGTAACAGGAGCTCAAACAAGCAAATAAAACAACTCAAAGTATCCCTCAGAGTTGCCATCTGCATCTTGTAGGCAGCACTAAGCTGTTATATGAGGCCTTTGTAGAAGTGAGGGTAGAAACAGAAGGTAATATTTTGAAATTTTTTCTTCTGTGTCTTTTAGGCTATTTGCTTTCCAAGCGTGAGGGTCAAGCAGGATCCCCAGAGAAGCCCCTGTCGGACCTGGGGCGCCTGTCATACATGGCTTATTGGAAAAGTGTCATATTGGAGTGCCTTTATCATCAACGTGACAAGCAATTAAGCATCAAGAAATTGAGTAAGCTGACTGGAATCTGCCCTCAAGATATCACTTCCACTCTGCATCACCTACGAATGCTTGACTTCCGTAGTGATCAGTGAGTACAGGAGTCCCATTGTAATCCCAAATACCTTCAGATGGATTTCATTGAAATTTCATGGTGTTTGAAGACCAGTCACATCTAATAAACTTGATTTTATTAAGCATTTCAGTGTCCAAATGCTGAGACTGTGGTATTCATGGGCAATGCAAGAATCATTCAGTGCCAAAGCTGGTTCAGATGTCCAGCTGTGTAGCACTGCAGATGTGGAATTCCGAGCAAGTTGGTTTCTTGGTCATGTTTGCTTGGTATCCCTCAGCCAAATCAGTCTAATACACAAAGAAGAGCAACTTCCCTTCTCTAGAGGCAGATCTGCTCTTTATTTTCAGTCAAGGAGCAGACAGTTGGTTCCCTCCTTTTTCCTATTTCTCAAAAATGCCATAAACTGTGTGGAATGACATGGAAGGCTGGAAGAGTGGGACAGATCACTGGGAGAGATGAAGTGTGTTGGTATAGAATAGAGGTAGCCTGCTTTCTCAGCTGACAAGAAAGCAGGCTACTTCTGTTCTATACCAACACACTTCCCAATACTGGGAATTAAGACCATAGCAGTTTGGTGAGTGGGGTTGTATTCTGTTGTGTTTGTGTTAAAGTTGAAACTTCTTTGGAAAACTTGAGAATATTTTATGTTCTCATCTCCCAGTATACCTTTAACCCATGATATCTCTCTCAGACCCTTAAACAAAACGCACTGTGGTAGTGGGACTGCAACTTTTCTTGAGCAGTCCTTTTATTTTTCTTCAGTAGCTTTCACCTTATATTGCCCATTCCCCAAACAGTATAGCCCTTGCCCATAATAAAAATGATTCTCTGCAGCTGAATGTTATCCACAGAAGGATAATGGCTTCACCATTAACAAGAAGTGGGAAGGATTTTAATATTCCCTGAGTTGTGAGGTACTTTCTCTGGTACTGCAGATTGTACCATTTAATGAGTTCTGTTCTCTCTGAAGTTACTCATGGCAGCAGTGATTGAGAGAAAGATATTTTCTGTAATATATCTGTTTCACATTGCACCATGTGCAGTGTGTCACCTGTTACTGATCAGAGTTTTGTTATTGCTGTTCAGATTTGTGATCATCCGGCGTGAGAAGCTCATCCAGGAGCACATGGCAAAGCTCAGAACCAACGTCCGACCTATCGATGTGGATGCAGAATGCCTGCGTTGGACTCCTGTCATAGTTTCCAACTCAGTTGTCTCTGAAGATGAAGAAGAGGAAACAGAGGATGGGGAAAATGAAGAGCAGCAAAAGCAGAAAGAAAAGGATCCAGAGACCAGTGTAAGAGTGAATCTCTTATTTCTGTGTGGCGTGTCGTTTATCCCTCATGCTTTTGGAGGCAGAGCTGACAAAATTTCAAATGTGAAGCTTGTGCATTTGGCATAATCATAAAAAGCAATGCAGTCATGGTCAGTTTATGTATCTTTATAGTTTCAGATCAGAAAATAAAACTCGAGAAAGCATCAAGGCATAGTCTAGAGAACAATCCTTGAAGGGGTTGCACTCTTGCATCGGGTGGTGAGCACTGAGTAGAATACTAGGAGGAAAATTATCTGCTGTTACTGTATTTACATTAAACTAATCTTGCATTTTAATGGAAAAGTAGCTTCAAGTTTTTTCCTTTTTTTCTTGAAAATTGCATAAATACTGTGTTTGAATGTAGCAAGGTGAAGTCAGCATTCTGGCAAACCACTGAAGTGACTTGTTGGGAAGCTAAGTGAGGTATATTATCACCTCTGAGGAGAGGAGTAGCAATTAGCACTGCATTAATCTCCTAAAGTCAAATCTTTTTTTAATCCTGGATTTTTAAAAGTCAGTTTTGTTAAACTTTTCTGGCTTTTATCTCAAACACTTTTGTGGAATCAAATTCAGGATAGAAAATATAATCAGAAGTGTGAAATCTATTTGTTTTTATTTCAATCAGATGGTAAAATCTGTGTCATGGGAGAAGAAAGAGCAAGAGCCTTACTCACCAACAGAGAGTGAAAAAAAGCCAGACATTGTTGCTCCAGCCAATTCTACACGACCAAACAAGCACATTTTTTCCCTGGATAGTCTTCCTGCAAACAGTCAGCCATCACGAAGAGGTCGATGGAACCGCAAGAGCAAAAAAGTTCACGAGCCCTTTTGTGAGAAGGAGCCAGCATTGCCCATGGAGGAGAAAACAGCAGCTCCCAGTGGAAGGTGCAGTGAGTGTGAGGAAAAGTCAACAGCCTCACGAGGCAGGTGCAGTGACTGTGAGGAGAAGTCAGTGGCCTTGCAAGGAAGATGTGGTGAATGTGAGGAGAAATCTCCAGCCTCCAGAGGTCGGTATGCTGAAGATGATGAAAAATCTGCAGCTTCCCAGGGACAGTATGGCAAAGGTGAAAAATCTGCAGTTCCCCATCGGCAGCACGGTGAAGCTCTGGAAAGGTGGAGGGGCCAGTTGAAAAAGAACACAGAGCCACTGAAGTGTAGATTCCCAGAGGACTGCGAGAGGTTACCCCGGCGCTACAGCGACAGTGACAGGGGACTCCTGAGGTGTTTTAGTGAGAGCAGTGAAGAGGAGGATGATGAGCCTGTGAGTCCTCGATCAAGCTCTCCACCTGTTCTCACCAAGCCAACGTTGAAACGAAAGGTGTGTGCCTTGTGGCTGCTATCCACTCAGCTCTGTCTGTGTGTTAGGGCTTTCTGAAGGGTGGTGCAGTTCACAAGGACTGGATTGAGTGTACAGGGAGCACATGTTCAGTGTTCCACTGTATTTCCTGCTGACTTTATCTAGTGGTGAATCAGAGGTAGGAGATTGAGGAGTTTCTGAGTGTAGCCTTGATCTTGTGCTTTTGATTTTTCTTAGTTATTGAAGTTTTTCTCAGTCATACAAAATAGAAACAGATACAGTCCTGCTTATGAAAGAAGCCTGCAAAACACAAATGCTCTCTAAACAACTGAAATCAGAGTGTAAAGTCTTTGAAATGATTTACCATGGAGATGTGAATTCTATCAGTGTGTCTAAGCAAATGCTTTCTTCACTCAAAAGTTCTCTGCTGTATCATTTTTGCACCTCATTCTAAGGTATTCACATCTGTTCTGTAGTGTGTTCAAAGTTCCAGCTGTTTAAATTCTCACTAGTGGCAGGTGCCAGGCAGGATTTCTAGTGAATTCTGCATTCTCTGCTGTTTGTTTTGTATTTATCTCGTGTTTCGTTTCTACTGCACATGGTAAAATACCTTCTCTTTTGCCACCTTCCCCTCTCAGAAACCAATTCTTCACCGGAAGAGGCGGGTCCGCAAGCGCAAGCACCACAACAGCAGCGTTGTCACTGAAACCATCTCAGAAACCACAGAGGTGCTGGATGAACCATTTGAGGACTCAGACTCTGAACGACCAATGCCTCAATTGGAGCCTACATTTGAGATTGAGGAGGAGGAAGAGGAGGAGGAGGAGGATGAAGAGGAGGAGAGTGAGCTTTCATCCAGTGGATTCTTTCAGCACTTAGCCCAACCAGACACACTCAGGCACAGACCCTCTTCTAAGAGGAAGTCCAGAGATGAGGAGGAGTCTGATGACAATAATGGTATGTATGATGAAAATGTGATAGATTGTGTTGGGTGATGACAGCTCATGACAAAACCAGCTGCTTTCTTGGGCTTGTGACTTCCACCTGAAATGTAGGTGAGGCATAAATTAGCAGTCAGACTAGCCTCAGACATTCCCTATATGAAAACACGGTGCATACATTTCACTTTCTTATTGGCAATGACCTGATCCCAGCCTATCCTTTTGATTCAGCTTTCCTAATGGAATTAGTATCTGTGATTGTGGAAAAACCTATGCAGCAGAGTCACTCACAGAAATAAAAAGGAAATAAACTGGCAAGCCCCCAATTTTCCATAACAAAGGGAAATATTAAATTGCCTCTTCTGACATCCTCCTCTTCATCACATTGCGTGTTCACCCTCTCAGCTTCTCATATCTCCTTAAAGTTCTCTGAACCTTCAATTCATAAAACAAAGTAATTTGGTTGTTACTGGTTGCTTTGAGTCCAGTGACAATTCTGAAGTCAAATCTGTCATTCAGACACTCCATTAGCAACCTTCTTTATTAGATGTCCTGTTGGTTTGATGGGCAAAGCAGTCAGTGAAATAAAGATTAACAACTGCGTGCAAAACAAGTATGGTGCCATAATCCCACAAGAAAAAAATGTTGCCTCATTAATTGATGACTTTGAATTAGGCTGTGTTGCAGCAATTAACAAATGGTTCATATTAAGACTATTTTAATCATAACTGTGAGGTAGAAATGTTTATAGGAATCTTAGAAATATTTTTGGAGGTTTTCCTATCACTACAGAAACCTGCTTGTGATTTTTTTTACTTTTCTTTTTATAACTTTCTGACTAGGGGCCAGATTTTTCTGCTGAGAACTTAATGTCTGGCTGAGGCAGTGCATTGAAAGTGTTTTAAGATTTCCCTGAAATGCAACATTGCAGTTTCTTAAATGGGTGTCTGATGAAAATTTGGATGGGTTCTGATTTCTGTCAGGACAGCAGTGAGAATGGATAGTGTAGGATGGTGATTTGAGGCAAGTTTTTAGTAAGGGTTAGGCATTCTGGAACACAGAAGGTGTTCTGAGATCAAAACCAAGATTTGTTTCTCTCCATTCTACCAAATTGTGCAATTTGTGTTGTGTAGGGGAAGATGAAGCTTGGTAATGGCTGAGCTGTATTATTTTGCTTTTCTTAATTCTACATGTAAGTTTTACTGTGATTGTGGGAAATCTAATCATCTGTAGCAGATACCAAATGTGGGAGACAGGGAGGAGAAATAGTGATTTGTTTTTTAAGAGGTGGTTTTATTTCTAAGGGTTGAAGTGTTAATGCTTTAATGAATACTATGAAAATAGTGTTACCTTCTTTCTGTACCTTCTTTCTGCCTGACTGTGGCAAACCTTTTCTTTATGCACATTCCAAATACTTATTTTTGGATGGCATAAGGAGTTATTGATTTTTAAATTCAGTTTTAATTTTTTAATACCCAGAATTTTTTCAGAATGCTTATCATTGCAGGGAGGTATTTAAAGTAAATGCCTGTCTGAGCAAAGGGCAAGAGTAACTCAGCTTTTTACAGTTGTATAAAATGGCACTGAGTGTCCTAATTGACAGGTTCAAACCAAGATTAATTCAGGGAATGCCTTATGTTATTCAGTAAGTTCTCAGTAAGTGATCACATTCCTTTCTAATAAGCTCTGAACCTGTTTGAGTGTTTGGAAAGTCACTGAAATGCAAATCTTGCTTTGACAAATAAAAAATGAAAGAGAAATTCAGCTTCCTGTTAATGATTTCTTCAATTCAAAAAATTACTAGCCAAATCCAGGCATCTGTGTATTTCTATTGGCATTAAAAAGCATAAGGCTATGAAAAATGTGAAATTAATTCCTTTCTTAAGCAGATGCACAGATCTAAATGGAAACATGCTTTTATTGCAACTTCATATGTTCCTGTACGCTGCAACACATTCATTTATAAACATTTTATAAATAAAATTTGTATTTTCAGGACTTTATTACATAGCTTAGAGCTTAATTTGAATTGTGTATTAAAAGCTCAGAGCTTTGAACATGGAAAATCTCTAAAACATTGATGTTCTTAGAAAATGTAATGCGCAGCATGCTCCAAATGAGCAGACCTTGATCCTTCTAAACTAATATTTCTAAGCTAATAAATAAATTCTAATAAATTTCTGAGTTAATATTGAAGTTGATAAACATGTTGGGTGTGCTTGGGAAGGCTTTCATGAATGCTTAGGTCAAACAAAAATGTTTGAACAGTGTCTTTCAATTTGTATTTTCAGGTAACCCACCCTTGAAACCGTTATCTATGCTGAGGAATAGTGAAGCAAAAGATTCTTCACTTGAGCCAGATACTTCCACACCTGTGAAAAAGAAGAAGGGATGGCCAAAAGGGAAAAGCAGAAAACCAGTCCACTGGAAGAAAAGGCCTGGTCGAAAACCAGGATTTAAACTGAACCGGGAGGAGGTGCCGCTGTCAGCTCAGGATGAGATGGTTGATGAGGTGGTGGCTAATTCAAAAGCAGGGCGGAAATCCAAACTTGCAGATAAAGAAGAATGTGTTGAGCAGAAGGACCTGCCTCTCGCTGAGGAAAGGAAAGAGGAAGATGTGAATATGGAAGCAGAAGAGGTAGGGGAGGGAGAAGAGGAAGACACAGGCAGCAGTGAGGTAAGAGCAGTTTCTCCTGTGGACAGCAACAGCAGTCCAGTGCCAGAAGTAAAAGAACCTGAGATAGAAGAGGAGGTAGAGGAGAAGCCACGGATTTTGGAAGAGCAGAGGCAATCAGAAGAAGAGCAGCAAGAATTAGATGAACCTGAACATGACCATGAGGAAGAAGAGGAAGTTGCAGTAGTGACAAATCAAAACGAAGATCATGATGCTGATGATGAAGATGATGGTCATCCAGAGTCTTTGAAGAAAAAAGAGTTGGAGGAGCAGCCTGTTAAAGAAGGGGTGAAGGAGGAGCCTCAGGTGCAAGAATGTTTTTTAGAAACAAGCATCCCAAGCAATAGAGAGGATGCAAAGGAAAAAGATGAAGCAGAGGCAGATTCTGAGGAAGAGCAGGCTTCCAATGAGACATCAGTGGGCTCAGAGCACGTCCCTGGGTCTGAAGATGATCACGAAGAAGAGCAAAGTAATAAAGAGGGGTTAATTGAATTAAAGGAAGAGGAGGAGATCCCTCATAGTGAACTAGATCTTGAAACTGTTCAAGCAGTCCAGTCCTTGACACAGGAGGAAAGCAATGAGCATGATGTAGCTTACCAGGACTGTGAAGAGACTCTTGCAGCTTGTCAGACTTTGCAGAGTTATACCCAGACCGAGGAGGATCCTCAGATCTCGATGGTTGAAGATTGCCAGGCCTCAGAACACAACAGTCCAATATCCTCCGTTCAGTCCCACCCCAGCCAGTCTGTGCGTTCTGTCAGCAGCCCAAACGTGCCTGCCCTGGAGAGCAGCTACACACAGATCAGTCCTGAGCAAGGATCCCTGTCCGCACCCTCTATGCAGAACATGGAGACCAGCCCCATGATGGATGTGCCTTCAGTATCGGACCACTCCCAGCAGGTGGTGGATAGTGGCTTCAGTGACCTTGGCAGCATTGAGAGCACTACAGAGAATTATGAAAACCCCAGCAGCTATGACTCCACTATGGGAGGCAGCATTTGTGGAAATAACTCTTCCCAGAGCAGCTGTTCATACGGAGGACTGTCTTCTTCTAGCAGCCTCACTCAGAACAGTTGTGTTGTCACTCAGCAAATGGCAAACATTGGCAGCAGTTGCAGCATGATGCAGCAAAACAGCGTCCAGCCTGCAGCAAACTGCAATATCAAGTCACCTCAGAGCTGTGTAGTAGAAAGGCCCCCGAGTAACCAGCAACCAGCAACACAGCCACAGCAGCAGCAGCCTCAGTCCCAGCAGCCACAGCCGCCACCTCCACCGCAGCAGCAGCCTCCGTTATCTCAGTGTAGCATGAACAACAGCTTCACCCCGGCGCCCATGATCATGGAAATACCCGAATCAGGCAGCACTGGCAACATAAGCATCTATGAGAGGATTCCAGGGGATTTTGGTGCCGGGAGCTATTCACAACCATCAGCCACGTTCAGTTTAGCCAAGTTGCAGCAGCTGACGAACACCATTATGGACCCTCATGCCATGCCTTATAGCCATTCTCCTGCTGTGACTTCCTATGCAACCAGCGTTTCTCTCTCCAACACAGGGCTGGCCCAGCTGGCTCCGTCTCACCCCCTGGCCGGCACCCCACAAGCACAAGCCACCATGACACCCCCACCAAACCTGGCCTCCACCACCATGAACCTCACCTCCCCTCTGCTCCAGTGTAACATGTCCGCCACCAACATCGGCATCCCGCACACGCAGAGGCTGCAGGGCCAGATGCCGGTCAAGGGCCACATCTCCATCCGCTCCAAATCCGCCCCCCTGCCCTCTGCCAGCGCCCACCAGCAGCAGCTGTACGGCCGCAGCCCCCCGGCCGTGGCCATGCAGGCCGGCCCCCGGACCTTGGCCGTGCAGCGCGGCATGAACATGGGCGTCAACCTGATGCCCACGGCGCCCTACAACGTCAACTCCATGAATATGAACCTGAACGCCATGAACAGCTACAGGATGACGCAGCCCATGATGAACAGCAGTTACCATAGCAATCCTGCCTACATGAATCAGACAGCACAGTATCCTATGCAGATGCAGATGGGAATGATGGGGAGCCAGGCCTATACCCAGCAGCCTATGCAGCCAAATCCTCACGGGAACATGATGTACACTGGTCCCTCCCATCACAGCTACATGAACGCTGCTGGGGTGCCCAAGCAGTCTCTTAATGGACCATACATGAGAAGATGAGCAAGATCAACTTGCATCCTAAAAACTGAAATAAATATAAATAAAGGAACCTTTTATACTGACGAACCAGAGAAAATGGACCTTTTTCCAGTTAAAATATTGCTGTAGATTTAGAGGGATTTTCTTTGGTTTATTTTATTTTTTAGGAAGCCTGGTCTTTATTTTTTTGATTTTCGTTTGTTTGTTTGTTTTTTTCTTTTCTTCACAATCGTCAAACATTTTACAGCTAAAATCACTTACAGATGTTTTTTAGAGGGGAAACATGCACAAAATCTTCTCATAATTTAAAAAGAGCCTTACTTTGCTGACAAAGTGGACAGACTATGTGTAACGTGAAATCATCTTCCTAAATTTTTTTTCAATATATGTCCTTTTCCCTCCCCTGTGCCCCTCTGTATGCAGTTTCTAGTGCTGCAGCCATGTAAAATGTTTGACATCTCAAAGAATAAAAACCCTTCCCTCTAAACCCCACCTAACATTTCCTACTTCTAGCAGGAGGCACTTATTGGGAGATTTGGAAGGGGACACAGAGGATAAAGGAAAATCTTTATTTCTGCAAGTCAGGAAAAAGCTTTAATTTTCCTTGACTCCCTCACCCTCAGTAAAATTTGGAGTTAAGTGTAAACAATAAACCATTCACATTGGTGTTTTTGTAGATGAGTTAATTGAAATTGTATGTTTTATGCTGAAAATATAATGTAACTTTAAAAATGATCCCGTTCACCACCCAGACGTGCACGTGAACACACGTGTGCATGCACGCACACACGTTCTGTCACTGAACTGCTGGAAGCATCTCAAGAGAGAACTTGTTCTGTATCCCTTCTGCAGTGGTGAAGAGGACAGGGTGGGTAATGGTCTGTTAGGACAAGAAAATGGTTCCAGGCTCTCCTGGTGACCAGCCACGGCTCTGAGACCCCAGACTGCTTTAGTCCACGCTTGGAAACGCTGAGGGTTTTGCTTCTGAGCCTTTGGAGTCAGGCTGAGCTCAGAAGCAGCTGTTTCCAGTTAATCTCTTGGCTTGGGAAATGCTGGAAGAAAAAGGAATTGTGCGTGTGGTGACTGGGCTGAGGAGCCTGTGGTGTCCTTGTCACCCTCCCGTTCCTGGGCTGGGCTAGGAAGTTGCTGAATGTGCCGCTTTCTGGGGGTCAGGGATGTTTTTCCTGATTCCCTTACTGTGTTTGATATCCATTTTGTAGAAATAGCCACACATTTGATCCAGTGTGGGGAAAAGAAGGGAATCAGCCTCTTTTTCAGCAGTGAAACCGTCCCAACACCGTAGCAGGATCTCTAGGCGGCAGGATTTTGCTGTTTAGCGCTGCAAAATCCACTTGACATTAATTTTGGCTACACTGCTGGCATGTCACCCAATACAAAAAGGGACAACCCTTTAATGTAAAGTTCTTTTTTTTATTGTATGTGAAGTAGAAATGCAGACACATTAATAAGACTAATTCCTTTTGTTTTTAAACCAAAAGAATCTAAAAGTTGGGGTTTCTTCAGATGCACTAAAATGGACTTTTCCTCCAGTAACTGCTAACCATAAAAGGCAGAATTCAAAGGACTTCCACTTTTTATTTCTGTTTAGTTTTGAGCATGTACAAGGCTGTGTAGGACCCCATTTCTCTGTATATACTATTCCAGTTCCAAATAACCCGTGTAGAAAGCGCACTGTGCTGCCCTCTCTTCTTAGATCTTCAGCTGTGTCGCTGCTTCCTGGGGGTGGGGGTGGCTCTGAGACAGGAGGAGAAGCTGTTGAAATGAGGGCCATGAGTTTAGTTTGTTTGCCTTTATGTTTGGTTTGGTTTTGTATGGGTTTTTTTATCAATTGGGCAGCTCCCTTTTCCACAAACCTTTGTGACTGTAGAACTATTGTAGAAAAAAAAAGTTCTTTTCTATATATAAAAAGAAATTATCCAACGCAGTAATATTGGTACCTACCATTTTTTCACTTCTGTTTAAAAAAAAATGTATTTTTAGCAAGATAACTTGGGTAATCTTCTAAAAGAAATTAAAAAAAAAACTCACTGTTAGTGACTTCGATGCCTTTTAAAAATAAGAGCTTTTTCATTTCATTCCATCTTTAAAATTTTTTATCTTTGTTGTAGAATATTAAAAACTATTTTAAGAAAGATAAAATTCTCTTTAAAGAGATCTCTAGAGTGTGTGAATAGGAGCTCCAGATGCCTCTAAAAGCCGCATGTACAAATGAAGCTGAGTCTATTCCTGTCTGTTTATATTTGCTTTTCCTGTTTTGTAACCTCTTTGTACTTTGTTCATGGTGACTTGTAAGCTAAGGGGAAGGGGGTGCCTAGATGCCTTTGTAATTCTCCATGTCATACGCTCCTGGCTGGATGGTCTCCCTTCCTCTCCTTGTATGTAATATCACTTTTTTTTCCCCTTTCTAGCAAGTACTTTCAAAAGAACTCTGTACATTTTAACATAAAAAAAATAAATTATGTTGAGCCATTTTGGATGTCAGTTGTGCGTGTAAATTTTTTTTTCTTCCATTGGAGTGGTGAATGTTGTCCCTGGGAGCGTGATTCCCTTTTCACTGGAAGAGAATTCAACTTCTGAGATCTTTTGATCATGTTCATTTTTATCTAGAATTTCCAATCAGAGAAAAAGAAGAACAAACTTGAAGCTTTTCCAGAAATCACCACCTTCAAATTCCTCTCTGCCAAGGTGACCAAAACCCAGTGTGCTCCTGGTTTCCATCAGCTTCAATTTGTAATTTTAGCTTGCATCCTTTAAAACTGGCAGTGTGTGTTGGGAGTTTCCTCCATCCCCTTCAGCTGCTCTTTCATCTGGAATGAGAACCTTGAATGGGAGGAGGAGGAGGAGGAGAATTTTCCCCGGCAAGGCTTCCCTGCAGCTTTAAGGCACGGTTGGATCGTTGGGATGCGTTCTGCATTCTGCACAAGCTCAGGGCTCTGAGGACGCTAGAGGGAAGCACAGTTCCAGCCTGGGTGTGATCAGTGCTTGAATTTCAATGTCAAGAATCCTCAGCAGAGCCCCTGCCTCGCCCTGTGGCCACCAGAACCTTCCAAAGGCTTTCCCACAGATGGGCTCTCACGAGGTTGTCTTCAAGAAGCCAACCTGTTTCTAACAAGCATTATTTGATCAAATATCAGGCTGAATTGTCTTCAAGAAGGCAACCTGTCTATAAAAAGCATTATTTGATCAAATAACAGGCTGAATTGTTAACTGGTTGTTAATTAAGAAGTAATAACAAAATACCCAGCCTCAGTTTGTGTGGGCTGACTTGATGACAGCCACACTTGGTTGGAGCTATGAACTAGGTTGTAGCCATGATATTTTATGAAAAATCCTTTCCTTAGGATTTTCCCTCCTGAGAAGCTGAGAGGCCTCAGGAACAAAATGATTGTCTGCTGCTGTGGGATGCAACAGGTGGGTCTGGGATTGGTCTCATGTGGTTGTTTCTAATTAATGGCCAACCCCAGCCCAGCTGTGTCAGTCCAAACCTTTGTTATTCATTCTTAGCCAGCCTCCTGATGAAATCCTTTCTTCTATTCTTTTAGTATATTTTTTAATATATCATAAAATAATAAATCAGCCTTCTGAACATGGAGTCAACTTTCTCATCCCTTCCCTCATCCTGGGACCCCTGCAATCACCGTCACACTAGGTGACCTCTTTTTTAGTGTCTTGACAAACTATCAAATCCTACCAGCAGAGAATGGTTTGGGTTGTATTTGGTTTGGTTTGGTTTAGTTTAGTTTAGTTTAGTTTAGTTTAGTTTAGTTTAGTTTAGTTTGGTTTAGTTTGGTTTAGTTTAGTTTAGTTTAGTTTAGTTTAGTTTAGTTTAGTTTAGTTTAGTTTAGTAGAATTGCCAAGCCAATCAGGTTTGCAATCTGGCTGTTTTGCAGAGCACCAAGCCCTGGTGGCAGCAGGGTGAGAGCAGCGGCTCCCGCGGTTCTGCAGCGCACAGGGATCCCCCCGGGCAGAGCTGCTCTGTTCAGCACTCTCAGCTCTGCTCCAGCTGAACCAAAGTCTCTGCTCCCAGCTCTCAATATGCAGGGAAGAGTTTGAATGCAACCTAAACTGCTGCCTGGGAGACTGGAATTGGGGTTTTTGAGAGAAATTAACTGAAAGGGGAATGATCTGAAAGGGTTTTGGCAGTTCTGAAAGCTCACCAGCGAGATAATTCAGAAACAGCGAAAAAGAGCTGAACCATCTTAATTAGCAGAGGGAGAGAGCTCCTTGCTGAGATCCAATCTCTGCAAGTAACAGAGGAATGCAGACTGACAGAGGCAGACCAGGTTTACAGCAGCTGAGGTGAGGCTGCAGCATCTTTTATCATCACAGCTCGTCAGCCAGAATCATTCACCTAAAAATAGACGCCTGAAGTTGAGCTTTGAATGTAAAATTCTTTTGCCCTGAATACAGAGAATCTCAGCAGCTTCACCAAATGTTGATTTTTCACCTAGAGCAAGGCAGGACTCCAGCTACGTGCTTTATCTCTTGAAACAGGTGCAGAAACACCTTGAAGCAGAGAGAGTCAGGAATTTGTTTCCATGTTTCCTTCTTTTTGGAGAGGTTCCATTCTCTTGGACAGCTCTGGCACATGATGATGACCCCGTTCATTTTGTGTCATCATTTTCCTAAGGGTTCCTCTGTCAGTATTTGTTTGCTCTCCCTTGCCCTGTGAACTCTGGATAGTGACTGTTGTCAGTCTGTCAGTCTGTCATTTGTGTCACAGAGTGTGGCTGAGGTAACAGAGTTATCACAGTAAAAAAATCTGTGTTCAAGGAATAAGTGATAAATATGGTGCTGTGTGACAAATAAATAAAATTACTGAAACTCTTCTACTGCCATGTTGGCTAACATATGCACATGGTACCTTTCAGCTAAAGGAGAAAGTCTGCTTACTGAAATTGTCATCTACAGTATTTTATTTTTTATTTTATTTTATTTATTATTTTATTTTATTTATTATTTTATTTTATTTTATTTTATTTTATTTTATTTTATTTTATTTTATTTTATTTTATTTTATTTTATTGTCTATGCAAATAAACTCATCGTATCAGCTCAGTTCAGTCATCCACAAATGCCACAAATAAAATTTTATTTTATTGACTATACAAAAAGACTTGTCCTATCAGCTCAGTTCAGTTCAGTCACCCACAAATGCTTGGTGGATGCTTCTTCAGGAAGAGCTGGGCTGTTGCTGGTCACCAGATTCCCTGGGTCAGGGCTGCAGGCAGTCCCTCTGGGAGGAGCTGTTCCCCAGGGGAGCAGCCTCAGCCTGCCGTGTGTTCCCTCCCGATAAAAACCTCCTGCAGTCTGAAGTAAGACTGCAGCTACTTTGGGAGTGTCCTTGTCCTCCTTTGCATCGTGCTCTGGAGACCAAAGCAAAGCTCAGAAAGAGATCCTGAGTACAGACAGCAAGGGGTCAGCAGGTGGTGGCTGAAAGGCTGGGGACAAAGGAAAGTACAGAAAAAAAAACAGAGTATTTCGAGGCCATTGCAGACACCCTTGATCATTTCTGCCCATCCAGCTGTGCCACAGGCACTTTGAGCTGTTTGGAAACCTGACTGCTGCCCACAAGAACCTTCAGCACGGATTCTGGGTCAGGAAATGCAAGCAGGAGATGTTGGTGCAGAGGGAAGATGGAAAAGGGGTTGTGATGTTATAGGGTAGAACTGTCTGGAAGCTCTGACAGCTTCTGTACAAGTGTGACAGTGATCACAGGGGTCCCAGGATGAGGGAAGGGATGAGAAGGTTGACTCCATGTTCAGAATATATACTTTATGATATATATTATATTAAAAACTATACTAAAAGAATAGAAGAAAGGATTTCATCAGAAGGCTGGCTAAGAATAGAAAAGGAATGAATAACAAAGGTTTGGACTGACACAGCTGGGCTGGGATTGGCCATTAATTAGAAACAACCACATGAGACCAATCCCAGCTCCACCTGCTGCATCCCACAGCAGCAAACAATCATTTTGTTCCTGAGGCCTCCCAGTTTCTCAGGAGGAAAAATCCCAAGGGAAGGATTTTCCATAAAACATGTCAGTGACATACAACTGGACATAACTGTGCCATAGTCAGGGGCTGAAGAATACAAGAGTGCTCCAGGTAAAGTGATGAGGAAAATGAGCTTTAACAGGGAAACATTTCTAGCCCTGGGAAAGTGCAGCCATCTCTCAGCTGCTCTGGTAAAAACTGTTCATCAGCTCAAGTGCACCTTCCTTTTCTGGGCATGGCAGGTGATGCTTTTGGTGTCTTTCAGGCCATACCTGAAGTGCATTAGATCAATAATCCCTCTGATTAGGGATTAGATTAGGGATTAGATTAGGGATTAGATGGAGTCTAAACCTGGGACTATCTGAAGTCCTGCTGGGTAATTCTCTGCTCTGCTTCGTGGCAAGGCAGGGACTAAGTGTAATTTTGCAATTCATGTGTTTAGTTAAGCAGTGCACTGGGCCACAAGGACAGGGGTTTGGGAATAATGCCATGGCCAGGAACGTATTTTGAAAGTTCCTTGCACCTCATCTTCCCCTCAGCACCCCTTTCCAGCATGAACCTGTGCTTTAAGAGCCTCTAGAGAAGGAGACTGGGCCCAAGCCATAGAATCAGAATAGTTTGGACTGGAAGGAACCTTAAAGATCCTCCTGTTCCACCACCCTGCTGTGCACAGGGACACCTTCCACCCACAGGGGCTGCTCTGAGTTCCATCCAGTCTAGCTTTGAACCTTTCCATGGGTGGGACAGCCACAAATTCTCTGGGCAGCCCATGACAGTGCCTCACCACCTTCACAGGAAAGAATTTTATTCTCACCTGTGAACTAGGCCTGTTCTCTGTCAGCGTGGAGTCATTCCCCCCTGTCCTGGCACTATTATCTTGTAAAACATCCTCCTCCAGGCTCAGGTACTGCAAGGCTGCAATTGGGTCACCCCTAAGCCTTCTCTGTTCCAGGCTGAACAAACCCAGCTCTCTCAGCCTTTCCCTGTAGCTCCATCACCTTCAGTAGTCTGTCATGGACCTATCCTTACCAAATTTACCTACCTCATGCATTTCTTTGCTCTCATTCCATAGGAGTGGATTGCACATTTCATTAGTGTGTTGAGTAGAAAGATTAAGGAGGGGTGGTTTTGTTTGTTATTTTAAATATGGTGTCTCTGATTCTCTTTTGTACATAAAATAATGATTTTCTTTTTCACTTTGTGTGTTCTCTGCATCAGTCACAATTTTCTGTGCTCTGCTGTTGCCTTTCTTTCAGTCTGGAGTTTCCCTGCTCTCATGGGCAGTCCCTCCATGTATCACAGACTGCAGAGTGAGTGAGGTTGGCAGAACATCTGGCACTCACTGGCTGCACCCCCTGCTCCAGTGAAGCAAAGGGGAGACAATCCTGCTGCAATTCTGTGCTGATACAGAGCTGCCCCCTGAGCTCTCTGCCTGCCAGCACGTGGGACATTCCTCCAAGCCTCACCACACACAGTTTGTGCTTCATTACAACCATTCATTAGAGTCTTTTCATTATTTTTGTTCAAACGAGTGCCTCATTGGGCATGAAACAGAATTAAACCTGCCTGGAGGCTTTAGCAGGTATAAACCTGCAGGGGAAAGTAGAAAACATTAGCCTAGATATGGCTGAGCATCTCCAGACTCCAGGAATGGCCACTCAGCTGCTTCAAGGGCCTGCAGGTGCAGAACAGGCTGCCAGTGGCACGAGGCTTTCTGTGGTTTGGCACTGGGTACACCCATGGCAATGAGACTTGCACCTCCTCTGGAAATCTCTCCTTCATGGTCACTGAAAGCACTCGCAAAACTGAGTTCTCCTGAACCCTACAGTTCTTAGAGCTGTGCTGTTAACTTGGAACAGAATATTCCAGGCTGGTTTTGTGAGTAACTTCTTGTCTTGGTTTGGAAAGACAGGTGCCTGCTAAAGGAGTCAGGAGCCTCCCCTGAAATGGAGAATGCAAACCCTCCCCACCCCTCCCAATTGCTGTGAATTTTAAATAAGGGGCTCTCAGGCAAAAAATATGGGGGCAGGAAATAACAGTTCTTTAATAGGGAAGGGGAAAAATAAAATAATGAAATAAAACAATGCAATACACAAGAACAATGCTGTTAGAGTCAGAACACCACCTGACACCCTGTGGGTCAGGGTGTTGGCAGCAGTCCAGTTGGAAAAGGGGCTGCAGTCCTCCTGGAGTGTCAGGCGTGGTTCTGTTGGAGCAGGGGAGTCCTGTAGGAAAGGGGTGAATTCTTCCTCTGCAGATCCGTGGAAGGAGAAGCAGCTGCTGTTCCTCTGGGGAGTCCAGGGGAGAAGAGCCGTGCTGGTGTGTCAGAATCTCCAGATTGTATCTGGGTAGGAATGCTTGGCTCCTCCCTCTGGGCGGAGCATCTCACAATGGGATGTTACAGTTCTTATCAGCAGATGTCCCCTCCAGAGGGACCTTGGTTATGATCACTGAGGAAGAGAGATCAGGAGAATTGCCCACTTGACACCAGACACCTGCCATACAGATGGCAATAGAACACATCTTGCCTTGCAATCTGGAACACTTCTTTCTTAGATGGCTTTTAAAACTCTACCCTCTGAGTTCATTAAGTGTCCCTATTCTTTAATGCAGCTGCTTTTTATTCCAGCCTTTTGTTTGGAGCATCTGGGAACAGTGCAGAAGGCTGCCTGGAGCAGGAAAGGAGGAATAGATAACTGAGGTCTCACACATTCCCCTCCACATGCTTCTCACTGTTCAGGAAAAGAAAGAACACAGTGCCTGACGCATAAACCAGCAAATAGGTTAGAGGGTTAAAAGCAGCAGCGACAAAATAAAAAGCTTTCCAGGAGACTCCGAGGCTCAACAAAGTGGTTGAAGTGCCCAGAGCTGGTGGGCTCTGCTCCTTGTTCCCAGAGCAAACTCAGGAATTCTGCTTTTTCACAGCTGAGACATCTCAACTGCAGCGTTCTCTGAAGGTGTGAGCATGCAGAGCCTGGCCAGCCTCAGCATCTCCTTCATTCCTGGTTATTTGCCTGCTCTGTGCTCACTCTTCTCTATTTTCTAGGGAGTTAGGAGGTGGGATCTGTGTGTAGAAACCCAGGAATTCTGCTTTTTAGCGTCTCAGACATCTCAACTTCATACCCACAGTGTTCTCTGAAGCTGTGAGCGTGCAAAGCCTGGCCAGCCCCAGCACCTTCACCTGGTTATTTTCCTTCTCCTGCTCCGTGCTCGCTCTGCCCTGGCTCCCAGGGAGTTAAGAGGAGGGAGCTGTGAGCAGGAGGAGGCTGTGTCCTGCCGCAGCCGGCAGAGGGAGGATGCTCCCGCTGGCTGCAGGGCGCTCTCTTGACATCGGGATGAAAAAGGAATGCTGTGCCAAAGCAGCACAGCCATCCCTCGGTGTCGGGCCCTGGATTCTGAGGTCTGACCCTGCTCAAGCCTTGGAACCTGGCAGGCAGTGTCACCAGGGTATTTGATGAAAAACCCCTTCACCAGGATTTTTTTCTCCCGAGAAGGCTCAGAAAAGAACTGTAAACAATAATTATCTGATTGCTGGGATTGTGCTCTGGAGGTTGCTCACCAACATCTGCATCATTCATTGGTTCCATGTGAATTGTTTTTAATTAATATCCAACCCCAGTCCAGCTGTGTAGGACTCTGAGGATCAGGTTTTTACTCATTCTCTTCTCTCCTCCTCTTTTCTCTATTTCTTTAGTGTAGCATTTTTAATATAATATAATATCATAAAATAATAAATCAGCCTTCTGAGAAGCACGGAGTCAGATTCTCATCTCTTCCCTCATCCTGGGGACCCACAAACACCACGAGGCAGGACTGGAGCAAAGGCTCAGGCAAAGCTGGGCCCTGCAGGGAGCTCAGGGTGGCTCTGAGCAGGTGATGCCCAGCCTGGTTCGAGGGAAACGAGCCTGCTGCACATTGCAGAACTTGGTGTCATTCCCAAGCTCCCTGCTTTGAAAAATTAGGAATTTCCACAGGAAAAAAAAGAAAAAGCAAACTAGCAGAGAGCTGATTTAGGGTGCAAAGTCCAACATCTGGAAGTGAGGTGCTCCCAGAGTGTTATGGTTAATTTTGACAACTGCCATCAGTTATGGTCATGTTTTCCCAGCAGAGGACTCATGGGGAGGAGGCTCAATTAGTTTGATCTTTTTTTTATTTTATTATTATTAGGGTGACAGTCCTACTGAAGGAAGCTCCCATCTCCCTTCTGTCTGTGGAGCATTTAAATTCTGCAGCTTCTATTTAATTTTGTGATTTTTTTTTTCCCCTCCATGAGCATTGAGAGAACATTGCTATAAAAAGATGTGCAGCTGTATCTAGACTCGAGTGTATTATTTATCCATGTGGGAAAAATACACAGAACTAAAGCTGTGCTAGGAAACACATTGTAAAATTTTATCATTTCCTGGTCTCCATATTTTATTAGGACCTTCTCTATATTATCAGTCATCATATTCTTTAAAAACTGTATGATGTGCCAGTGTTTTTTCCTGATTTTAGCACACTCCTTGGTCTGTGGGTAAAGCAACAGAACTGGGGGAACTAAAACAAAGGGGGGGAAATGCAAGAAAACTTACTCTAGCAAAAAAGTGACCTACAGTGTGTGCATAATTAAGTTTGCATCTCACCAGTCTAAATGACCTGTGACTGTTGGGTGGTTGTTGAGGAATTGACATTAATCCCTGCTTTGCCATCTTTTATCACAAAGGGACCACAACTGCCCAGGATTTGGGGGAGCTGGTTCCAGACAAGTGCAGCATTTGCAGAGAGTTTTCCCATGGGTTTGCCCCTAGGCAGTGATTTTTTCCAAGGGACAAGAACTGAGCTGATAAAGGCAGGGCTGCTCAGAAGTGCCTCTGAACAGATAAACCCACTTTGCTGCAGGTCCCTATGAAGACCCCACCCCAAAAACCCCATCCTGGTTTTATCCTGATCCCCTTACACACTGGTGCCTTGTGCAGGGACCAAAGTCATTCCCACAGGGAATTGTTTGTGCTTTTGGAAAGCAGAGCAGGAGAAAAGCCGGGCTCTGTGTGGAGGAGGTATGGCTGACTCTGGGAGTCCTGCCTGGGTACCCTCTGAGAGGATTTGAGCTCTGGTGATGCCTGGGCAGGCAGGAGCTGGTTTTACTTTGCTGCTGCTGTGTCAAGAGCAGACTGAACCCTTCATTTCTGCCTCCTGCTCGCCGCTCAGATCCCTCCCCTCCTCTTGCTGCTCAGTCAGCGGGGAGATGCGAGGAGGGAAGGATGCTGCTGAGCTGCACTTTGCTCCAGTACTTGGCACATCCTTTGCAGTCTCTGCTGTTTTCTGAGCTGAGATGCTGCCTGCCTGCCTGCTGAGCAATGCAGCCATTCCCCACTGCTCCCTTTGCAGGAAGATGGAATCGTAACCGGGAGGGAGAGTGAGTGAGTGAGTGAGTGATGCAGAGGCTGCTGCACAGAGACTGACTGGGAGGAAGAAAATTGGAGAGACTGGAATATGTGCCTGCCTCAGCAGCACTGCAGTGGAAAAGCCCCTGACTGAATAGATGCAGCTTGCTGCTCTTTAGGCATTGCTACAGAGAACTCAGGAGTCGGATGAAATGCCTCGGCCTCCTTTTCCACTGCTCCTCCATTGTCATCAGGCATTCATTGCTGGGAGTTATTTTCCTTCCTGTGGCTGACTGCCTGCATCTTTTTCCCTGCTGCAGGAGGAACAGTGAGGGAGAGAGAGCCCAGCAGCAGCAGCAGCCCGGTGTCCTGTCCCACAAGAAGGCTCCTGCGTGATGTGCCAGCACAGTCAAGGGCTGCTGCAATGGTGCAGAGAACCTCTGGAACACCTGGATTTGGGATTATTCATGGTTTATAAAGTGGTCCCAGCTTGCATCTAGCAGCTACCTGGAGACGTTGGCTGTCCTTTGGGGCTCACTGACTGCTTCCAATTTTCCTCTCATCGCTGCTTTCACGCTCATCTGGGTCGGGGGGAAGGCGCTGCCTCGGCCAGGAACCGGAGGGGGCTGCACAGAAAGTGCAGGTGTGAGCTCTGGAGGGGACTGCAGTCTGACCAGCCATGGCTCAAGCAGCTAAGCAGCTGAAGAAAATCAAAGATATTGAGGCTCAGGCTCTGCAGGAGCAGAAGGAGAAGGAGGAATCCAACCGCAAGCGCAGGAACCGCTCTCGGGACCGCAAGAAAAAGGTCAGTGGGGTTGGGGGCAGAGCCCTGCAGCCCCTGGCCCTGGCTGTGCTGGTGTCTGGGGGCACTGCAGGGTGGGCACGGAGTGGCAGAGGGGCAGCCTGGCCCCTGGGCAAACCTGTGTGCAGCCAGCACCAGGAGCAGTCTGTCAGAGAGGACAACTTTTGGGAGCAGGAATTTGCTGTTTACCCTGACAGCCTGCGGGGACAGGGGGAGACAGGGAGGGAGCAGGGAGATAAAAAACCTAATGAGGGGCTAAGGGAGCTGAGGGCTTGATCAAGCTTAATAGACTCACTCAGCCCAGTAACAGATTTGATCTCGAAGATAAAATGCTGTTTTCTGGCTTCCTTCAGTTTCCCACAATTGCTTTTTGTGTTCAGAGCTCAGGAACAAGAGACCCCCACCCCTTTTTGTCTAGTGAAGGACTCATCTCGTTGTCCACTCCATCCCTTGCTTAATCTGCACCAGAATATTGAAACCAGGGCACAGCAGGAGCAGACTCCTAGCAGAGAAGGCGTTTTTGTGCAGGGCTCTGTGGGTTCTGCTGCTCCTGGGGGTGGGATATGTTTGTGCATGGGACAGGGGTCATCCTTCCCTGCTGGCAGCAGGTGGGGGGAATCAGGGACAACAAAGAGGTGTCTGTGCCTTCTGCTGGTGCCTGGGCTCTGCCGGCTGTTTTGAGCTCTAGATCCTCTCTGAAAAGTCACTGGCAGTTTTTTCCCTTGCTGCCAGCTTCCTGCACGAGTGGGCATGTTGCTGAGATAGCTTTGCTGCCCCTTGAAGACCCCTTGAATCTGAATGTTCTTATCACAGCATGGTCTGGATGTGCTCTGCACCAGTGCAGAGAGGTGAAACCAAGGATAATCGAGGGTAGATCTGACAGGAGGTTATGACACAGGAATTCCTAGGTGGGCTTCTCCTCTGCCTTCACCTGAAGCCCCTGTGAGCAGGAGCCTCCCAGCAGAGCTCTGCTGTTGGAACATCCTGCTAGCTGTGCCCTGAGGAGAGTCTGGCTTTTCTTAAAGCTGGGCCAGGACAGCCTGGAGGGGTCTGTGTCCCCTGGAGGGGTCTGTGTCTATAGAGGGGTCTGTGTCCCTGGAGGGGTCTGTGCCCCTGGAGGGGTCTGTGTCTATAGAGGGGTCTGTGTCTATAGAGGGGTCTGTGCCCCTGGAGAGGTCTGTGTCCCTGGAGGGGTCTGTGTCTATAGAGGGGTCTGTGTCTATAGAGGGGTCAGTGTCCCCTGGAGGGGTCTGTGCCCCTGGAGGGGTCTGTGAGCACAGAGAGCGAGTCCTCAGGGGGAGATGAGTGCACACATCAGGACAGATGTGAGGTCTGCAGGCAGCAGCTGGGGAGTTGAATGTGGGGGTCACTCAGCTGCCACCCTGTCGTGTCAGACCCTCCTCCTCCTCCTCCTCCTCCAGTGATGATGATTGCTCAGTGCTTGCAGGTCCCTGGCTGTTCCCTGCAGGGCCTCTTGCACTGGAAGCTGATGGAGCAGCTTGCCTCTCCCATTGGCAGAGGGCTTTGAGGGGGATCTGATGTGAGGAACCACCACATCAGGACACTCTTCTGTCTCTTGTTAGCCCCTGCCCCAAAGCCTCAGTGTCTCCAGGGACAGTGTTTGCCTGTGCACTCTCCTTGGGGCCAAGCAAGGCCTGCCAGGATGTGCTGGGATCTCTCTCCCTGCTTTGCTGCAGCAGCTGGGAGGGTTTGATCTGGGTTAGGTCAGTGTCTGTTAGAGCCCTGTGAGCCTGCATGGGACTCGTGTCGTGCCCAAGGCCCTTGGAATGGTCTGTTGGGATGCACTGAACCCCCTGTGATGGCACTGACTCCTTCCTCTGCTCCTCCTCTTCCTCCTGCTCCTCTGCCATCCCCTGCCAGCTGGGTACATAGACACAGGACTTGGGGCAGAGGCTGCTCCTTCACCTGATGTTTGCACAGTGCAGGGTATCACTGCTATCAGGGGATCACTGATATCAGGGTAGCACTGATATCAGGGGATCACTGATATCAGGGTATCACTGATATCTGGGTGTCTCTGCTATCAGGGGATCACTGCTATCAGGGGATCTCTGATATCTGGGTATCACTGCTATCAGGGGATCACTGCTATCAGGGGATCTCTGATATCTGGGTATCACTGCTATCAGGGGATCACTGCTATCAGGGGATCACTGCTATCAGGGGGTCACTGCTATCAGGGGATCATTGCTATCAGGGTATCTCTGATATCAGGGGGTCACTGCTATCAGGGGATCACTATTATCAGGGGATCACTGGTATCTGGGTTTCTCTGATATCAGGGGATCACTGGTATCAGGGTATCACTGCTATCAGGGTATCTCTAATATCAGGGTATCACTGCTATCAGGGTATCTCTAATATCAGGGTATCACTGCTATCAGGGGATCTCTGATATCAGGGTATCTCTAATATCAGGGTATCACTGCTATCAGGGGATCTCTGATATCAGGGTATCACTGGTATCTGGGTGAGCCCACCAAGCAATGAAAGTTGGTAGAGACCTGACCTATGATCCAGGGAAGCCTTAGGATGACACAAAGCAGAGAAGATGGCCAGAGGGAAGGAGAACTCTCTTCTCATGCCGTTCCATGTGAGCTGTGTTATGAGCTGTTATGCCTTCAGTTTAGCATCCATTGGCATTTCCTGGAATCTTTGTGTGGTTGTTTGTGTCCCATGAAGTGCAGGGCTGTATCCTGCAAGAACCTTGTGTTCTGTGACACCTGGAGGCACTCACTTGTGTTATTTAATGCTGTGTTGCCCAAAACCCTTCTCCTTGCACCATGATTGTCTCTGCTGCTTTCCAGTTTCTGTAGCAATTTCTTGGGTTTTGTATTCACTGCATGGAATGATAACCTGCCTGACCTTGTCCTGCCCATTTCTGTGCTCTCTGCTCTTGTTTGTCTCTTGGCACAAGCACACAGATGTACAACCTTGTCACTTCTCCAACATTCCCCGCACCCAACCTTTGCAACTTAAGCTGAGCTTTCCTTTGCCTGCATCAAGGATTTAAGGAATGGTAGCTTGTCACTCATCCAGGCTCCCTGTCCAGCCCAGGAACACTTCTGCTCTGGGCAGAGCTGCCACATGGAACAGCCAGGCATGGCCTGAAGTGCTCCTGCTCTGCAGAGTGCCTGGAGGGTGTCTCAATCTTCGGGTGACCCCAGAGACCAAGTGTTCAACAGTCCTGCGTGCTCCCCCCTTTCATGTGAGCACTTCCCAGGGCTGTGGCACGATGTGTGAGTGACTTCTGATGATGCCCTGAAGACATGAGCAAAAGAGAGTGGGAATTAACAGGAGTTCACTGCTATTAGAGAATGTGCCAGGCATCATCTGGGCTGGCTTCTTGCTGTTCCTGCTGCAGGATCCTAGCTCCAAATCCCTCTGTGTTTTCTTTTCTGGGGGACCAGAGCCGTTCTGTCGTTGCTGCAGGGCTGCACGTGGAGTTTCTGGTGTGACATCTGCCCTGCCAGGGAAGCAGCGACTGACAGGAACGATATCTGTGCTTTGGATGCAGCTAAATGTCTCTTTTTTTGTGGTTTTGAGAGGCAGTCACAGACAAGAACACTTCCTTCCTTTCCCTGCAGATGTGGTCAGGCCACCTCAGCAGGAAGCCCTCACTGGGAAGTCATGAAGAACACCTCAAAGACAGCCCTGTCTTTGCCAGGGTCAGTGGGCAGCAGCAAAACACATTGGAAAAGTGGAGAAGTGATGTCCTGACACAGTTTGTGAGGCAGCTCTGCAGCTTGGGATGTGAACACAGTCACTGAGCCCTTGATGAGTTGCATGTGACTATTGTAGTTATGCATTAAAGACAGAAAATGGACCAAACCCCTTGCCAGGAATTCTGGAAGCCCAGGCAGAGCTCACCAAGTGGGCTGTTAGAAAGGGCCCACACACATATCCAAGCCGCTTGCAGCTGCTCCAGGTGGTCCAAAATTGATGGCTGGTGGCATTGGAACCTGACACACTTTGACTGAGACTAATAAATAAAAGTCAGCACTTCTGTGAAAATCTTTCTTCCTGTTGAAGAACTTATCCTGGTGCTGAATCCAACCAAATATTTCATCAAGCATAAACAGGGGCAGGCACCTTCGTCTACAGAGGTGCAGATTCCAGCTGTGCTTCTCAGTGGACATTCAGGATTCATGGAGCAGGAGCTGGAACCTCTAAAATGTCTTTGACAAGAGTGCTGTGCAGCAAATAGCAGGGAGACTTCAGCAGCAGTGTCCAAAGAACTCGTCAGGTGCACATGTCAGAGCATACTCAGGCTGTGTGCAGCATAACTGGGGCTGCATATTAAATTCATATGGGGACTCATATTAAATAACAATCCAACCAAAAGCTGGAAGGGAAATTCTTGTGGTGATTCCTATCAGTGTTTTAATTATTAGGATGAAAGATGTGATGCATCCCCTCAGTACCTTCAGAGCAAACTTGGCTGCCTGAATTTACCACTTTTTTTTTTTTTCCTGGCAGGGAAGTTACAATGAGGAACAAAACTCTTTTCTCTTTCTGCTTCTCTCTGCTTTCTTTGTCTTGCAAGTGTTCAAGAGTCAGACAGTCTCTTGTTATGGGTTTGTAGAGCATCTCCCACAATGCATTCCTGAACAGCAAGTGATTCCTAATAAGAAACTCACTGCATAAAACTCCTTGGCTTTTTTCTAGTTGATGGTTTCCTGAAAACAGCACTCAGATCAGCCTGAGGGCTCATGGATCTCCAGAGCACAGTCTGGCACCCATCCTCAGCACTGCTCTGCCTGCTGCAGCAGGAAATGTTTTAGTGCTCAAGTCTACACACTGAAACACATCCTGCCAGGAGAGCTTGGGAGGGTGCTCTGGAGAAGGGAGACGAGAAATTTGTGAGGGTGGGTTTGGATTTTGTAGGGAAGGTGTTTGCATTTGGCAGGAGCTCTCCCATTTGGCAGAGGGAGAGCTGGAGTGAAATGGTGGGGAAGAGCTGAGGGAGGGCAGAGGATCAAGTGACCCCCTTCCTATATTCAAGCATGGATAAGGGATAAATGTGGGCAATTAAAAGGCTGATAACAACTGCCAGAAGAATTTCTGGGCTGAGGTGTGTGAGGTGCCTGGGTAGAGGTGGAGCTGAGATAATTGGGGCGACGTGGAGGATGCTGATGAGAACCTTTCACACGGATTAATTTTTCCTTCCTTTGGAAGCTGGGGAAATGTGGTAACTAGAACAAGTCAGGCAGGGTTTGGACCAACAGCCACAAACTCAATCAGACAGAGGAGCAATTACAGATGATTCCTTAGAAGGACAGTCCCACAGTCGTGCGGGGTGACTGCGCTTGTGCTTTTTGTGTGACAATAAAGGGGTCACAGTCACTCCGTGCCTGTTCACTGCTGGGGTGTATCAGGGTGGTCTGAGCCTGGGATTCTGAGATAGAAAATCAAGACACCTCTGTCAGAATTATGCAATAAGCACATGAGAAACTGGGGTGAGAAATCGCTGCTGGAGTGCTGCCAAGGAGCAGCCACTGGGTTTGTTCTGTCTGCTCGCCTGCATCCCTTCAAATGGCTGCTCCTTTGCAGCAGCCTTCAGCTCGCACTGGGTTTGCAGAGAAAACAGTGATGGGCACAAGGAGGGCAAAGGATTCCAGCAGACCCAGCTGCAGATGGCTCAGAGCATCCCAGTGATCACAGGACTTCTGAGCCCCGCTGTGTCTGCTCCCAGGGATATCTGGCCACTGTGCCATCGCTGGATGAGGCTGAGATTCCTGCATTCCGTGGCTGTGGGTCCTGCCAGAGATGTGGCATGGCTGGCTGTCACCCACCTGGGCCTTCAGAAGCTGCTGGGAGGTTGCTGGTACCTCACCTGCAAGCTGGAGCTCAGCAAGGACCCTGCTGCCTGCAGAGTCTTGGAGCACCAGAGCTGCTTTGTCTCCTTTCCCTGTGATGGGCAGGGGGGTGCACAGGAGCAGAATTTGGGCAGAATCTGGGTGTGAGGGATGCTGGCTAGGAGCAGAACCCACTGCTGCAGGGATTTGCTTGGTGGGAGAAAGCACTGGGGGGATGTTGGTGCTGTTCTGCACTGCTGCTCTGCAGGCTCTTAAATTATTCAGGTAATAACAGCATCTGTATGTGCTGGCTGAGCCCTCTGTGCTGAAATGAGGGGAGCAGCATCTGAAGCCTTGTGGCATTCAGAAATCTGTCTCAGGAGCAAGTTCTTTCAAGCTGTGCCCTGTCCTCTGTGCCTGGCCAGGACATCTGCCCCAGGAGGGCCCTGGCTGAATGCAGGGATGGAGCAAATGCTGCAGGAGGGTGAGCACAAAAGACAGTGCCTTCCCAAAAGTCCTGCATGTGACAGCCTGGTGGGCTTAGTCTGTCCACCACAGGAAGCCACCTGCAGTGTGGTGAGGCTGAGGCAGATCTGAGCTCAAAGGAAAGCAGATTTACAGAGTGCTAAAATTGGAAGTTTAGTCTGAATGATGCTAATTTGCTTTAATTGTCTAAATGTGTCAGGGTTGTTCAGAAATGTAATCTCTCTGTCATGGTCTGGAAAGGTGTAGCATCACCAGGGGTAGGATGGATTGAGGATGGTGGAGATTTCTGGGTTCCCTGGCCTGTTTACATCTTTCTCCTCCTCACCTCCAGCTCTCCAAATGCCCCGAGGGCAGGCTCTGAAAGCCTCAGCTCCAGATTGAACAGACCAGCCTTGTGAAAACTTTGGGTGAGCAGAGGGCAGCTTCCAAGGTGGAGGGAAGTTCCTGACACCTTCTCTCTCTGAGGGCACTTCTCAGCATGACAGAACCATCTGAAAATTCACATTTTCTTTCACAGATGATTATGTCATGTTTTGAGCCTCGACTCTGCAAGCAGCAGCAGCAGCAAAAATTCAAGCTCCCTTCCTATTTGCAAACCAGATTTTGCTGACTGGGTGAAACTTTAAGCCAGAGCCTTACATCTCTGTGCAGGGGCTGCAAGTGTAGGGGACAGTGTTTAATCTGTGGCTTCAAAATGTTGCATCCTCAGTGAAAAACCCACAGCAGAGACAAAGCTGCAGGTGCTGGCTGAGGTGTTTTGGGAGCAGGAAGGAGAGAACGCAGCAGCAGGAGAGAGAAAACAGACGAGGTTTCTATTTTTACACGGAGATGAGGAAGGAGGGAGAGAGTGTGTGCAGGTTTGTGTGTGTGTGGCCAGGCCACCAGGAGCATTCCTGTTTAAAGGAAAAGGTGCTCCAGGAAGAGAGCAAGCACAAGTGAAGGCTGTGGTCTGTTGTGTTTGCAGGGAATGCCTGACCAAGGCAGGAATGATGAATCTGACTCCAAGTTCTCAGAAAACTGATTTATTACTTTATAATATTGTACTATATTAATGAATACTATACTAAACAATACAGAAAAGATAATAATAAAAACTTGTGACTTTCTCCAGAGTCTCAACACAGCTTGGCCCTGATTGGCCAAAGAGTGAAAACAACTCCCAGCACAACCCAATGAAATAATCATAAACAATCTCCAAACACATCCCAAAGCAGCACAACACAGGAGAAGCAAATGAGATAAGAATTGTTTTCCTTTTCTCTGAGGCTTCTCAGCTTTCCAAGGGAAAAATCCTGGGTGAAGGGGTTTTTCAGAGAATGTGAATGGCACAGTGGTCCATCACTAACCCTGTGGTACAGGATTTGTAGGGTGCATTCATGTGCCTACATTGGAACTTTTAAATGGGAAATGCAGAGAACAGCACACTGAAACCCTTTGCTGTATTTGATTTTTAACCAGTGTGATGGTCTCTGCAAAGGAAAAATAAATATTGCCACCTTCTTACAGTGGTTAGAAATTTAGCCTGAATTATGCTGATTTGTTTTAATTAAGTGTGTCAGGGTTCTTCAGGAATGTAACCTCTCTGTCATGGTCTGGAAAGGGGGTGGGAGGGTAGGATGACCTTCTTACAGTGTCATTTCTCCAGCAAACTGAGGTGTCCAGATCCCCTGCAGGAAATGCAGTGCCTTGAGTCCTCTCCTGGTGCCATGCTTGGAATGAGGAGCACTGTGTCTTTCCCAGGACTTGCTGATGACAGCCCCCAAGAATAAGATGAATGCTGTGAGAATGTCTGGTGGGTGTGAGTGAAACACAGGGTCAGCTTTAACAATGTGCTGAGCTCTTTATTGCATCGATCTGGATACAGAGGGGAAGAGTAAAAGGTCCTGCTTTGGTCTGCCTGGAAATCAGCTGCACCTTGCTGCTGACTGAAGTGTGAGCTTCTACTGTGTGCTATAACCATGAACATATATATCTTGTAGGTTCTCACACTGCTCTTTGAATCAACAACATTTACTGTACATGCTTTTTGTGGATTTGATTATAGGAGTAACTATTGTGTCCTCAAACAAGAGGCTAAACTTCAACAACCCAGTTCTCTTGGCTTGTGAGTCTCTTATTTTGGAGTGATTTTTTAATTTATTTCCCTTGTGGCGAATGAAAAGTGCATGGAGTTTCTCTTATTTTGCAGTGATTTTTTTATTTATTTCCCTTGTGGTGAATGAAAATGCTCGGGCTGCAGGGAGGTGGTGGTGTACTAGAGAGTTCTGAGAAAGGTAAATCTTACTGAATTGGCTTTTGATGTTGGAGTTGCCTTTCCTGCAGTGGGGAGTGCTCTAGCTCTTCCCATCTTTAGTGCTGAAAGAGAAGCTGTGTCTGTGGAACGCTGGTTTGGCTTGGGCACAGGGAGGGATCCGTGCTAGGAGATGCTGCATGGGATCAGTATTTGTCCTCAAGGCTTTAATTTTTCTCTGCTTTTTCAGCAGAGTCCTTCAGCTCTTCTCCTGGCAGAACCATCTCAGCTCTCAGTGGCAGCAGGGTTGTTCCAGGCAGGAATTGCTCAGTGGAGCGTGGCATGGCAGCTCTCCTCACACGCAGCTCGGACGTGCCACGGCAATGTGCTCCCTTTAAAGAGCAGCACCCTGGTCAGCAGGCTGACCCCCCTTCTGTGAGGACTGGCAGGGAAAAATGCTTCTCATCAGCCTGCTGTCAGGAGCTGAGATTGCTGTGAGAGGAGCTGCAGTATCACAGGGAAAGAGTACAAAATTTCTGTAGCCCACCAGCAAAACTGCTTTTCAAAACTCGTAAATTCCCTGCCAGTGGTGAGATGCGCTTCTCAGACCTGTCAGGGAAGTCCTCCAAGGCCAGCAGCTGCTCAAAAATGCTGCTGAGCACACCTTCTCTCCATCCCAAAGGGGAGGCAGCAGCATTTGCTGTCTCCTGCCAGCCTTTCCCAGGGATCAGGGTGTTGTGAGCACCACGCTCAATCCGTTGTGTGGCACCACCATCATTTTCTGCACAGGGTCAATGAGGGACATCCATCCTGCCTTTCCTGCCCAGCCAGACACTGTGGGTAAATTGCAGATATCTGGGAAGAGGAGCTGACACATTTCACCAATTCCCTTTGCTTCAAAGTCGTGCCTTAGAGCCAAGAAAGCTGTGAAGAGCTTGGAGCAGCTGATTGAGAGGCTCTGCTCACAGCTGCAGTCATGATGCAACTTCCTCATGAAACTGGGAGATGAGGGGCATTGCACACTGAGGGCTTTGGTCTGAAGACTTCTTCTTTGCAGAGGTGCTGTGGTTTTTGTCTGGTTTGTTAGGAATAAATGCAGCATTTTGCCTGGAGAAGGTGTGCTGTAATAAGACACAAACCTATAGTTTGTTCTGGGCA
Source organism: Fringilla coelebs (assembly GCF_963513975.1). Taxonomy (NCBI): domain Eukaryota; kingdom Metazoa; phylum Chordata; class Aves; order Passeriformes; family Fringillidae; genus Fringilla; species Fringilla coelebs. The sequence goes on from NC_140052.1 coordinate 1,764,919, forward strand.
GTAAAAACACTGAGAGGAAAAAAAAAAGAGAGAGATCAGAAAAGAAAGAGGCTTCAGAGTTTCCTTTATTGTTCTTTGGAGATTTCTGGGGAAAAAACCAAACACCACAAATGAAGCACGGAACGTGATTTTTGTCCTCTTTCTGGAGCTGCAGCTGCTGCAGTCAGCTCCCCACCCTCAAGCTGTCTGCTCTTTGCTGCCAAGCTTTGCCAGCAGGTTGCTGGGATAATATTAGGCTTTTTTTAATGACAAAAAAAGTGCCTGGAAAACAGATATATATATATATATATATATATATAATTTTTGCATTTACATTAAGAGAGGTATGTGACATGCCAGAGATCTGATTGGGAGGTGCCAAGAAACAACAAACAATCAAGGAATCTCTCTAAGTGCCCACCCATGAATACAAGGAGCTAATTTTGGCTATGTTTTTAAGGACCAGCATGAATAAACATGCATGCAAACATCTTTGGAGGCTGTTGTGCCTCTGGAGAGGCACTAAGGGTTGCAATAATGTAGGAGGACAGAGTGAAATGCTGGAGGCTTCCAGCAGGGCCAGGTTCCAAACAGGTAACCCAGCAAAGCAGCTGTGATGGAGCTGGCACTCTCACCTATCTGCCACAGTGGGCATCCTGGCCAAAATGGTTTCTCAGCCTCTGCCTGCTGGCAGGGCAAAATGGCTTGTCTTTTCTGTTGAAAAGAACTTGAAGAAGTCAAAAGAGGAAATAATAGGAATTCTTTGCTGTTTAATTCCATTCATGGACAAGCACAGCCTTAGCAGTCCCTGTAAAGCAGATCCTTGGGCTCCCTCGAGGAGTTAGGAGGAGGAATTCTAAAGTTTTGTGTTGGACTCCTTTTGTCAGCCTGATATCCAGCATTCTCTCTAGTTGCTGTCAAAGATGCCATGCTACTTTTCACAATAAAGTGTTTGTGTGCATGGATTGACTCTTTTGTTCAGCAAAAATCTCTCTTAGATAATTGCATTCTCCTTCTTTTGAGCCACTTGTTTCCCCAGCTCCTACAGCTGCTGGAGGCTGCCTCCTCTTAGTCTGTGCATGGGATCACTCCTTTAGCAAGAGGGAGAAAGAGCACAAGGAAACTTTGCAGCTGCAGAGCAGGCTGGACCTTAAAATGAAAGCTGTGGGAATGACAGAGTGCAGGACACGTTATCTGTGCGGTAGAGAGACACTCTCTGCAGTAGGAAACTGCTTCAGGTTCCTGTGTTTCATCTTGCAAAGCAAACTCTGTCAGAACTCTGGCATAAAAATCCCTCAGATGTTCCAAACCTTTCTCTCTGCCCTGAGCACTGAACCACCCTGACCTGGCAGCTCAGTGAGGCAGGTAGAGGCAGGGTCAGTGTAAAAGTGTAGTAGCAGCAATCCCCCTGGACAGGGAAGGGTGAGCATGGCTGCAGAAGGCAGATCCAACATTGTATTGTTACTACACTATCCCATATTTCACTAAACTTCATGAAAAACTGATCACTTTATTGTTACTACACTGAATTATATGAAAAACTTATCAATAATTTTATTGTTACTACACTATCCCATATTTCACTAAACTTTATGAAAAACTGATCCTTTTATTGTTACTACACTGTATTAAATGAAAAACTGATCAAACACTTTATTGTCACTACACTATCCCATATTTCACTAAACTTCATGAAAAACTGATCACTTTATTGTTACTACACTGTATTATATGAAAAACTGATCAAACATTTTATTGTTACTACACTATCCCATACTACATGAAAAACTGATCAATAATTTTATTGTCACTACACTGTACCATACTTCACTATACTACATGAAAACCTGATCACTTTATTGTTACTACATTATACTACATGAAAAACTGATCAAACTCTTTATTGTTACTACACTGTACCATACTTCACTAAACTTCATGAAAAACTGATCATTTTATTGTTACTACACTGTATTATATGAAAAACTGATCCATAATTTTATTGTTACTACACTATCCCATATTTCACTAAACTTCATGAAAAACTGATCCTTTTATTGTTACTACACTGTATTAAATGAAAAACTGATCAAACTCTTTATTGCTACTACACTATCCCCTATTTCACTGAACTTCATGAAAAACTGATCATTTTATTGTCACTACACTGTATTAAATGAAAAACTGATCAAACTCTTTATTGCTACTACATTATACTACATGAAAAACTGATCAAACTCTTTATTGTTACTACACTATCCCCTATTTCACTGAACTTCATGAAAAACTGATCATTTTATTGTTACTACACTGTATTATATAAAAAACTGATCAAACATTTTATTGTCACTATCCCTTCCTCCACTGTACTACATGAAAAACCCTTCACCCTTGCCAGACAAACAAGGATCCAACTGGTCAATGAATCAAAGCACCACTACCAGAGTCCAATTAAGAAACCCCCTTTTGGTAAACAATCTCCATGATGTGCATGTTCCACAGGTGCAGAGATTAAGATAAGAATTGTTTTTCTCCCAGCTTCCCAGGACAATCCTAGGACAGCTATGTGTCTCTCTCTGTTCAGAGGATATGTGATTACCACACTCAAGCATTTCCTGGCACTGACAGCAGAGTTTTTTTGCAAATCCTCAGGGAATCATAGTGCTAAATGCTACAAGAGTGTTAATTTTGTGAGGTAGGCAATTGTGCAGTCATAAGCTCAGAGGTGTCCTTGCTGCTGGAGAGGGGATCAGACCACCAGCTCCTCCTGTGCTTGGCACAGCTTGTGTGTCATGTGGAATTGCTTCCTCCTCTCTGCTGTGATGCACTGGAAGATGGGGACCACGTTGTGCTGCATCTTACTTGGCTCTGCTGGCTGGTTCTGGCTGTTCACCCCTACCTGTATTCCCTGTTCTGACTGTTCATCCCATCCTGAATTCCCTGTTCTGATTGTTCATCCCATCCTGAATTCCCTGCTCTGATTGTTCATCCCATCCTGAATTCCCTGTTCTGATTGTTCATCCCATCCTGGATTCCTTGTTCTGATTGTTCATCCCATCCTGGATTCCTGTTCTGATTGTTCATCCCATCCTGGATTCCTTGTTCTGATTGTTCATCCCATCCTGAATTCCCTGTTCTGATTGTTCATCCCCTCCTGCATTCCCTGTTCTGGTTTCTCATCCCCTCCTGCATTCCCTGTTCTGGCTATTCCCCCTCCTGGATCCCTGTTCTGATTGTTCATCCCCTCCTGGATCCCTGTTCTGATTGTTCATCCCCTCCTGGATCCCTGCTCTGGTTTCTCATCCCCTCCTGCATTCCCTGTTCATGGCTCTGGGGCTCAGCTCCCAGCTCTGATAAAATGGAGCACCAGCATCCTGCTTTTCATCACTTGGGGGAAGGGGGATTTTTTTTTTATTATTAATAACCCAAATTACCCTGTGAAATGGCACTTGTCTGACGTTAAATATTAAACTCCCTTAAGTGGGTGAGCTGGGGCACAGGAGCAGCAGTGTGCTGGTAGGGATGGGCTGTGGCAGGAGATGAAGTGGTGCTGGACAGCATTAATTCTTCCTCCCTGGAGAGCCTTCCATCCTCAGGGCAGCCAGGTGCTCTTGCACGCAGCTCCCCAGCTTCCAAACGGCATTTTTCACACTTTAAACATTTTGCACGCTTTGAGCAGATCTGAACATCAAAGGCTGGTGGATCCTGGCTCTGGAGTTACCATGGCAACAGCAGCTGAGAGGATTTGGATGTTTCTGGGATGGGATTTTGCTGCTGGGTGTGTTGGGCAGAGTGGGGCTGCTCTGCTCACATCAGTGCCACGCTGGGCATGGTCTGGCCCAGCCCAGGAGGATTGGGGTGCAGACTCTGTGTCTGAGCTGCTCACCTCAGCTCCCTCCAGCCTGGGAGAGGAGAAGGGAGCCCTTCTCCCCGTGCTGTGCCACATGTGGAAGTAGGTCAGCTGAATTCTACCCTCAGATATGCTCATTTCTCTCTGTTGGCTCTCAGGGGAGCTGAGCACTGAGCCTTGCTGCAAGCATTGACTCTGTAGGAGCCCAAAACTGCTCCAGTGAGCCCATCCTTGGGATGTTGGCTCCAGGTGCCTCTTCTACCCCCCTGCAGCTCCAGATATGCTGCACACAGTGGATTTTCAGGAGTGAACATAAAGCTGAACACTGTGAAAATATGGCTTTGATCTGTCTGGGTAGCATGCCACAGCAGCACAGTCAAGGGGCTGCTCCTGACCCTCACCGTGAGTCCGTCAGTCTGTCAGGCTGTGTGTCCTGGCCAAAATGCAAAATGCCCCATCCTCCTCCTTGTGTGCTGTAAAATGGTCCCTGGGAATTCATTGCTGTTCTGTGAACATTTCTCATTTGGGTGACTCTAGCAATATCTGCTGGGGGAAACAGGTAAGTGTTAAGAAACTGCCTGAGACTTTTTTTTTTTTTTTGAGGTGTTTTCATGAAAATGGAAAGAGCTTTTGGGAATTAAAAGCTGTTCATTTATTAGACTTGTATTTATTATTTTTCAATTATTTTTCACGTGTGATTTATTGGGATATTGGGACATGCAGGTAGCAGGTGCCCTTTGGGGGGTGGGAGGCAGATGGAGATTTTTTTGGAGAGACTGGAGATGGAGGGTTTGATGCAGGAAATCAGGTAATTCCGAGCATCCTGCCTGTTCCTTGTGCTGTCACAGCCATAGACAGTGCTCAGACTTGTGATCTCAGTGCTGTTGGCCACTGCATACTAAAGGAGAAAATATTTTGTCAAACTGCCTGGATGTGACAGAGCAATATCATTTGGGTGGTATTTAGGTACAGTGCAGAGCCCAGAGACTGCGTGGCTGAGAATAAAGGCACACTGAGAGTGTGGGGCAAGATCTGAGCTCTGGCCCTCTGGCTTGATACTCAGGTGCAGAGCAGATTTCTGTCCAAGAGGAGCAGAGTGCAGCCTGCCAGGTTGTCTTGGTTTGGACAGACAGGTGCCTGCTAAAGGAGACAGGAGCCTCCCCTGAAATGGAGAATGCAAATCCTCCCCACCCCTCCCAATTGCTGTGAATTTTAAATAAGGGGCTCTCAGGCAAAAATATGGGAGCAGGAAATAACAGTTCTTTAATAGGGAAGGAAAAAAATAAAATGACAAAATACAACAATGCAATACACCAGAACAACACTGACAGAGTCAGAACTCAACCTGACACCCTGTGGGTCAGGGTGTTGGCAGCAGTCCAGTTGGAAAAGGGGCTGCAGTCCTCCTGGAGTGTCAGGTGTGGTTCTGCTGGAGCAGGGGGTCCTGTAGGAAAGGGGTGAATTCTTCCTCTGCAGATCCCTGGAAGCAGAAGCAGCTGCTGCTCCTCTGGGGAGTCCAGGGGAGAAGAGCTGTGCTGGTGTGTCAGAATCTCCAGATTATATCTGGGTAGGAATGCTTGGCTCCTCCCTCTGGGCGGAGCATCTCACAATGGGATGTTACAGTTCTTATCAGTCATGTGGTGACATTCAATAGCCCCTTATCAGCAGATGTCCCCTGCTGAGGGACCTTGATTATGATCACTCAGGAAGAGAGATAAGGAGCATTGCCCACTTGACACCAGACAACTGCCATACAGATGGCAATAGAACACATCTTGCCTTGCAATCTGGAGCACAGGTGGGGACAGCTTTTCTCACAGGAGGTCAGTCTCTGCTGCCTCCAGGCATGCACTGCAGCCAAGGGATGGAAATCTCTTGGTTTTGAGATTCCCAAGCAGGCAGAACGTTCAGGCATCTCTCAGTTATCAATAGACTTGCAGTTACAGCAGGAGCAGTGGATTCAGCAGGATCAATAGCTGGGGTGGATTAACTGCAGCCTGAGAAGAGTCTTGTTACATCTTTCAGATTGTGCCTGGCTGAATGAAAGCTGAAATCTGCACCATGAGCAGTAATTAAGAAGTGATTTGCCCTTGGCCCATATTGTGGGCATAATGCCAAATTCTGAGTTCCCAGAACTGGGAATTTTCAGATTCAGGCTGAGTTAGGTGATGTTTTTGCACTCAGAGCTGCCTAGTCTCTAAGAGGGGTCAAACAGCGAGTGCTAATCCTGTGGGTGAGATGTGTTCTGGCCCAGTGGATAAGAGAGCTGGATGCAGAGGCTGCTGAACAACTTTATCTGTGCAGAAATCTGCTTTGCAGCCAGGACAGCATCGTCCTGAGCTGCAGCATCAACGATGGGACAAGAATATTCCTTTCCTTTGGGAGCTTTGCAGCTCTTTCATGCCTTCACTCTGGAATCTGACTTTCTGAGTTGTTATGCCTGAATGAGTACAAATAAGGTAAATCAGTGGGATGAGATTTTCAGTTGTGTTGCCTGATGAGCAAAAAGAAGCCTTGATAAGTGGTGGTGAGATGCCAGAGAGGCACGTGCTGTGGAACTGTCTGCTCTGTGTGTGCAGGGAGGAGCAAAAACTGCTGAAACATCTTGGTTTGGGGCTCAGACTGCTTCCCCTCCAAGAGCTAAATCGTGGTTGTGCTGGTTCAAGGCAGCTGTTCCTTGGATAGGAGAGCAGCCTGCTTCATCTCCAGAGCCATGCCTTTGGAGGCAACAGTGCACAGTTCAAGGAACACAACCTTAAGAAGATCTATTCAATTTGTATCTCTGAATTTCCTTTGGGAATCTCAGATTAAAGAGTTCTGAACTGATAAATGACCACTAAATGGTTTCTTAGATCAGGACTATGACAGGAAGAGATTTCTAATAGCTGCTGAGCTTTGCAGACCCAGTCCATTGGGTTTCTTTTCATTTCTTCTGTGCTTCTGTGTGCCAGTTTTTAGACTGATTTTGAGAGATTTGCCTTCCCTATTGTCCCTCCAACATCAGAGGAGATGGAGAGGCAGCTGGAGAGCCAGGGCTGGAATATTTGTGCTCAGCAAATCTTTTCTCCCTCCCACCACATCCCATTGCACAGCCCCTCCTTTGGTGGAGAGCAGATGTCAGTGCCCACCCTGCAGCTCGTGGCTGATGATTCCAGCCCTTTGAGCACCAGTGGCACCCAAGGACCTCCAGTGAAGTGAAATCACAAAATCCCCATGCCAGAAGCCATAAACAGCAGAGGAAAGCCAAGCCTCAGCTGTGTGCTGCCTGCTCTGAGCTGCAGATCTGCCTCAGCTCTGCAGAGCATCCTTACCCACTTATTGATGCCTGCATCACTGCTGCTCTCCCCCAGCAGGAGGAAGTGGCCTGACAGCAGCTCTGTTTTGCTGTGTACCTGCTGTTATCCATGGCTGGGCAGCAGCAGCAGAATTGCTAAACATTTAAATTATTCAGCTCCTGTTGTTGACTCAGCTTTAAAGCTGCATTGACATTTCCTGAGATAATAGCTTGCTGCCTGGAACCTGGGAGCCTGGCTGCTCCTGGGAGCCTCAGCAGGGAACAGGAGCCCAGGGAGTGTTTTCCTCTCTAAGGAGAGAGGGGACAAGCTGGAGTAAGGTGAACCTGTGTGTATCCATGTCCTTGCAAGTGCTCAGGAGGGAGCAGCTCCCTTCAGTGGCTGCAGCCTGGCCTGAGTTCAGGAGGGGCTGTGCTTCCTTCCCTGGGCAAAGGCACATCCAGCTCCCTCAAAATATTAAAGCCCATCTTTATGTTATTTACTTTTCTCCAAGGTGATGTGTCTAAGGTTCTCTGCTGCCCACATTCCCCTCCTCACCCCCTTAAATGAGAGGAAGAACAGCTGAGGACAGCCTGGCAGCAGTCAGAGTGCCTGGTTGTGGGCAGCCACTTCTCTGGTTACATGGCAGATCCCAAAACCCAGGAAGGAGCCTTGCATTCCTCCACAGCTACATCATCACACAGCTGAAGAGTTCCTCCAAAGGTCACAGGCAGAACCTTGGAAAAAAGGCTCCACTGGCTCTCTTCAGACACCTCTGCCTTCTCAGTGTCTGGCAGAGCTTCTCTTCACCCCTGGCTCTGTCTGCAGTTGCTGCTGGAGTTCAAGGTTTCCATCTCAGGTGTGAACCCAGAATCCACCAGCACTGAGGCACTGGGGATGCTGAGCCTTGTCCCAGGAGCTGTCTCAGCACAGCAGAGGGAGAAATTAATTTTCATGTGGGTATGATAAGTATTCTAGCATCCATTAAGAGAATACTGGAACCCTGGCTTGCAAAAAAATCCCTAAAGCCCACTGGGGTGCCCAGAGGTTGTTATTTGGTATTTTCACTGTAATTCTTGGTTGCTTTTTCTTTATGGGATTTTGCTCTTTCTGGTGTAAATAATGTCCTTTGCAGAGCCCCAGTTTAACTCTGTGTTGGCTTTTGTGAGGCACTGATGGGAACTGGCTGTGTAGGTTCAGAGCAGAGGCACATTCAGGGCAAATGCAGAGTGCCAGGCAGGCAGCAGGGGCAGTGCCCATCCTTTTGGCATCCAACATTTGAGCTCCACCTGAACTGAAGGTGGAGCCTGTTCAATTTCAAATATTAGAGGGAATCTAGACTGTCAGTGAAGTGCTGAATGACTCTGGACAAAGGGAAGGGGTTTTCCCTAGACTGAGGTAAGGACTCTGCTTTGCTCTAAGGCTAAACTTGGTCTTTGCTCAGTACAAAAATCTCAATTTCTATGTAATGCAAAGCATTTTGACATCCTGATATGTTCTATTGATCTCCTTTTCCTGCCTCTCAGCCTATATAAGCTTTTCTGGTGGTGGGCTGGGCTGTTTTATAGGAATTCCCCAGAGAGGTAACAGCTGGCAAAGCAGTTGTTTTGTTCTCAAAGCTGCAGATTTCACAAGCTGTATTTATCCCTACACTTCCCAGGCCTTTCCAGGTGTGATCATCTCATGGCTGTGCATTCTCTGGTTTGGCCCCAGGGCCTGGCTGGAAACACCTTGTGTGGTATTTGCTGGGTCCCCAGGACAAAGGAGGGAATTGATGACTCTGACTCCGTGTTCTCAGAAGGCTAATTTATGATTTTATGAAGTATATTATATTAAAGAATGTTATACTGAACTGTAGTGAAGAATAGAGAAAGGATACAGACAGGAGGCTACAAAGAATGAAAATGAAAACTCAGAGTCCAGCACAGCCTGATGGTGATTGGTCATTAAGACAATTCACATTTTGGATAAGCAATCTCCAACCACATTCCAAAGCAGCAAAACACAGGAGAAGCAAATCAGATAATTATTGTTTTCCTTTTTCTCTGAGGTTTCTCAGCTTCCCAGCAGAGAAATCCTGGCAAAGGGGATTTTTCAGAAAATGTGATGGTGACACACCTTGGCCTTCTTGACCCCGTAGCTGGCAAGAGGTGAATGGCAGCTGGAAACAGAACCCAAGCTGTGTGGCTCCCCTGCAGCACCCCAAATCCTCGTCCAGGCTGGCCCCAGCTTAGCCCCTGGAGCACCTGGAGCAAATCCAGAGGGGTGACTCCAGCCAGGCAGGCCGTGGGTGCCCTGCAGGGTCACCCCAAGGAAAGGGGGGGACGGGAGTGATCTCCAGGAGCTCTGTTCCTCTGGACAACCGGTGTGACTCCCTTGCGTGTCTTTCAGAGAGGGCATGCACCAACCACTGTGGACCCCTTGCCTTCTTGCTGCAAGCAAGGATCTCCTGAAGGGATGCTGGAGCAGGAGTCTGCTGTGCAGGTAGAAGGGGGGAAGGGGCGCGTTCGTCGTGTTGCAGCGGGCTCTAGGCCCTGCAGAGAGCCTGGAGCTGCTGTCACCAGACCTCATCTGCCACTTCAGTTCCATCTCAGCGTCCTCCATGCGGGGCTGTGCCCAGCCAAGCTCTGCAGGGTCCTGGGGACACCCTCAGGGCTGCAGCTCGCGGTCTCCAGCCCAGCTCGGTGCGGCGCAGACCGAGAGGCGCCGTGGCTCTGGCCACAGAGCTGCTTCATTTTGCTTTAAATTGCTGAAGTTCCATCTTCCCCTGAGCGATTTGGAGAGCAGGGCTCGTGCACACGGGCTCCTCCCTGCTGACAGAAGTGTTTATGGAGCGTGGCTCAGGCATGACACTCACTAAACACTGCCCAGCCTGGCAGCCCTCCCCAGCCCTGACGTGGGTTACCATAATCTCCAGACTGCAGGCAGGAGCTTCCTTGTTGTGCTGCCCTGCACAGCCAGGTGTGTGAGTGCTGATAGGGTCAGTCCAGCTGCTGATAAACCTCTTCCAGCCTGCTGATGCTGGCTTTGGCTGCAGCATTCAGCACAAGTGGGTTGATGAGAGCTGCAGACCCTCCTGTGCAGGGTGAGCTGACCTCCTCCTGCAGGGATGACATGCATGAATTGCCTGAGGGTGAGTACTTGGGCACGGTCAGGGGTTCCTTGGGCAGCAAAAGAGGAGAGGAACAGGTCAGCTGGTGTACATCAGGGAGTTTAGCTATATTCTGGCTGGGAAGATGAACTCCAGTCCAAAGAGAATGCCTCTTCTCCCCAAACAGCTGCTAACTGGACCTCAGGCCAGCAGGAAGGCTTTGCTGCCCTTCTTAGGTCATTGGGAACCTGCCTAAGGTCACCCTTGGAGCCAGTGGCATTGAAACCAGGTCCCTCTGTGCTGTATTTGCCTTGTCCTTCTCACCTCTGCTTCTCTGGGAGAAGGGAGGTGCCCCAGGTGTTGTTTTTTTGCAGTATTGAGGTGGTAAATGTCGGTTCCTGTGTGGTCACCTTCCTGCCCTGGACAGGTGCACAGGATGGTGTTTCTCTCTCAGCACAGTGCTGTGCTGGCTCTGCTGAGGAGCAGGTGGCTGTGCTGCAATGGCTTTGCTTGCATGTCCTCACCAGGGATCTGCTGGCAGAGATTTATTACCAGGCCTGTGCTTCTGGTGCTTTTCTGTCAGTGCTTTCTGCCCTGCATGGCTTCCAGAGGCTGCACCCCAAGCTCTGGCCAGGCAGAAGGCTCAGGACAGTAAATCTGGGGTAGCCACAGCAGAGGGACTGTGCTGTGCTGCCCCCAGCATGCAGATCCTGCAGAAAGCCCCTTCTGAACATTCTGTCCCTGCAGGGAAAGCAGGTGGGGACAGTCCTGCTGGAGGAGAGGTGGGGAATGAGCAGGGAATGAGTCAGAGCAGGCTGCAGGAATCAGGAGCAGTTTCCAGCAAAGAGAAGGAAGCTTCTCCACAGGGCACCAGGGCAGATCCTGATGGTGGGGTCTGGGCTGCAGCACCTCACCTGGGTGCTGGCAGAGCCCAGGTCAGGCTGAGGCTGCTCCAGAAGCTGTGTCTTAGTCCCAGGCTGGCTCAGAGCACGTCCCTGATCCCCCCCTTGCACTGTCAGCATGCTGGAGCCCTCTCAGCTCCCCAGTGTTGATTGCACAGACCTGCCTGAACCGTGTCATGGTCCAAAAAAGGCAGTGCATCAGGAAAGGAGGGGAGAGAGAGCCATTGCTCTGCTGCTGCATCTCTCTCAGCAGCTGTAAATGTTGTGATGTTATTGAAGAGGTGTAGTGCCTGAGCAAAGAGCTCTCATGTATTGTCTTCAGTCACAGCCTATATATTTTTTGATGAGGTAAAAATAGCTTTTCTTTTTCAGGATATGCAGAGAGCAGAGGCTCCTGCTAACATCAAAGGAGACTGACAGCTTTCCCCTGGGTGTGCGTGGCCTCAGCTGGCAGGAGCAGGAGCTGTGTTAATTCTTGCCTTGCTTTCACTCTGCAGGAAAGGAAAGATGTTCTGCTCTCCTTTTCCTGTTCAGGTCTCTGGACCAGCCTCTGTTTTCACTCTCCACTGCTGCTGGAGGCCCAGCACTGTGCTTCAGAGGGAAAGTGATAGTTTGCAAACGACAGAACAAGATCCTGAACGTGTTACTCAGAAAATCCATTAGGCAGCAGGCAGGGGCTGCAGGCTTTCACAGAGCTGCAGCCCTCCAGGGGATCCTTATCAGGAGCATCAGTCTGCTGGGTAGGGACATCTCCTGCTGCCCTGCTGCGTGCAGATTAAGCTGTTTGTGATATCTGCCCTGCTCACAGCTCTGAACCTGCCCCAGCTGAAGCAGCCAGCAAAGGGGACCCACGAAAGAAGGAGGCAAAGGGCGATGCAGATGTCTGGAAATGCTCAGCAGGGACTGAGTGAACCTTTACCCTGACCTGAGGCAGTCCAGAGCTGCCTCTCCTGTTAAGAGTGCACAAAATTGGGTTTTCCAAAAGCTCCTTGCTCCTGATTATGTAACGGTGGGGGATTGTGCATGGTGGAGAGGCCGGCACTGGAAATCTTGCCCTCTCTTCAGCACTGGAAAAATGCTAATTGACAGATTGCTTCCCTTCCCATAAACCTGCCAGGTGCCCTCTTTCCCTCCTTCTTTTGCTTTGGGATTTCTCCTTTGCCAGTTGTGCCAAATTCTTCTCCAGCTCAGCCCTTTGCACGGGAGTGTAAACAGATCTTTCACTTCCTGCATGCCCTGATTCACCTGCTGCAAGATGGTTGAGCTCCCCCTTTTCTTCACCCTGCTCTGGGGATCTCTGCTGGGTGTAGCAGCCACCAGCCCTCTTGGGGCTGTTGTGGAGCCTCCACTAAGCAGAAATGAGCATGGACAAAGGGTTTACTCAGGCTGGTGCATGAAATGAGAGCAAACTCACTTGGCAGATGCCTTCCAGAGATGACTTCTCGTGCCTTGACTCTCATCATGGCTCCTATTAAGATCTGCAGACCTGTGCTAAACCATGTGGGCAGAGGTGAGGGTGATGGCAGAATGGGACTTGGGCATGTGGGTTTCTCTGTCTCGAGTCATGTGGGCAGGGGTGAGGACGATGAAAGAATAGAATTTAAGTGTCTGGTTTCATCAGCTGAATTTTCCCAATGCTTTTGCTTTTCTCTTTCTCCTGGGTTCGCAGTCTCTGCCTGTTCTCTGTGTTCTGCTGGCTGAGTGCCTGAGGCTCTGCTCCCGTGGCCTCTCTGGAGATGCTGTGTTCTGCTGAATGCTGCCTTCTCCTCAGAAGGCAGAGACCTGCCAGCAGGTTTTGTTTCTGCTGCAGGGCCCGTTGAGAGCATCCAGTTTCTGTGAATACAGATAGGAGAGAAAGTTGCTGTAAGAGACAGCACAGCTTCTGCTCCTGAGCACCTGGAGCTGAATCTCCTGCCTTCCCTGACTATCCCATGGGGACCCTAAGTGTTATCCCTAACTGCTCTCAGTCTTAGCAGCTCTTTTAGTGTGTTTTGAGGACTGACAAATTCTTCTCATCTGATGAAAAAGGATTGAGGTTATCACACAATTGTGTGGATGACATCTGCAAGGCGGAGAGTTCCAAAGGAGCACTGGCTCCAGAGACATTCCTAGGCTGGACAGTTCCTTTAAACCAAACCACTACACTGATGTGAGGTTTTGGTGTTTCTGCTGGAAATGATGCCTCAAAGGTGAGGATCATGCCCACTGCTGGACACAAGCCCACATGAGGAAGGAAGTGTCCAAGCAAATGGCGAGGGCTGTTGCCCTTGGCAAGGGTTTGTGACACATCCTCAGCTGGCAGAGCTGACTTCAGGCTCCAGGACACTGGCATCAGCAGCTGGAAGTGCCTGGATGACCTCTGAGATGTCAGCTGGACCTTTCCACAGCATCTAGACAGGATGCAGTACATGGCTGGGTGCCAGGGTTAGGGTTTGCTCCTCACTGCCAGCCCTGGGGCTCCTTGGCTGTTGGCTCCTGTGTGCTGCCCAGCCTTGCTGGACCTCCGTGAGTCTGGCTCAGCTGGGCTGGAGAGACGAGTGGGCAGACAGGGTAAAGAGGATGTGTGTGTGTGTGCCAGGCTGGAGTGGTGTGGGGAGTCACTTCTTGACTGTCTCTGTGTCCCAGAAAGCACCGTGAGATCAGCACGAGCCCGTTTGTACTTGGAAATCACCGACTCACAGCATCCAGCCGCTCGTGCAGAGCGGGCTCCTGCCAAGCGTGGGCACCTCTGATGCTGAGACCCTCCCTCCTGTTATCAGGGATGAGCAGCAGGAGCTTGTGGGAGCTCCTCCCTGGGTGTGAGCGAGGAGAGATTAGAGCAGACACACAGCAGGCTCACAAACCTCTGAGTGCAGCCCTTGAACTCCAGCCTGAGCCCCTGGTTTGGCTTCTGCTTTGTTTGGCCATGGCTGCAGTGCAATGGGCTGGTGTGGTTCCAGGCTAATGGAATTATTGCTGTGAGAGAAGGAGGACACCTGGGAAAAGGGACAGAAGAAGCCTCTCCTCAGGGCCAGGAGAGGGTGTCATGAGAATAGATTGACTCTGAAACCAGGACAGAGGGAAAGGGAAAATTTAGATTGTCGGCAGATAAAGGGAGATTTTTCCTGAAGGAAAAGAAAGGGAAGGAGAGTAGAAGCACAGTCTGATGTGCTGTCCTAAGTTTTTGACTTTAGAAGGTCTTGGAGCACTTAACAAAGTCCTGATCTGAGGCTTCTCTCTTGTAGAATTGCTGGCAGCAGCCTCCTGACACTTCACAGCCAGGATGTCTGCGAGTCTGTAGAGCATGACGCCGGTGTTTGGGATTTAGCAGGCACCTAAGAGTGCAGAGGTGCACAGCAGCAAGTGAGGCAGATTATTCTCTCCCCTGGAATATCTCCTGCCTGGAAAATTGCTAGGAAGGCAAAGCAGAATGGAAAGAAACTCTGCAAAGGAAAACCAGCAGAGGCAGTTTGTGCAGCTGGGAGCAGCTGCAGTGGGGCACAGTGTGTGTGCACGAGGCAGGGCTGTGCTGAGCTCTGTGCCTGTCTGGTGGTCAGAGCTGGGAAATGTGTGTGTCTGTGCCTGGGTGAGCTGGGATGGTGCTGGCTGGGACCTGTGTGTGTCTCCTCTCTGTGTGCACACCTCCTCGTGCCCATGGGGTCTCTGCACTCCTTGCTGCTCTGAAATTCAGGAGGTGGCAGTGACCCAGCCTGTGCTCCCATTGCCCTGAGCGGTGGGCAGGCAGTCCCCTCATGCAGCCTGACATCAGAAGGACAATATGACAACTTCACCATCTGAGCAGAGCTCTCCCATCCCCTCTGGTGGGATGTGTGCTGGGATTGCTGCTGTCTGATGCCCTGCACCTCTCTGTGCATCTCTGGAAGGTACATCCTGAGCTTGGGGAGCAAGAGGCAGCACGCTCCAGCCTTGCCATGCTCTCCAAGGCCTCTCCCAGCATCCAGAGGGATGGAGGGAGCCCCAGGAGTTACCTGTGAGGTGCCAGGCTCCTGGGCATATCTGTGGGGCTGCTTTTCCTCTGCTCTTCCTGAGGTGGTACCTGCAGCTCTGACCCCCTCCCTGCGCTTGGCAGCAGCCGTTTGCTTTCCGGAGGTGGCTCGGTATTAAATATCCTGTCTGACACAATAATGGAGAGAAAATGAACAAATTCCATTAGCAGTTGGCCATCCCTGCAGGGTCTGCATTGGAGAGAGGACGGAGCCTGTATTTTTAGATAGAATGCAATGTAACTTACTGGCTCTCTCAAAGCTGGGGAGTAGATAACCAAGGAGGGAGAGAGGGGACACCAGGCTCAGGTTTCAGCTGAAGTGCCGGGCTATGGCAGCACGAAAGGGCAGGTCCTGTCCAGACGTGGCTGTGAGTATTCAACACACTTCTCCTTCATGCCCACAGAGACCCCTGCTTTGCTTTTCTGCTCGCTTTCTGCTTGTAGGCTCTGCTGCTGGGTGTGCTGGGGCTTTGGGAGCCCCTCTGCTGCAGGGCCACGTAGAGTTTTGCCATTTAATCTTCAGAGCCCCATGTGTGTCCCACGGATGACAGAGCCTGGCTGAGCTGTGCTTCGATTTTCCAAGGGTTTGCTGCCTTGTCTTCGAGCCTGACCTGAGAGGCTTCTAGCAGTGTCTGGAGCTGGAAAAGCTCTTTGCATTCAGCCTGTTGCTTGAAGCTGTCAGTGTTTCCTCACTGGACCCCAGACAGCGTGCAGAGCTCGGGGCGTGAATGCGCACTGCTGAGCACAACGCTGCTGCTGCTGCTGCTGCCTCTTGCAGCTGATCCCTCTGAGCGAGCAGACCCCGAGGTGCTGCCTCTCCTGTGCATCCACAGCCTTCCAAGGGCTCTGCTGTGAGCCTGGGGGCTCTGCTGTGATCCTGGGGGCTCTGCTCTGAGCTGGGGGCAGGCAGAGCCGGCTGGCACAGGAGCTGATGAGATCAGCACGTGTTGGCCCCGCACGGTGCTGCTGCCCTCCAGCTCTGTCCTTCTGACCCCACAGGGGCCGTGGCACCATGCCACCCTGCTGCTAGCCTGCTCTGAGCTCTGTGCCTGGCCCAGCAGCGCCAGGTCACCCTCTTTGTGGGCCTTACCTCTCCAGCAGGGAGCCTTTCTCCCTGGTAGGAGCGTCAGGCAGAAAGGATGAGCTGGGGAGGCAGATGGAGGAGACCAGAAGGCATCTGAGGTGTGCTGCTCCAAAGCCTCAATTCAACCATCTGAGACTGCAGAGAGAAGGGAAGAGAGGAGCCCTGAACCTCTGCTAATTTAGATTGTCAGCATCATCTTCCCTACTACACCTCCAGCGCTTTTATCTCTGGCTGTGTTGCTTCCAGCTCCTGTCCAGGAGCTCCCTAATCCTGGATGCTCCTCTGCAACCAGGCTGTGGGCAATACAGGACAGCTTGGGGTGGCAGAACAGAAGCTCTCCTAGCACAGGAGGTCCCTGATGTAAGTGGCACAAGAGAGGTTCTGGTTTTCTCTGGGAGCTGAAGACAGAGGAGCGTGTCCTGCCCCCGTGCCATGGATGTCTGGTGGTTCTGGGCTGCACAGAGCCCTTGGGGCTGGCACATTCCAGCTCCAGCCACCAGCTCAGACTCACAGACCCACATCACTGCATTTCCACCCTTCTCCAGCTTCCAGTGAGCCATGCCATTGTCTCCATTTGCTGCCTCACACTGCTAAGTGGTGTTGCTTAAAGTATTGCTGTGCCTTGCCTGGGCTGGCTGTGGTGTAGCGGGGAAGCACTGCCAAAAAAGAGAGTTGGGAAGCACTGCCAAAACAAGAAAGAGTTGTGACTTTCCCAGCTGTGAGAGGCTCAACTGGGGCTGTTGGTACCCAAGCTCACTGCTGCTGCTACTCAGGGGCTTCTGGAGGAGGGTAGGGGTGAGCTCACTGCAGCTCCATCAGTGCAGCCCAGGCTGCAGGGGGGTTTCCTGGGCCAAGGGAGGCTGTCATGGGGGCAGGAGTTCCCTCCATACTGTCCCCAGAGTGTGACAGGATGAGCTGCAGGCCTTCTGCCCCATCATCTGGATGCTCTTTGTTTTCAGTCCAGGTCCCAGCCCTTCTTTTTCCTGTCTGATTTGGGGCACCTCAGCCTGTCCCAGCAGTTCCCACTGTGGCTTTCCTGGCCTCTGCCTTTTCTGCCTGGTCTGTGGAGTTGTGTTCTCTGCAGCTGAAGTGAAGAGTTGACCCAGTGCTGGTGGTGGGGGAGAACAAGGGGGCTCTGAGTTTCATGCTTTCTCTTTTTGTCTCCAAGGCTGATGCTGCAACCAGTTTCTTGAGAGCTGCAAGATCTGGGAATCTGGACAAAGCCTTGGATCACCTCAGGAATGGGGTAGATATTAACACCTGTAACCAGGTAGGTGAAACACACAGGGCCTCTGGTACTATCACTGGTTCATTGAAAATGTGGCTGTTGTCTTTGGGGCCAGGAGGGCAGCAATAGCTGTAAAGGTCTGGGGAGCCTGGATGTGCTGTCTGGAGCATGGCAAAGGACACTAACAGGTAAGCAGAGAGGGCTCCTTTAGTGTGACAGGCAAATGGGACACTTGGAGGAAGCTCAGCTGCTTCTCAGAGGGCAGAGCAGATGGCTGTGAAGAGCAGCAGGGTGAAGAACATCACAGAAATGGCTTGGGGGGGTTCTTCCCCTGGCCTGCAGTGCTGCAGTGCTGAGGCTTTTGGATTCCCAGGAGCTGCAGTTTGTCACAAGCAGGGAATGTTTGCAAAGTGCCAGTTGTGCTGGTTTGGGAGGTGCTGGGCAGGGGGAGCCCTCCTCATGCTGCACAGAAATAGGTTTGCACAGGAGCAAAGAGCTGCAGGCGCTGAGGAATTGTTTGCACATCGCCATCAGAACATTTTGTGTCTGTGTGGCTGCCAAATGCGAGTGGCTGAGCCTGAACTGGGGCAGATGCTGTAGGGACAGATTCAGGGGGCTGGGGCTGAGCAGGGGGGGCAGCCAGGCTGGGCTGTCCCTGCTTTCTGGAGCTGCTGGGGAGGCTGACTCAGCAGGGAGCACCAAGGCACTCATCTGTTTCAGCACCAAGGGAAGCTCAGACCTGGTTTGTGCTGCAGCAGTTCCTGGGGACAGGGTCCCACAGGGCAGGCAGAGTGGATATTCACTCATTTCCCTTTGCAAGGCCAAGAGGAGAGGGAGGATTTCTACATCCACTGGTGCTGTGATGCTCTAGCCCAGAGGGGTGTGGGGCTCTGTAAAGAATTACAGCAGGGTGACTCATCCACAAGCTAAAGATGATGGCTTTGAACTTCTTCTTCACCAGAGAGATGGTCTGCCATCAGCTGTCTCCACTGACTAGCTTCAAGCCCTGTTTCCAACCAGATTTCTGGTGCTGCTGAGGGTATTTCACACTCTGATGGAAAGAAATGGCTACAGCAGCATGAGGCTCTTCTCTCAGTGATGTCTCTGCCATCTCCCTCTGGTTAGATGGCACTTTGGGGTTTCCTTCTGAGGAATATCAGACCTGTGGGAAAGGTCCAACCTCACATGTCCTGTATAGAATAAAGAGGGATATATGTGGTCAGACCTATCCCACAAGTCCTGTATTCTTGCTCAAGTTCAGAGACCTTGACATGCCATCTGACCTCCATCCCGCCGATCTCACCTCCTCCATCGCTGCACCCGCATCTCCATCGAGCTCCCTCCGTGTTCCCAATCCCAGCATGCTCCCATCTCATCCACGAAGAGCTGCAGGACTGAGGATGAGTGCACATTGCTGCCAGGACCCTCACCAGCATCCTGATGGCACCTGGGTGCCCAGGAGATGGTTTTTGTCGAGGTGGCCAGTCCTGATGGGCAGCCCAGAGTGGGTCCCTGCTTTGGGACAGGCTGTGTGAAGCCTCTGTGTCATTCTGTAGGGCTGCATTTGTCACATTGATAATCTCAGACTGGGATTTCTGGCAATTATTTGCAGCATTTAGTGAGGAAAATACAGCACCTTTCATATCATGCACATCCTGTGGCAGTTTTGGGTCAGGATGAGTGTCTAACAACACTCCTGTCAAGCCAAAGCAAATGTGCAGAACAGCCTGTATTGCTCCTGGAGCAGAAATACCAATGGGCCAGCAATGGAAACAGTCCTGTGTGATTGTTGCACAGCTATTTGTCACAGCTTTAGAGCATTCAAAAGGTTATTTATGAATCCTTTGCACAAAAGGGCTTATGGGCTGAGGGCAGCAGCTGAGCATCCGTGGTCTTGCTCTCCATTTGTTGGTTTGGGTGAGTATAACTGAGAAAAAGCCTGCATGCCTGTGGCCACTTATCACTCATGGGACATGTGAGGTGTTGTTATAATCAGTGATTATCTCTATGGGGTTGTGTGGTTGTGTCTCTGTCAAAGAAACAAAGATGGGCTCAGTGTAGCCAGCCCTGCCTTTCAGGGTATTACAGCACATCCCCTTCATCTCCCCTTGGCAGCAAACCTGCTGTGCTTGAGGCTTGATGGAACTGTGGGGTTGGGGTGGTGAGGAAGCCTGTGGGTTTTTAGGTTTTTGCTCTTTGTGCTGTGATCAGAGTTGAGCAAAAGAATCTGTGACTCTTCAGCTATGATCCTGAGCAACTGGTGCTTTCAGTGAGGAAGAGTGGGAAACTTTTTTGCAGTCTGACAACACTCCTGAAGCAGTTCTGAGTTTAACTGGAGTGTTGAGGGCTGGAACTGAGCCTCCCTGGGCATTTTTCTGCTCCCCTACCAATATTTGGGTGGGGATGAAGCATTTCAACTCCAGTCAGGAGTTGAAACACGTGATTGGAAGGTGGGGTACTTGGGCAGGAGCAGGTGTCCCTCTGCCATGCCCCAACACTGAGTAGGGGTGAGTAAATCCAGCAAATCCACCTGGGAGAAGAGAGGGACAAGGAGAAAAAGTGGCAGCTGAAAATGCCTGCAGGTATTTAACCTCTTCTCCAGCAAATATCCCAGCCCTTTTGTTCACAGCTGGGAAGTGAAGAGGGTGTCAGAAATAACAAAGCAGAAGCTGTCTTAGTAGCCCTGAGGATGCTGTCTGACCTGGCACCCCTCCCTCTGACAGCCTGGGGATGCTAAAGGGGCATTGGCCAGTCAGGTTCCATGTGGAGGAGAAAGGCAAGCTGAACTGGGGCAGAAATGTTCCTGAGAAATCACTTGAGCTCTTTGGGAGCTTCCTGGAGCCTGCAGAGCTTAACAGTGACCCAGCCAACAGCTTCTCTGCACTGTTTGCTGCAGCTGAGCTCTGGGGGAACAAAGCCCACCATGGGCTGCAGAGCAAGGCACTGGTGGGCAGGCTGAATGCCAGGGAGAAGCCAGCTTCTGGCCTGGAGGCTCACAAACCACTGGGAATTAAATCATTAAATTTGGCTGCTGCTTGATAAAGTCATTGTCCGAAGCAGGGCTGCTCACTGCACGTCTGTAAAAGTTTGAGGTTTGTACGTGCACTCACACAGCAGCTGGGGTGCATCCCTGCTCTGGACTGTGCACAAAGCTCAGCTCTGTGCTTCAGGTGTGAAAAACCTGACTGTGAGGAGGGGAACCCCGTGGAAAGTCACTTGAGGAGCAAAGGCAGGAGTTGACAGAAGGGATGTGCCACGAGCAGGGAGGACTGAAGCAGCTCCTGTGCCTCAAACACAAAAACACTGAGCTGTGGTGCCACCCATCCATAGGAAATTGCCTGTGTGGGAACCTCCAGCATTAGTCAGCAGCCCAGCCTTCAGCTGGGTGAAGTTTTCCTGGCAGCAGGGAGCTGCTGGTGGCACCGTGGCTGCTGTGCTGGGTGGCACAGCTCGAGGACAGGGCAGTCACCCCTGCCTGGGCCAAGTGCCCTCAGTCACGTCTCAGGAGCTCAGCTTAGGCTGCTCCCCAGAGAGCTCCATCCCCACCAGATGATGCCTAACTGCCCTTTTTCCCCTTTGCTCCCTGCAGAATGGGCTGAATGCCTTGCACCTGGCCTCCAAGGAGGGCCACGTGAAAATGGTGGTGGAGCTGCTGCACAAGGAGATCGTTCTGGAGACAACGACCAAGGTAAGGAGCAGGAAGCCTGGCCACGCTGCTCACAGCTCTGCACACTGCCTGTGCTGCCAGGCACGCCAGCAGGAGCTGAGCAGTGATCATGCTGTTTGCTGCCAGCCCCCAGAGCCACTGTGCCAGTGGCAGTGCTGCTGGGCTGGGCTCTAGGACCAGGCTCTGGTTTTAGCACAGGCTTGGCATCTCTGGGGGGGTGGGAGGAACATAAACCACAGCATGGGCTTGTCCTGCCTTACCAGCACCTCCTCCAGGCACGGGCTCTGCCCCAGGGCATGTTCCAGCACTGAGATGGCCTCGACACCATTGTCACGAGCCTGGAGAGCTCTGGTGGTGCTCTGTAAATAACATATTGTTCCCTCATGCATCACCACAGCAGGTGTGGCTTTCTCTTGATGACAACGGCACAAGCGAGCAGGGCTGACAAAGGAGCAGCCTCCAGCACTGGCTGAAGGGCTGCAAGAACAGGAGGAGGCTCAGTTGCCACCTCCCTGCTGCTCTCACAGGGCTCTGGACACAGAGCAGACTCTGGCATTCTGCCACACCACCCAAAGGCACGAGTCAGAAGAGCCTGTGTGTGCATTTTCCAGGCTGCTCATCATCCCTGCTCATCTGCTGGCATGCCTTGGCTACCAGGGTGTACACTGCAGTTTTGCCTGAGGACTGCCAGCTCAGCTCCCCCGTCCTCCCCCCTCTGCTCATCTCTCAGTGCTGAAGATGCACAGCACCTGACAGTGCATACAGCCCCTGCTGCCAGTAACTTCATGGCAGAGATGAAATCACTCTCTTCCCTGGCCAGCAAACGGGAAGGGTGGCTGGTTGGTTCACAGCAGGGATGGAACATGGAGTGAGAGCTGCACGGCCTTCTAAAGGTTTTCCTGGCCAGCTGCTCTGGTTGCATGTTTGTGAGCATGTCAGGCTCATCTTTCCCTGGCATCCTGGGTTACCTCAGCCCCTGAGGACTGTTCTGTGGTGTCTTTCAGAAGGGAAACACAGCCCTGCACATTGCTGCCTTGGCTGGACAGCAGGACGTGGTCCGGGAGCTGGTGAACTATGGGGCCAACGTCAATGCACAGTCCCAGGTAGGGTGAGCTGGTCTGGCACAGGAAGGTCTGGTCTGGCACAGGAAGGTCTGGTCTGGCATGGGAAGGCACCATCCTGTGTGGTGGTGGTGTCCTCACCCATCCTGGAGTTGCTGATGCCCTCACCCATCCTGGTTTTAGTGATGTCCTCACCCATCCTGGTTTTGGTGGTGTCCTCACCCATCGTGGTGTTGGTGGTGTCCTCACCCATCCTGGTTTTGGTGGTGTCCTCAGGGTGAGGCTGTGCCCAGCAGGGCTATTTCAGCAGCCCTTTGCAATTTCCCTTGTTCAGGAGCAAGGGCTGCTCTGCCAAACTCCTGAAAAGAGACAAGTGTGCAAATGGTGTGGAGGGAGTCTTGAGGCTCATGGGGACACCAGTGGGGTCTCTGTTGAGGGTCTCTGTCAACACATACCAGCGTGCTGAACTTATCCTGGGAGGGCTCATGGCCTCCCTGGCCGAGCTCTGAGATCTCCAGCAGCTTCTGCAGTTAAACACAACGTGCTTCCTTGGGCCTGGTAGGGCTGAAAGCTCTTCAGGTTTTGCCTGATGGGAGAATTGTCCCTGAAGCTAGGGACAGTACTGGCAGTGTCTCCTGTAAGTTGACTCTTATGAAGCACTGTTTTTTCCTGGATATGTGGAGCCTTGAGCTCCACCTCTCTGTGATTGTCCCACTGTTACCAGATGATTTTTTTTCCTTTTTCACTCCCACAATGGATGCTTCTGCCCCTGTTCACTGACCTGGGAGACTGGGAGTTGGTGGGGGCACAGGTCTTCAAAGAACTCAAGAAACACAAGGAAGAGTTGTGTTGATGTTCGTGGCCCTGTGTTTGCAGAAAGGCTTCACACCTCTCTACATGGCAGCTCAGGAGAACCACCTGGAAGTCGTGAAGTTCTTGCTGGAAAATGGAGCCAACCAGAATGTAGCCACAGAGGTGAGATCCTTGGGGAGGAGCCCACGGCCCTGCTTGTGGGGGCTGCTGAGGGATGCAGTAGCCCCATGGCTGGGTCCTGCCACGGCTCCTGGACTCCCTCCCTCCTCCCTGGCAGGATGGCTTCACTCCCCTGGCCGTGGCTCTCCAGCAAGGCCACGAGAACGTGGTTGCTCACCTTATCAATTATGGGACGAAGGGGAAGGTCCGCCTGCCCGCCCTGCACATCGCGGCGCGCAACGACGACACGCGCACGGCCGCCGTGCTGCTGCAGAACGACCCCAACGCCGACGTCCTCTCCAAGGTGGGAGCCTTCCTCTGCTGTCTCTGGGAGCTCCCCACATCCCCAGGGAGAGCAGCAGCTGAAATGCTGAAACCACCATTTATCTGTGGTTTCAGCAGGCTGGCTGATCCCTCCTTCTTTCCCTAGACTGGATTCACCCCTTTGCACATTGCAGCCCACTATGAGAATCTCAGCGTGGCCCAGTTGCTGCTGAACCGTGGAGCCAGTGTCAACTTCACACCCCAGGTGAGTGCAGGGTGGGAAGGCACTGGGGCACAGAGGAGAGTGCTGTGCCTCCTGTCCATGCAGGGTGCAGCAGCAGCTGCCAGGGCATGCTGGTGAGGTGGGACTATGCAGAAAGCAGCACAGATGCACGGGGAGTTGCAATTAATAACAGCATGAGCCTTTTCTGCTACGGCTCCCTTCTGTTAGAAGCAGCCATGCATCCCTGAAAGCTCTTGGGGACCTTGTTTCCAGGCTGAGGGAGAGCTGGTGCTGTTGCTGCAGGGCAGAGCTCGTAGAACCTGCAGTTAGGATGCCTCTTCCAGACCTGAAGGTGAAGCCCAATCCATGAGCTGCTGCTTTCCTACAAGCTGTAGCTTCTGTCTGCAGCCTGTAGCTGCGCTGCCCTGTTAAACAAGCTGTTCCCCAGTGTTGTCCCTGGGCAGAGATGCAGCTCTCCCTGCCCTCCCTCCTTTGTTTGTCCCTTGCCTTTTTGAAAGAGGAGGGAGAGCTCCTTCTGAGAGACTGTTCATTCCTCCTGACAGAATGGGATCACCCCCCTGCACATAGCTTCCCGCCGGGGCAACATCATCATGGTGCGGCTGCTGCTGGACCGTGGGGCCCAGATAGAGACAAGGACCAAGGTGAGAGCCCTGCTGAGCACAGCCCACCTTCACACAGCCACCTGCCTCCCTGAGCTCCTCGTGCCCAGTGCCTACCCTGCAAACATCCTGCTGGGAGTGGGAGAGGTCTGGTGCACTGAGGGGATGGACCAGCTTTTTTGCTGGCACATACAGAGGTGAGAGAAGGCTACAGAGGTGTGCCCTGGGAGCTGAGCTGGGCTCAGTTTTGCCTAATTTTTCAGACAAGTGCAAAGTCCCTGTTAGCCCTCTGCCTGAGGGAACCCTGCCCTTCCATGCCACACTGAGCCTTGGACCCTCCTCTCTTCCCAGGATGAGCTGACCCCTCTGCACTGCGCAGCGCGCAATGGACACGTGAGAATTGCAGAGATCCTCCTGGACCACGGGGCTCCCATTCAAGCCAAAACCAAGGTACCCAGTGACTGTGACTGGGGCCAGTGGGGCAGCACAGAGGGGTAACAAGCTGTGCACAGTTGCTGGATGGCACCCATGACTTGCTTGGGGTGTTTTTTTGGCCTGATGAGGGGTAAGAAGCTTCCTGCCCTAGCTGGAGTCCTTTGCCTGAGGGCTTCATCCCTCAAAGGGACCAGTCCTGAGAGGGGGATGGCATGGGTACAATCAGCAACTCTTCAGGCCCTTCCCTCCACTCCACAGTGCTCCTCTGTAAGCCTCAGTGAGGGATTTTGAGATTCTCTCTGGTAGCACCCTGGGGAACAAGCTGTCTCATCTGCCCTGGAGTAGTGCCTGGTGTGGCAATGCTCCTCACTCGGGGTCACTAAATGTGGGGGTGTTTGCAGGGGTTCCAGGACCAGGGAAGAGATGAGAATCTTGACCCCGTGTTTCAGAAGGCTGATTTATTATTTTATGATATATACTATATTAAAAGAAAATTATATATTAAAACCATAGTAAAGAACAGAAGAAAGGATTTCATCAGAAGGCTAGCAAGGAATGGAATAGAAAGGAATGATAAAATCTTGTGATTGGCCAAAGAGTCCGAGACAGCCGGACTGTGATTGGCCATTGATTAAAAACAACCAACATGAACCAATCACAGATGCACCGTTGCATTCCACAGCAGCAGAAAATCATTGTTTTTCTTTTCCTCTGAGGCTTCTCAGCTTCTCAGGAGAAAAAGATCCTAGCAAAAGGATTTTTCATAAAATATGTCCATGAAGAGTCTGGGGGTGCAAGGTGTGGTATTCACATGCCCTCTGAACAGAGAGAAGTTGTGAGACAAGCAGAGAAGAAGGAAAACACAATTCTCATCTCGCTTGCTGTGCTAAAGCAGAATGCAATATGGAGATGGTTTACCCACAGTGAGGATGTTTTGTTCCCTTGGCCTGTCAGGGCCAGGTGTGTGTGTGGGACTGTCACAGGACAGTCAGGAGAGAATCAGAGCTGAGTGCAGTTCTGTGCAGTGTGAGTGCAGGGCAGATTCAGTTTAGATGAAATGTACATAGTACAGTATAATAAAGTAATTCATCAGCCTTCTGATGCTGGAGTCAGCTGCACCATTCTCTCTCCCCGCGTGGAGCCACCTTAGCTTTACAGTAGCAAGGCAGGGATGCCTGGAGCCCTGGTGGCCCGGCCCTGAGGCTCTGCTCCCCGCTGCAGAACGGCCTGTCGCCCATCCACATGGCAGCGCAGGGCGACCACCTGGACTGCGTGCGCCTGCTGCTGCAGTACAGCGCCGACATCGACGACATCACGCTGGACCACCTGACGCCCCTGCACGTGGCCGCGCACTGCGGCCACCACCGCGTGGCCAAGCTGCTGCTGGAGAAGGGCGCCAAGCCCAACTCCCGAGCCCTGGTGAGGAGGGGTGGGTGGGCTGGGCTGCTCCAGGGGAGAGGGAGATTCCCTGCCAATGACTGTCTGTCCGTCTGTCTGTCTGTCTGCAGAATGGCTTCACGCCACTCCACATTGCCTGCAAGAAAAACCACATCCGCGTGATGGAGCTGCTGCTGAAGACGGGTGCCTCCATCGATGCTGTCACAGAGGTGGGTGGGCTGAGCCCATCCTCAGCTCTCTGGATTCTACACGTGCAGGGTGGGCAGCATGGCAGGATGTGAGGGCCCTGTTGCTTCTGCCATACCCCCAGCACCTTTCTTGGTGCTCTTTTGTGGCCGTGATCGCAGGGGAACCAGGATGAGGGAAGAGATGAGAAAGTTGACTCCATGTTCAGAAGGCTTGGTTTATTATTTTATGATATATATTATATAAAAAGATATACTAAAATATATATTTTATATATATATACATTAAAAAATATATACTAAAAGAATAGAAGGAAGGATGTCATCAGAAGGCTGGCTAAGAATAGAAAAGGAATTAATAACAAAGGTTCAGACTGACCGAAACAGTCCGAGACAGGTGGACTGGGATTGGCCATTAATTAGAAACAACCACATAAAACCAACCACAGACCCACCTCTTGCATCCCACAGCAGCAGACAATCATTGTTTCCATTTTGTTCCTGAGGCCTCTCAGCTTCTCAGGAGGAAAATTCCTAAGGAAAGGATTTTTCATAAAACATGTCAGTGACACTCTTTGCAGCTCAGAACCGATTTTCCAGAAGGGCAAGGAGATGCAGGGGAGACAGCAGCTCCCTGTGTTTCCTCTGCACTCACCTGCCAGACTGGGGACTCAGATTTTGCCTGTGCTGAGACTGCCCTGGGGAGAAGGAGGAGGGGACAGCAGGAGATATTGCCAAGGCCACAAGTCCCATCTTGGTTTCTGGCCCCTTTCTCTTCACAGTCCGGCCTGACCCCCCTGCATGTGGCTGCCTTCATGGGACACCTGCCCATCGTCAAGACTCTGCTGCAGCGTGGAGCCTCTCCTAATGTGTCCAACGTGGTGAGTCCCAGCCTGGCTGGGGCTTTGGGAGCTCAGCTTATTGGGGTTCAGCAGGATATCCTGCACCCTCTGCTCACCTGAGCAGTCCCTGGTGCCCTCTGCTTTGTGCTGGCACAGGGAAGCAGCAGAGGTTGCAGGCACTGCTCTCCTCTGTTCAGAGCAGAGGAATGACTGCAGGAAGGCATTTTCCCTGCTTTGACCTTACCCCTTTATCCTGTCTTTGGTGCAGAAAGTAGAGACTCCTCTACACATGGCAGCCAGAGCTGGGCACACAGATGTGGCAAAGTACCTGCTGCAGAACAAAGCCAAAGCCAACGCCAAGGCCAAGGTAGGTGCAGAGGACCTGTGTGATTATCAGCTCTGGGAACAGCTGGTGCTGGGTCTCTTTGCTGTCACGTGCCCGGGGCTGTGACACAGTGGGAGCAGGGCTGGGATCCCTTTGGCATCACAAGAAGGGGCTGGTCTGCCCAGACAGCTTCTTCGCCACCCTCACAGGATGACCAGACTCCTCTGCACTGCGCTGCACGCATCGGCCACACCGGCATGGTCAAACTCCTTCTGGAGAACAACGCCAACCCCAACCTGGCCACCACAGCAGGGCACACGCCCCTGCACATCACTGCCAGAGAGGGGCACATGGACACAGCCCTGGCCCTGCTGGAGAAGGGAGCCTCACAGACCTGCATGACCAAGGTAGGCTGCTGAGCCCACTGCTGGGGAAGGCACGGCCCAGCTGGGGCCAGGCTGGTGGCACAGTGTCCCTGTGGCAGGAGGGGCAGCCTCCTCCTGTGTTGCAGCAGGTGCCAGCACTCTCTTCATCTCTGCCACCCTGTGATGGGCTGCCTTTCTCCTCAGAAAGGATTTACCCCTCTCCACGTTGCAGCCAAGTATGGAAAGGTGGATGTGGCAGAGTTGCTGCTGGCACATGATGCTCAGCCCAATGCAGCAGGGAAGGTGAGAGTTGCTCCTGAGGGAGGAGTGGTCTTGTGTGGGGAGGGGCTCTGTCTCACCTGTCTGTACTCCCTCCCCCACTACAGAATGGCCTGACTCCACTGCACGTGGCTGTGCACCACAACAACCTGGAGATTGTCAGGCTGCTGCTTCCCAAGGGGAGCTCCCCACACAACTCAGCCTGGGTAAGTCTGGGCTGGGATGTGGGGATGGATGCGGGGATGGATGCGGGGATGGGGGGATGGATGTGAGGATGGGGGGATGGATGTGGGGATGTGAGGATGTGGGGATGGATGTGATGATGTGGAGATGGATGTGATGATGTGGAGATGGATGTGATGATGTGGAGATGGATGTGGGGATGTGGAGATGGATGTGGGGATGTGGAATGTGGGGATGGATTTGGGGATGGGGAGATGGATGTGGGGCTGTGGGAATGCAGTGTGTGTCCAGTGCCTGCCAGCCTGGGGCCAGCCCTGCCCCTCAACCCTGGCACTCAGGGAATGTATAAGGGACTGATCATCACCTTGGGATGTATAAGGGATGGATCATCCCCTCTCTCGGTGTCTGCTGCTCATGCCTGCCTGTCCTCAGAGCACGTGGAGCAGGCAGGGAGCCAGGCAGGTCCTGTTCCAGCAGATAGGCTGTGTCAGGGATGGTCCTGCTGGCAGCATGGTGGCTGCTGCGTGGGGAACGTGTTTCCATGGCAAGTCCTGCAGAGCAGCGCTGCAGTCTGGCAGTTTGGGAAAGCACAGGCAAATGTTTGCATGCAGCTATGAAGCAGTGAGTCAGAAAACCCACAAGCTTGTGAGAGTCACCCTGCTCTGCCTGAGCATGGCGAGCATCTCCCCACAGAGCCCACCAGCAGGCGCCTTGCTGTTTGCAAAAGCTGCATCCTCAAAACAGCCAAGTGGCTGCTGGTGCCAGCCCTCCCCATCTGGCACTTCCCTCTCCCCTGAGCAGACATGCTGGTGAGAGGAACGGTGGATTTGTCTTTCCAAACGAGCTGTGGGGCTGCTGGGAGATAAAACCAGCACTGGGAGAGAAAAGAAACAATGGGAAGGATTCCACTGATTGACGAATGGAAAAAGAGATTTGCTTTTACAAATAAACTTTAGGGTTGCTGAGAAATGAAATTAGACATTGAAAGATGAAAGAAAGAGTGGGAAAGAAAAACCTCTAAATTCAGTAAGAATTAAAAAGAAAAGGGATGTTTATTTTTAGTTTTCCAAAAGTGGCAGTGGGTTGGAGGGTGACAGTGCCACCTCTCCAATGACACTGGGCAAACCAACTGTCCATCAAATCTCTGTTCCTCCATAAAAGAATGCCAAGCAATCAGTTATTTACAGAAAGTGTGTGAGAAAGTTTGTTACAAGAATGTAAACATCAGAAGGCTTAGAAAATCTAAAAAAATAAGGGTGATGTCACACCCTGTTGCAAAAAATTCGCATGTAGAGAACTCCAGGACAGCCCATACCAGTCACACCTGAAGCAGGTGGTCTTTGAAACCCCCCTGCTGACTTGGCTTGAAGAGTGAGTGGGATTTGGCATCAGTGTCAGGGCTGGTTGCTGTCACAGAGATGGTGTGGGGAGGGCATCCCTGAGCTCTGCAGGCAGCTCAGAAGGGCAGGCAGAGGTGGGATGGCACCTCCTGCCCTGCCTGGCAGGGCTGAGCGCTGCAGTGAGCCCCTCTCTCCCCGCAGAACGGGTACACCCCCCTGCACATCGCTGCCAAGCAGAACCAGCTGGAGGTGGCCAGCAGCCTGCTGCAGTACGGGGCCTCTGCAAACGCCGAGTCCATGCAGGGAGTCACTCCCCTGCACCTGGCTGCCCAGGAGGGCCACGCCGACATGGTGGCGCTGCTTTTCTCCAAACAAGCCAACGGCAACCTAGGCAACAAGGTGAGCTGTCCCCGAGCATCCTGCCGGGCTGGGGGCAGACAAGCCAGCAGGGAGCAGCGGTCTGGAGGGTGCTCCAGCCCCTGTGCCTGCCTGCCTGCCTTTGGGCGGCAGTGCACTGTGCCAGACAGCTTGCCAGGAGACCCCAGAGGGTCTCTGCCAGGCTGGACCTGCAGTGGTGGCAGTGCCACCGTGCTGAGACCTCCTCTCTTTGCAGAGTGGCCTGACTCCTCTCCATCTCGTGGCCCAAGAGGGGCATGTGCTGGTTGCTGATGTCCTGGTGAAGCATGGAGTCACAGTGGATGCAGTGACCAGGGTAAAGTAGTGCATTGACCATGGCTTTGGTGGAGCAACCTCCAGGCTTGCTCAGGGAAGAGCATTTATTTTCTTTTTGTGCAAGAGACTCCCTTCTAGCAGGCATCCTTACCATTTTGCCTGTGTCCTGGGGACTTTCCCTCCTCTTTCCCCCCACCTCTCTGGAGGGGTGATTCTTGCCTGCTCGTACAGCTCACCTCTGTACCCACAGGTACAGCATGGTTTGAAGCCCTGTGCTTTGGTCTTGGGCTTTTGGGAAGCCCCCACATGTGTGCCTCATCCTTCATGCACAGAGGCACACCTGTGGGATGAGCATATCCAAGCAGAAGGGCAGTGAGCAGTGCTGAGGGCAGACAGAGACCTGGTCTTGTCTTTCAGATGGGCTATACCCCGCTGCACGTGGCCAGCCATTATGGGAACATCAAGCTGGTGAAGTTTCTGCTGCAGCACCAAGCAGATGTCAATGCCAAGACCAAGGTACAGAGGTGTCCTGAGCTCCAAGGACCCTTCTGCCATGGGAAAACGTGGTGGTGTTTGCAGGGGTCCCAGGACCGGGGAAGAGATGAGAATCTTGACTCCATGTTTCAGAAGGCTGATTTATTATTTTATGATATATGTTATATTAAAAGAAAATGATATATTAGAACTATACTAAAAGAATAAGGATTCCATCAGAAGGCTTGAAAGGAATAAAAAGGAATGATAACAAAAGCTCGTGACTCTCAGAGAGTCCAAGCCAGCTGACTGTGATTGGCCATGTATTAGAAACAACCAACATGGACCAATCAAAGATGCACCTGTTGCATTCCACAGCAGCAGATAATTATTGGTTTTCTTTTCCTCTGAGGCTTCACAGCTTCTCAGGAGAAAAATCCTGGCAAAGGGATTTTTCAGCAAATATCATGGTGACAGGGTGCAGGGTGATGGGGAAGCGGAGCTGTCCTCATGCTCCAGGCACAAAGCGCTGTGTGTGAGGCATTTCTGGGGGCAGCAGCCTTCCAGAACTGATTGCAGCATCCTTTGTCCTCCCCTGCAGCTGGGCTACACCCCCCTGCACCAAGCAGCACAGCAGGGCCACACGGACGTGGTGACGCTGCTGCTGAAGCACGGCGCGTCCCCCAACGAGATCAGCACGGTCAGTGCCGCGCTCCCCTGCGCCTCTCCACTCTGGGGCGAGCTCAGGCAGCTGCCTGAGCCGTCCCCTGGCTGCTGCTGACCTTCTTTCCTCCGTGCACAGAACGGCACCACTCCCCTGGCCATCGCAAAGCGCCTCGGCTACATTTCTGTCACAGACGTGCTCAAGATTGTCACAGAGGAAACCGACATCCCGGTGAGCCCCTGGGGGCCAGGAGCAGGATGCTGTGGAGGAGGGATGGGGCTGGGAAAGGTCTGCAGCTGGGTGCCCAGCCCAAGTGTGAGGAGTCAGCTGCAGATAGCTGTGCAGAAAATGCTGGCTTCTGAAATAGGGGTCTCCTCCAGCCAGGTCTCACAAGTTCTTGGAGGTCTATTTCTCACCCAAGATAGCTCAGCTACCTCAGAAGGCATAAAATCAGCAGGATGGCTTCTGTGGTAGAGTTGGAAACAAAAAGGTTTTAAAAAAAGACAAAATAACAAAACTCTTTGCAGAGAAAAACCGACCCAGGTGCAAAAGGTCCTTGCCCCTGGTAAAACACCTCACAAAAGCAACTAGTTTACTTATTCTCTTCTTTTTCTAGTAAATTGCTCAGGCAGGACTTTTTGGCTTCTGTCCGATTGGTCATCCTTAAGTTTGAGGGGAAGTCCCCCAGGTCCTATGAGATGTCTTTTTAGACAATTGAGGAGAGAAACTTCTGGGCTCATTTCCTCTTCAAGGGGACAAAGGACAGTTCTGTCACTCAACAGGGAGCACATTCCTAAAGGTTTCCTCTTTTCCTCTGACTCTGCTCTGCTCCCACAGACTGTTGGCGACAAGCACCGCATGAGCTTCCCAGAGACTGTGGACGAGATTCTGGACGTGTCAGAGGATGAAGGTGAGGGGTGGGAGTTGGGTCACACCATCCCAGAGATGTGCCACACGGCTGGGTCAGCGTCAAGGGGCTGGCACTGGTGTTCCTGCTGGAGCAGGGACACCCCCAGGCCAGGGAGCTGTGTGGGCCCTGCTGTGGTCTTGCAGAGAGGATGAGGGAGGCCACCAGGCTCCTGAGGTGGCACCTCCTGCCTTGGGTGCTTCCCTGCACTATGCAGGAGGGATATGTCTGGACATCTCCGTGACCCCATGCCCCAGGGGCTGTGCAGAGAGCCCTCGGGCATGCAGAGCTCCCACTGTGCCTTGCTCAGGCAAGGAGGGCACCAGCTCCCAGCCCAGCTGTAGCTGGTTTGCTCCTGCACCCTCCCACCAACACCTCACTTTTGCCTCTTCTTACTTTGCAGGCACTGCTCATGTCACAGTAATGGGTATGAAATGTGTCCCCTGCCCCAGCTCAATGGCCCATTTCACCCCATGGCCACTGACCATCCGCACGCCATGTCCATCTGCTGAGCCTTGCTGCTGCTCGGGGCCATCCCGCCCTGCCAACCCCTGTCCGTGCTGCTTGCTGTGGTGTGACTGCATGAACGGGCATCCTCCCACTCAGGAGGACCCTGACTCCCCTGTCAGACCCAGGAACCCGGGACTGTGACAATCCCTGGTGTCCCTCCACAGCTGCCCCACGCCATCCTGGCCAGAGCAGGGATTAACCCGAGAGCTCAAGGGTCTCTGTGCTGCTGAGGCCCCCTCCCCATCTCTGGGGGACTCTGTCTGCTGCAGGAAGTGCTGGCCGCCCTCCCACAGGGTGCTGGCCAGAGCCAAACCCTGATGAGCTAATTAGCAGGTATTAATGAGGCCAGTGGCCAGCATCAGCAGAGCTCCGTGCCTCTGTTAGTGTTAGGGCAGCCCCCTGCACCCCCCGTGGTGCCCATGTCCCTGTCCCAGGCATCAAAGGCATCCCCTGCAGTGTCTGCACTGCTTGGTGCTGTGAGGAGGAGGATGGTGAGCAGCCACATTTCCCAGTGGCTCCCACAGCCCCTGTGCCACTGGCCTGCCCTGCCAGCAGAGCCGTTCTGGCAGACAGCAAAGCCCTCCCAGTGTCTGGCTGAGACCCAGGGGCCAAGAGTGTGTGTGTGTGTGTGTCCAGCAGTGGGAGCAGGGATGGGAGCAAGGGCTGGATATCTGTGTTCCCTTGTCCATCTGCCTCTGCTTGCTGAGCCAACTCTTGGTTTCAGAGGAAGAGCTGATTGCACCAAAGCCCAAGACACCTGATCTCAGAGAGCAGGAAGGCAAAAGAGAGCTCCTGGAGTTCATGACCACAACGACACTGGAGCAAACGTAAGAGACACTCTGTGGTGGGGAGGGAGCTGGTGCAGGGCACAGGACCAGCCTTGTGCTGGGCAAGGGGCACATGAGGATCCGGGCAAGGAACAGATCACTGAGCCCTCAGCAGCTGGCACAGCAGGCAAAGCTGGGCAGTGCTGCTCCTGCACCAGGGCACGGGGCTGCTGCTCAGTCTGCCTTTGTCTAGTGGCCCCAGGGCTCTGAGGGGATGGGCAGGGACTGAGGGACCCTACCCCTTCCATGGCTGTCACTACCCTCTCCTGGCAGGGTGGAGTCTCCAGCTGTCCTGCAGGTCCCCTGCGTCCCACCCGAAACTGTGGTGACCAGAGCTGAGGAGACTGAGCAGGTAGGACCTGTGGAGACAGAAGCTGAGCAAGTCAGCCTGCTGCATGCACCCTCGGTGTCCCCACAGGAGGTGAGCATGAGAAACAGCCTGCCATGGCCTCCCCCAGGCATTCCCTGCTGGGGCAGCTCCCCCAGCCCCACAGAGCTCAAGTGTGTGCTGGGTAAAGGGCATTGACCCGGTGCTACAGGACTGTCCAGTGAGGACTGTGTCAGGGTGGGCACGCTCAACACCCCCAGACAGGACTCTTTGCCCACAAGATCTCTTCCCTGCCTTCCCCAGCCCTCCAAAGAGTTCGACGAGGACTCCCTGATCCCCAGCAGCCCCGCCACGGAGACCTCAGACAACATCAGCCCGGTGGCCAGCCCCGTGCACACAGGGTGAGCGCCCAGCCCGTGCGGCACACGCCTCCTCTGGCTCACCAGCTGGCTGCAAGGTGCCCACGTGCCCGTGCCTCTGTGCCCTGCAGGTTCCTGGTGAGCTTCATGGTGGATGCTCGTGGGGGCTCCATGCGGGGCAGCCGGCACCACGGCCTGCGCGTGGTCATCCCGCCCCGCGCCTGCGCCGCGCCCACCCGCATCACCTGCCGCCTGGTGAAGCCCCAAAAGCTGCCTGCACCCCCACCCCTGGCTGAGGAGGAGGGTCTGGGCAGTCGGATCATCGCTCTGGGACCTGCTGGTGCCCAGTTCCTCAGGTGAGCACAGCTGGGGAAAGGGCAGACTGCACCCACACATCTGGGTGCATCTGGAGGGCTTTACCATACAGGGCAAGACTTCTGCCTATATCTGCTTCTTGAGGTTGCCAGGGGAGGGATCCCACCTCCTGTGGGGTGCATGGGTCATTCAAGAGTAATAGAACAGAAAAGCCCTGAGTGGCCCTGTCCTCCCAGGTGCAGAGCCCTCTTTGGCAGAGAGAGGGAGGTCTGCAGTCCTCCTTCCCCAGGGCCACCTTGCTCCCTGCACACTCTTGTGGCGGTTTGTGGGTGCCAGTGGCCTTCCTGTGCTATCTGCCTGCAGCCCTGTCATCGTGGAGATCCCACACTTTGCCTCGTATGGGCGTGGAGACCGCGAGCTGGTGGTGCTGCGCAGCGAGAACGGCTCCGTGTGGAAGGAGCACCGCAACCGCTACGAGGAGAGCTACATGGACCAGCTGCTCAACGGCATGGATGAGGGTGAGGGGGCCAGGAGGGTGGGGGCTCCACACCTGACAGCTCCCTGCAGCCTGCAGGTGGCCTGGGAGGTGGCGTGGGGCTGAGTGGTGTGGTCAGTGGGGCGCGGTGGGGCACTGAGTGACAGCCATAGGCTTGGTGTGTAAGCACTGAGGGACATCCACAGGCTCGGTGTCCATCCAGTGACCACCAAGTGACAGCCAAGTGACAGCCACAGGCTCGGTGTATGAGCACTGACTGATGGCTGTGCTGCCCTTGCAGAGCTGGAGAGCCAGGAGGAGCTGGACAAGAAGAGGGT
Organism: Fringilla coelebs; assembly: GCF_963513975.1. NCBI lineage: Eukaryota > Metazoa > Chordata > Aves > Passeriformes > Fringillidae > Fringilla > Fringilla coelebs. Next base: position 1,800,338 of record NC_140052.1, read on the forward strand.
CTGCCGCATCATCACCACCGATTTCCCTCTCTACTTTGTGGTCATGTCCCGGATTTGCCAGGACTGCGACATGATTGGCCCTGAGGGAGGGTGTTTGAAAAGCACACTGGTGCCCATGGTACAGGCCACCTTCCCAGACACTGCTGTCACCAAAAGAGTGAGGCTGGCCCTGCAGGTGAGCCTCAGAGAGCCTGGCCTGGGGCCCAGACATGCTTTTGCAATTGGGGGTGGGCAGCAAGCCCATCCTGGGGAAAAGCCATCCCTGATGCCCATCCTTGTGCTACCCACAGGCACAGCCTGTGCCTGACGAGTTGGTGACCAAATTGCTGGGGAACCAAGCGACCTTCAGCCCCATTGTCACCGTGGAGCCCCGGCGGAGGAAGTTCCACCGCCCCATCGGCCTCCGGATCCCACTGCCACCGTCCTGGAAGGACAATCCCAGGGACAGTGGGGAGGGTGACACCACCAGCCTGCGCCTGCTCTGCAGTGTGATCGGTGAGGCTGCGAGCTGCTCTCCGTGGGAATGGGCTGGGCTGCCTCAGGGGGATGCAGCTCCAGGGAGCACAGCTGCGGAGAAAGCAAATGCCTAGGGGATGCAGAACCCTGGGCTTATGGAAGGACAGTATGCTCACCCTTGCTTTCTGCTGCAGGAGGGACAGCCCAAGCCCAGTGGGAAGATATAACAGGCACCACAAAGCTAGTCTACGAAAATGAGTGCGCTAATTTTACCACCAATGTGTCTGCCAGGTGAGTCCTGGGCAAAAGTGGGCCCATCTGAGGGTACCTGGTGCTCCTTGGGCCTTTCTATAGCCTTTGGCAGGAGAAACCCCTTACCCCTGGCGCTGTGCTGCCCTATTCCTACATGCAGGGTGGTTTCCTCTAGCTTTGAGACCCCCCTGCTGCCTGAGCAAACTTCAGGAAACAGTCACGACAGCTAGGTGTGCAGAAGGAAGGGGGCCATTATTTGTACTTGGCTTGGTCCCCATCCAAGATGAGGCTACACCTGTGTCCAGAACTCTTGGGCCTTCCTTTGCAGTCCAGTTGGCTGCTGAGTGGGGTATTTTCGGGGTCCCCCAGATGGAGGAGGAACGATGAATCTGACCCCATGTTCTTAGAAAGCTAATTTATTATGATATGATATGATTATATGATATGATAAAAGAATGCTATACTAAAACTCTGCTAAAGAATAGAGAAAGGATACAGACAGAAGGCTACAAAGAATGATAATGAAATCTCGTGACTCCTTCCAGAGTCCTGATGCAGCCTGACCGTGACTGGTCATTAAGTAAAAACAATTCACATGTTTGATAAACAATCTCCAAACCACATTCCAAAGCAGCAAAACACAGGAGAAGCAAATGAGATAATTATTGTTTTCCTTTTTCTCTGAGCCTTCTCAGCTTCCTAGGAGAAAAATCCTGGGCAGAGAGGATTTTTCAGAAAATATGATGGTGACATTTGAAGGGGGGTGGGGGGCAGCTGCCTGGTGCCACTGCCCAGCAGCCCCCTGACCCAGATCTCCTGCAGGTTCTGGCTGGCCGACTGCCCACGCACCGCTGAGGCCGTTCACTTTGCCACCATGCTGTACAAGGAGCTGACAGCCGTGCCCTACATGGCCAAATTCGTGGTGTTTGCCAAGATGAACGACGCGCGGGAGGGCCGGCTGCGCTGCTACTGCATGACTGATGACAAGGTCGACAAGACTTTAGAGCAGCACGAGAACTTCACGGAGGTGGCCCGCAGCAGGGACATCGAGGTTTGTCCCCTCAGCAGCAGGGAGAGGGACGGCAAAGCGAGGGGAGGCTGATACCAGTGGAAGGGGCTGGTCCTGGTCTGGCTGGGAGAGTCAGGGTTACCTGCCCTGTCCAGCTGCTCTGCACAGGGTCTGAGCATATTTTCTGCTCCCTGCCAGGTGGTAGAGGGAATGCCTTTGCACGTGGAACTCTCAGGGAACCTGGTGCCTGTCAAGAAGGCTGCTCAGCCCCGCACCTTCCTCTTCCAGTCCTTCCGCGAGAATCGTCTCGTCATTCCCATCAAGGTAACGTCAGGGTACGAGGCTGAGCGAGCAGGTTGGGCCCTTGGCTGGTGCCAAGGCACCTGACCGGGCTCTGGCACTCAGGTCCGGGACAGCAGCAGGGAGGCCAGTGGCTCCCTGTCCTTCTTGCGCAAGGCCATGAAGTACGAGGACCTCCAGCACGTGCTCTGCCACCTGAACATCAGCATCCCACCCTGCACCAAGGTCAGTGCAGGGTCTTGGCACTCTGCTAGGGGCCAGCGAGGGCCCATCCCTTCCCCAAGTGCAGGGGACAGCCCTCGCTGTCGGCTTTCTTCACCTGCTCCACGTGGCCATGTCACGCCGCTCAGGAGGTGGAGGAGAAGCAGTGGTGTCAGGGCAGAGCTGCTGCCCTCTTTCCAAGCTGCTGACCCCTTGGTTTGTCACCACTTTCACAGGGCAGTGGCAGCGATGAGCGAAGGAGGACACTGACACCGTTGTCCCTGCGGGAGCGATACAGCATCCTAAGTGAGACCAGTTTTGGTATGCAGCCTGCTGGGAGCATCCCAGCCCACTCACCACCTGCACTTGGGCTGCCCAAGGCAGTGCAAAGCTGGGATGATCCTGTCATAGTTGTACTCACAGCAACTTCCCTTTCCCTGGAGGTTCTCTTGGTCCTGCCTAGGGGTCTGTGTGACCCCCAGGGCCAGCACCCCATTCCCCTCACTGCTCTGGCACAGGGCCCTGTGCAGCTGAGCTGTGAGTCCCTCTTCTCCTCCAGGCTCTCTGAGCAGCACAGACAAGGCAGACCAGAAGATGGTTGACATAGCAGAACAGCTGGGCCTCAGCTGGGCAGGTGAGTCCCCACCTGAGGGTTCTGAGGATGCACAACACTCCTGGGAAAGCTGGCACTGCAGGAGGCTGGAAGTGTGCTGGAAGTGGCTGCTTTGCAGTGAACATTCCAGGGCACTGGAGTGACCCTTCCCGTGGCTGAGCACATATTCACATGCATGGCTACCAGCCTTTGTTATCTTGCTGCTCTTCCTTGCAGCCACACATCCAGTGAGCCCACACTTCTTAGCACGAGACCCTGCTGTGCTAGTCACAGCCAGCCTGAGCTGGGGGGCTTCAACCCCTGCCCCCTCCCAGCTCCTGCATGTTCTGCTGTGTGCAGCTGTATGTGGCAGAGGGTCTCTGCACTGGCTGAGCCCTTCCCAGCCTCCCCAGCCTCGTGGTGGGCACCACAAGGTGTGATACTGACACGGTGTTTTCCCCAGAGCTGGCCCGTGAGCTGCAGTTCGGGGTGGATGACATCAACAGGATACGTGTGGAGAACCCCAACTCCCTTCTGGAGCAGAGCATAGCCTTACTCAACCTCTGGGCCAGCCGTGAGGGCAAGAATGTCAAGAGTGAGTAGCTGTGGTGCCCTTGTACAGGCACAGAGGTGGCAGGGCGAGCTGTGTGCATCTCCAAGGACCGCTGGCTGGCTTTGCAGCCGTGGTTCATGCCTTCCCTGCCCACCTGGAGGGCGTGTGGGGCACGGCTGGTTTGCTGACACCACCTTCCCCCTGCAGTTGAGAACCTGTACACGGCGCTGAGGAACATCGACCGCAGCGAGATCGTCAACATGCTGGAGGGCTCGGGCCGGCAGAGCCGCAGCCTGAAGGGGAGCTGGCGCTACTCGGACAGAGACTACTCCCTCTCACCATCCCAGATGAATGGTGAGCCCCACCTTCGGGCAGGGAACGCAGGAGGGCTCTGGGGGCACGGTCAGTGCGGAGATTGGGGTTGGTGTCCTGCCTGACCAGGTTGAGAAGAGAGTGGGCACCAGGCACTGCAGGCAGATGTGGCCTCTTCACTGGGGCTTGTGCTGCAGAAAGCTTGGCTCTGCCATGCTGCTTTCTCAGAAACTCTCCAGGTGGGATTGACATGTGTCCCTTGTCCCAGTGTGAGAGGTGAGAGGCGTCTCTGGCCGTGCAAGCTGGTCAGTGGCCAGGGAGCTCACTGAGTCCTGGCTCTACAGCTGTGGTGGTGTGCCTGGGCTGGCTGCCAGGCAGAGTGGGCCTGGATGAGGGGACACAGCCAGAGTCAGCTGTGGCACACGCTGCTGGGGAGCCAGCACAGCAGACAGGGGCAGGGCTTTGTGCTGCTGCAGCCCTGCCCTGTGGCTCTGGCCCTGCAGCGCTGGCTCATCGCTCTCTCCCTCTCTGTCTCTCCCCTTGTTCTGTTTTCTCAAACATGCCACCTAGTGCTGCCAGGTGCGGGCACTCCTGTGGGTCACTTCTTTTCATCTTTCTCCTCTGAGCTCATCCTGGCCTCTCCTTCTCTCATCTGCCACTGCCTGTCTCCACTGTCTCCACCTCAGCTAAGCCCTCTGGGAGCCGCATCCTGCTCCAGTGACCGCATGTCACCAGGGACCACCCCTCTGGCAGCTGTCATGCTTGCAGGCAGCCATCCCAGGCCTTCTTCTGCTGCCCAGCCCCACGCTCCTTCCCTGGCTGGCACTGCCCTGCATGCCCCTGGGTGCCCATGGGTGAGGTGCCCTTCCTGTGCCAAGGCTCCCAGCTGTACCCTGTGCCTTGGCCGTGGCTGGCATTTCCTGGCTGCCAGGGGAGCAGAACAGGGTCACTGCTGATCTCCAGGGGTGAAAAAATGCCTCAAAGCTGGAAAAGGCTGAGCAAAGCCACCTGCATGGGTGGGGGTGCCTGGCTTGGTTGTGGTTAGTGGATGTGCCTGAGCTGTGCACATGACAATGGCTTGTAGCCCTGGGGACACCAGCGGGGTTGTAAGGCCCTGGCTGCCTTCTGCAGGGCCTTGGGGGTTGCATGGCATGTTCTGGGGCCATCCTTCTCTGCTCATGGTACTTCCAACCCGCTCCTCTGTGCTTTGGAGAGTGTTTGGCTTTGAGAGTTAGTGCCTGCCAGACTTGGCTCCTTGGACTCCAGGCTAGCAGCCAGCCAGCTGATGCTGGATGGGAGCTGTGGGCAGGGGCCAGGGGGTCTGATGGAGCAGGGTAGCAAAGAGGGCACTGTGTCCTGCAGTGTGGATGGAAAATCATGTGAACACCAGGCCAGTCCTCCTCACAGGGAGGAGGCAGCCCCAGGACCTGCCCAAAGCAGCCCCAGGATTTGAAGGGAGGCATGGCAGCGTTTGCAGGGACCGTGTGAAAGCTGCTGTGAGCACAGCCCTGCTCAGCCTGGCCACAGGGGGCTGGGGCATGACCATGGCTGTCCTCGGGGCTGCCATCCTCCCAGAAGCTGTTTCCCTTTTGCCCAACTGTGCTTGTGCGTGCGTGAGGTGGCTGCTGGACATGATGCCTCTGTCTGCCCATTTAGGTTACGCTTCACTGCAGGACGAGCTGCTGTCCCCTGCCTCCCTGCATTACACACTGCCATCCCCGCTGCGTGCCGACCAGTACTGGAATGAGGTGGCCATCATGGATGCTATCCCCATGGCTGCCACTGAGCAGGATGCCCTGATGGAGATGTCCGACATGCAGGTGTGGTCCTCGGGGCTCACCCCCTCGCTGGTGACTGCTGAGGACTCCTCTCTGGAGTGCAGCAAGGCTGAGGACTCGGATGCCACGAGCGAAGGCCGGTTCCCAGGGCAACTTCTAGCAGATGCTCATGGCCCAGACCACATGGGCTCTATGGACCTGGTTGAGGATGACACAGTGGACTCAGATGCCATGAATGGCCTGATTGACCTTCTAGAGCAGGAGGAGGGGCAGAGGCCAGAGGGGAAGATGCCATCTGGTGATCATCAACCAGGGACTGGGGAGCAGGACCCGGAGAGTGAAGTCTCTTTTGTTTCAGTTCAGGAGAAGGTGCAAGCCAGGATCATGACATCACCTACCTTTAGCCATGATGTGGAGAAGAGTGCAGACAGGTACTGCAGCCTGGGGCGCCAGGGTGACCGTGGTAGGGGAGCACAACTGCTTTGCCAGCTACTGCCCTGTGCTGGGCCAGCTGCAATGATCTCCCTGCTTTGCTTGCTTCCCTGCTGGTCTCCAGCCCTGGAGCCCGGGCACCTGCAGTACACAGAACCATGGCTGGGCCTCACACCTCTCTGGCAATGCTCTGGAGGGCTCCTGGAAGAGACCCCCAGTCAGCCAGGCCCTGCATGTAGGTTGCACTTAGGAGAGCTAACCCCAACCTGGGCTGCCTCCTCCCACATTCCCAGTGGCACTGGACCCCTGAAGTCCTTGGCAGCACCCAGAAATGCTCCACGGCATTAGAGTCAGAGCTAGACCCCACCTAGACCACGAGAGCACAGCATGCTCTTGCCTCAGACCCCGGCCAAGCTGTGAAGCTGTGGGATGGGCAGGGAGCATGGCATGGAGGTGGCCTGTGCCTTTTTTTGTGCATCTGTGTGTCTTGTGCTGCTTCTGCTGGGCGCCCAGCAGCGCCCGTGGGGTGCAGGCGTGCCTGCCGGAGCTCGGCTGCTGCTCGGGGTGCGGCACTCCGTGCAAAGCTGACTGCCTCTCTCTCTCTGTCTCTCTCTCCCTATCCCTGTCCCTCTCTGGTGCCCAGGCTGAGGGACTGGAATGCAGAAGGCTCCTTTATCTCCTGCCTACAGGACCTGACAGCGGGCTCCTGGCAGGAGGGAGTCACCCGAAGGCTGCTCCCAACGCACACCACAGCCTCTGGGGCACAGGGCCAGCAGCAAGAGCAGGTCCTGGTGCCAGCCACGGAGCTGATGAGGGTCAGCTCTGCAGAGGACAGCGACTGGCAGCCTCAGCACCCCACAGGAGGCTGGCAGGAGGAGGCCGACAGCCGCTTCTTTGGGCAGGTGAGAGTAGGAGCAGGGGAGTCAGCCCTGCAGGAAGTGGTGACCCTAGGAACGCCTGTCAGGCAGACCAGGTGCTAGCTCCTCAGCTCTCCTGGTGTGTTTCCTGCCCCTCGGGGTGCCTCTCAGCCCAGAATAGCCTGCTGTGCTTGACACCTGAGCTCTGGCTCTCCATTTATAACCCGGTCACCCTCCCAGACTCGTTCCTTATTGAGTATCTGCCCTGGCTGCCAGCCCAACAGCCTGCTGGAGCCAGAAATAGAGTTGGTCTAGGGGCCAGGCTGGGTGGTGGGCTTGATGCCACGGTCACACAGAGCCAGCAGGTACAAGGTGAGGGCAAGCACCTTTCCCCAGGCTGGAAAGGAGGTGGCTGCTCAGCTCTGCGTCACCTGAGTCAGGTGTGATTCCAATGACACCCCAACGCCCTGGTGTTTGCTTCATTTATCCTGTGACCGAGGACTGCCCACTGCCGTAGTCAGGGGGACAGGCTGTTGGGCAGGCTGACAGAGCAGAGGGACAGATCCGTCCTGCTCGCTGCCTGGCCGGGGTCAGGCTGTTGGGCAGGCTGACAGAGCAGAGGGACAGATCTGTCCTGCTCGCTGCCTGGCCGGGGCAGTCCCGGCCACATGACTGCCCAGGACGCTCCACCTGCCCGCTCCCTTCTCGCCGCCCACCGCCGGCGGGGCTGCGGCTGCGGCAGCTGCGGGGAGCCGGGCACGGCGCGGGCAGGCGGCGGGGCGGCATGGCCGAGCGCTGACAGCGCAGCCGGGCACGATGTGGGCTTTCCTGGCCCAGCTGCTGATCGCTCTGGTGCTCCTGGCCTTCTTGCTGGTCAGCTGCCAGAACGTCATGCACATCGTCAGGGGCTCTGTGCGCTTCCTGCTCAAACACGCCCATCGTGAGCTGGACAAGGAGCTCGGGGAGAGCCAGGGGCTGGCGGATGATGAGGAGGCTCTCTCCGCCAGAGTCGTCCGCCGGCGCGTCTTGCTGAAGGTAACGAGCGGGGCGAGCGGAGAGAGCAGCCCCGGGCACAGGCACAGGAGAGCAGGGACGGGGCAGGGCAGGGCAGGGCGGACGCGGAGGCTGCGGGGTGCATGTCAGGTGTGTTGTTCTACCAGGTAAAGCACTCGCCTCCCCGCCCTCACAAGCCCTGATCTCCCTCCTGTTCCTGCAGGGGAATGAAGCCCTTCACCTCCCTGGAGAGCAGGTGACCGAGGAGCAGTTCACAGACGATCAAGGCAATATCATCACCAAGAAGGTGAGTGAGCCATCGGCGGCAGGGGACGGGTAAGGGCACGCCGCAGCCTTTCCCTTCTCCCTCCAGCCCTGCAGCCGGGGCCATGTAGGGCATTGGTGTCCCGCTGTCTTCGGTTACACTGACGGCACTTCTCCAGCTCGCACACCACGTGCGGCTCCGGAGCCGGGTGAGGAGGGAGCCGCGGTGTCCCGGGCTGGCTGTGACACCCAGCTGTGCGGGTCTCCACAGATTATCCGGAAGGTGGTGCGTCAGCTGGGCCCTGGTGACAGGCAGGAGCAGGAGGAGCTGATTCTGGAGGGCTCCCTACAGGAGCCCCAAGACCTGGAGGCTGAGGATGATCACTTCATGAAGTACTCCATCTTGCACCGGGATGGTCTGGGCGCCAAGGTACAGTGTGGCTCATAGCCCTGCCCTGCAGGCAGCCCGCCTGGGCCAGCCCCCAGGGCTCTCAGCACTTCAGCAGGACTCTCTGGGTCAATGTCACCCTCTGTCCTTTCTTCTGCCCCGCGCTCCTCTCCTGTTTCCCCTCTAAGGCAAATCTTGCCCTCTGCGCCAGTCTTCTTGCTTGGTGTTTTCTGCCTGCCAACTGACTCTACCTTTCCCTTTCCTGTCCTTTTCTCTCTGTCTGTCTATCTGTTCACCTGGGTGATGTCCTGCTTCCTGCCCCTCCGGCTCCCTCAGGAGGAGGTGCGAGTGCGTGTCCCGAAACCAGAGGTCTCTGGGGGCAGGATGGGGGCTCAGATAGTGAAACGAGCCAGCCTGAAAAGGGGGAAGCAGTGACCCCTCAAATGGCCTCTTTTGAGGTAACCCTCCCTTTGCTCTTCCTTCTGTCCTGGCTCTCCATGCTGCTGCCTGCACTGAGCTGCTGCTCATGTCCATTCTCAGGGGAAAGTGTGGTGGGGCCGTGCCCAGCTCTTGGCCTGCACAGAGGGTTTGCTGTGCTGGTGGGTGGGCAGCAGTGTGGCCCTGCTGATGCTCCTGGGTGCAGAGATGCTGCAGCCAGCTGTGTGCACAGCACCCACTGCAGCCACAGTGCCGAGGGCTGCTCCTGCAGTGACAGCACACGGTGCTCAGGGGGATGGTCCCCAGTGACAGGGTCACAGAGTGGTTACTCCTGGGCTACAGACAGAGGGATGTCTTTGTCCAAGTCACTCCAGGGACTAAATTTCAGAACTGCCCCCTTCGTGCATGAGCACTGAATGTGCAGCCTTGTGGAGATGAGACCAGCCCTTGGAGCTGGTGCCTCGGAGTGCCCCTTCCCAGGGGTGCAGCTGAGCCCTGGCAGAGCTGTGGGTCACATGCAGGGTGTCCTGGTTCTGTGGGTTCTGTGCCCCTGCCCACAGCACTTGCAGCCATGTGGAGGAAAGCACTGAGGTCTGCTGAAGGCAGGGTGGGGGCAGGCCTTGGCAGGGTGCTGCTGGGGAATTTCTGGGCAGTCGGGATGCAGGAGTGGCAAGTGCAGGAACGTGACCCACCTTTGACCTGGGACATTTCTTCCATTGATCCTCAGCGAGCTCAGAATGACCCCTGAAGTCTTGTGCATTCCCTGATTCCCCTGTAGAGTGGGACCAGGCCAGGTTGAAGGCAGGGTGCTTGGCACAGCACATTTGAGCCTAGCTGCACCATTTTCCTCTGCACACTCACTGCTGGGCTGGCTGCAGCACTGGGGGAAGGTGTTGCATGTGTGCTCCCCAGCTGCCCAGCACTGCCTCCTGCCAGGAGGCTGCCAACTGGGGGCAGTTGGTTCTCTGGCCTCTGTTGTACATGCATGACTCACTCTGTCCTCCCTTTTCTCTCCACTGTGTTAGTGAGCTCTCTGTGGGTGTATGAAAGTCAAGAGGCTTATGCTTGTGGGCACGTGTTCATGCAGACTCTGTTCCCCTCTGCCTGCCCCACTGCCCAGACAGCCCCTGGCTCTGCCTGTTTCTGGGGCACCACTCCTGTTGCTTTGCTTTTGCAGTTTTCCACTGTGTGAAAGTGGCCCTGGGTGTGCACTGGGGAAGGTCTTCCTCACTGCTGGGAGAGTGGGGTGCAGTCAGTCATCCTAGCTGAAGGCTCAAGGCCTCCTCCATCCCATTTCCTGGAGCAGCCCTCCCAGCTGCACTCCCATTGCAGTTGGTGCAGCTCAGCTGCTGCTTGCTGCTCTGAGCAGATGGGGCAGCACCATCAGTGCCATCGATGTCATTAGAGGTGCTCTGTCACTCTCTGACACCCCCCAAAACTTGTCTTATGGCTGCCTGGCAGCGTGGGTGCATGTGGGACAAGCACAGAAGGGGCTCCCCATCCATGTAGCTGGCTGCCCCCACCATTCATCCTGGATGTGCCACCATGAATGCCTGGTAACCCCATTTCTGTGTCTCTCCAGGATCGCACCTCAACACCAAACCACTGAACTTCACACACGTTCTGACACATACCTGAGAGGAGAGGAGAGGAGAGAAGAGCAGAGAGTGGAGGGGAGCAGGGCTGGCTGTACATGTTTCTATAGGCTAATGGCATGATTCCTGTATGAGATATACTTACCGTCCTATCCGCATGACTGACTGACTGCAAGACGCATGAGCTACAGTACTTCAAACAGATGAGGGGCCTCCATCCTTGCCCCGCTGCTGCCAGGAGCCCAGAGACAGCACCACACACCAGGGGCATGCTCTCAGCTCCTTGGGGAGGCAAGAGCTGGAGCAGAAGAAGAGGAGAGGGAAGGAGATTGCACCTCTGTGTGTAGATGCATCCCCAGGTGTGAGCTCCAGCTGCAGGAGGAAAGCTGGGGCAGCATGGCGCTGCTCACCGTGGAAGGAGAGGTGCTTGGCCCCCCTGCAAATGCCTGTGCTGCCTCTGCTGGACTTGCTTCTCATCCCTCCCTGTGAGTGTTGGGTTTTGGGGAGGGCAGCAGTGGCCAGAGGGTGCAAGGGGAGGCTGCAGGGAGCGCGGCTGCCCTGGGCAGAGGGACTGGTGCAGGGCTGCCCTTCCTCTCCCCAGCACGTGCAAAGTCTCCCATCAGGGCAGAGCACTGAGCTCGTTGCTTATGTTGAAAGTGTAAACTGTACAGCAATCAGCCTTGTGTATATGAACCAATAAATACTATGCAAACCCCTAGGGACACTCTAGCAGTATGTACAAAGCACTGACAGCTCTGCTCTCATATACCTCTTCAGGCTGCAGGATGGGCAAAGCCTTTGGAATATGTGAGCAGCTCTGGTGAATGGAGCAGGAAGGCTCTAGGAGTGAGAGGGCAGCAGCCTGCCCCTGTCCTGTGCCCCTCTGCCTGAGCCTGGCCCCTTCCTGGCCTGAAGAGGGGGGGGCTAGAGGTGCAGTCCCACAGTCCAGCCCCAGTTTGTGTTGGCTCCAGCTGGGTTGAAGCTGTAGGCCTGCGCCGAGGTGCTTGGGGCCCAGGGAGGATGTGCAGTGAGAGAGAGCAGGAGGTGCTTGTGCCACAACGTGGGGTTGTGCCTAGCTCTACTCAGCACAATATCTGCTCAGGAGATGAGCCAGGAGCTAGCAATAGCCAGCAGCCGTGCAATACGCACCCCAGGCAAGGGCTTTGCAGGGACCCTGGCCTCCCTGCAAGGGGGGTAACAGCCCTGGATACTGACTCTCCCGGGACCAAACCCAGAGCCACGGGAGCTGCTGCTGCTCCGGTGGCTGCATTTTCTCCAGGTGGAATCTGCCTGAGCCCTGGGGGCCGGGGCAGCCTCCAGGCTGCTCTAGCAGGAGAGCCGTGCTGGGCAGCTCAGAGCTGGGCAGGACGTTGACCCTGTTGTAATACTTGACCCCAGGAGAGCAGGGAGAAGGCAGTGGCACTTGGTCCCAGGTCCCTGACCCTGTGCTTTACCCAGCTGATGTGGGGACCTGGCCTTTGTAGCACAGTGATGTGGGGACCCCCTGCTCTTTCTCCTGGGAGCGGCCACGGCCCCGCTTTGCAGAGTCTGAGTTTGTTCTCTGTGGCCAGGTGCAGAACAAGCGCCCCTCCAGCTTCAGGCTATGTGCTGGTGGCCTTGGCAGGGCAGCCCTGCCTTTCAGTGGGTGCACATCTGCTGGGAGAGCCCCTGGCTGCCCCGCAGCCACGAAGAAGCCTCGCTGCAGCGAAGCGACTGACCCAGCTTAGCCTCGGAGAGCAAAGCAGCCCCTTCCCCGCCCCAAAGTTGAGCCATATAGGCACAGACTCTCCATCCATCACCCTTGCTGCGTACAATAACCTCCCTAGACCCACTGCAACAGCTGACTCCGTAGCATCACCCTAGAGTTGTGTGTGGGTCCAGTGCTTTGGCCTTGTGTATGCCGTAGGGAATGTGCTGTGCTGCAACCGTGCCAGGCACCTGCAGTGACATTGCTTCGCGCTCAGATTGCTTGTAGGGCTGGTAGGGGGAGGCTGCACCCGACATTGAGCCTAGAGAATGCTGCAGTCTGCACACTAGAAGCTTTTTAGAAGTTTTAAAGATTACTTTTATTTTCTTTTTTTAATTGTTATGGAAACAAGCCTTTTGGATCTCCCTGTCTTAGGCCCCGATGTATAGATCATTTCCCTGTACACCAGCTATCAGAATATGAATTAATAAATAAATCAACACAAACAGTGTCTCGTCTCTGCTTTTCCAAACGTGGGGAAGACGGAGAGCCCGGGGCCGGGTCCCCTCTTGCCGGGAGGGCGGGGGCGGCCGTGTTTCTGCCGTTCCTGGAGCAGCGGAAGCGAGCAGGAACCCCCGGGGGGCTGCGGCGGCCTCTCCGGGGGTGGGCGAGGGGGGAAGCGTCCGTGCCACCCCTGCGGGGGCTGGCCCGGGGCTGCGGCGCTGCTGAGACCGCACCGGAGAGCCCCGGCCCGCCCGGCGCTGTCCAGGGTCCGCGCCGCCCCGCGCTCCGGCCCCGGATCCCACCCATCCCGACCCGTCCCTTCCCATCCCATCCCATTCATCCCGACCCATTCCCAGGTCCCTGAATGGTGTCTGTCGTGTCTGTCGTGTCGTGCCCCATCCCATCCCTTCCCTTCCCATCCGGACCAGTCCCTTCCCATCCATCCCGACCCATTCCCGTGTCCCGTCGTGTTCTGTCCTGTCCTGTCCCGACCTGTCCCTTCCCATCCCGTCCCATCCCGTCCCTTCCCGTCCCATCCCATCCCGACCCATTCCCATGCCCCTGTCCCCATGTCCCATCCCATCCCATGGATCCCATCCCATCCCACCCATCCCTACCCATCCCTACCCATTCCCGTGTCGTGTCATGTCGTGTCCTGTCCTGTCCTGTCCTGTCCTGTCCTGTCCTGTCCTGTCCTGTCCTGTCCTGTCCTGTCCTGTCCTGTCCTGTCCCGTCCCGTCCCGTCCCGTCCCCGCCGCCGCCGCCGCCGTTCAAAGCGCAATTTGTCTGGGCCGGACCAATCCCGCGCTGCCGCCGCGCCTCAGCCAATGGGCGCGCCGCCCGCAGCCGCACGGCCAATGGGAGCGCGTTATTCTAATGAGCCCGGCTTTATCAGAGAAATGTTGGCGCTGCCCGAGCCCGAGTTTTGGGGCCGGGGCCGGAGCCCCCCGAGGTCACCGGGCGCTTCCCGGGCTGCCCGGGCCCCCCGTGCCAGCCCGCACCCCAGTGCCAGCCAGGACTCCGGGGCTCTGCCGCCCCCAGGCCGGCGGTAATGGGCCAGCCGTCGCACCTCCGGGGTTGCGGGCTTTGAGGGCCGCCTCGGTGCTGGAGCCATGGATGCCAACCTGCCGGGCACCTTTCTGCTCAACGGCCCCTCGCTGGGCCCCTTCCCCGAGGCCAAGGCGCCCGTTTGCCAGTATTCAGTGCAGAGCTCCTTCTACAAGCTGGGACCCCCCGGGCTGGGTGCCCAGCTGGCTGCTGGCACCCCCCACGGCATCTCCGACATCCTCGGCCGGCCCGCGGCGGCGCCCAACAGCAGCCTCCTCCCCGGCTACCCCCACGCGGGCGGATTTAACGGACTGAGCTCGCCGGGCGTCTATTACGGGCCCCAGGTGGGCGCCCTCCCCAAGGCTGGTGGCGAGTACCTGCCGCGGGGCCGGAGCTGCTGGGCGGAGGCGGCCCCGGAGTGGCGGGGCGGCCGGCAGTGCGGCGGCCGTAAGTACGGGGGGCTCGGAGCGGCTGCGGGCCGGGTGGGTGCGTGGGTGCCGCAGGGGACGGGCACCGTGCGGCTACACACGGAGCGCAGCAGGGCACCTCGCGGAGGGCATGGGCCAGGCTGCGTCTTTTCCATCGCCCCGCACGAGGTTGGCCAGCGGGCTCGCCCAGGACAGCGGGAAGGAGCCCAGTGCTGGAGCTGCTGGACCTCAAATGGTCACAGAACTTTTTGGCTCAAGGGCAGGGGTAGTTCTAATGACAAATAGTAATTCTTTTCCCCCAGGCAGCCGCAGCTGGCAAGGACAGGCAGAGCCCTCTGGCTCACAGGATCTCCCTGTTTTTCAAGCAGTCTCACTGGGGGTCAGTGCCTGGGTGGTTCATGGCAGAGACGGGCAGGACAGCCAGCCCCGGAGCCCCAGGCTGGCAGCACTGCCTTCCTGCTGGGGAGCTGTCAGGGGAATTGCAGAGTATGCTGCTGCTGTCCCAGAGGGTAGGTGGGATGGGTGCATCCGCTGTCCCGTGGGAAGCCCCAGGAGGCTTCGTCCAGCTGTTCAGAACCTGCAGCTCTGGTCCCCTTTACCCCTTTGCAGGTGATGATTTTGGAGCAGATGGGTTAGGCAGTTTGGCCATCTGCTCCTGGCACAGCTACGAGCCAATGACCAGCTATGTCTGTCTTCTGTCCCGCATGGGACACGGGGGCACAGTGCTCCCACTGCCACAGGGCTCTGGGGTCAAGCACTGTTGATAGCGACCCTTACCCTCTCAGCACAACCACTTAGCACTGTCCTTGACCAGGAGGTGCCTCTGCTGGCTTATCCTGGCTCTTGCTCTGTGGGACCTCCACAGTGGGCAGCTCAGCCCTCCTGGGATGGGGCTGAAGCCCTGAAGTAGGAATAAAGTTTTAATTTGGAGAGGAGCAGGTGCGGAGCAGCTCTTTGGTAACTGAGGGCTGGTGAGTGCAGACAAAGGGAAAGCTGCCCAGAGCTCACCCACTTCTCCCTTCCTCTCCTGTAGCCCCCGCTCACTTGGCTGACAGCATCCACAAGAAGAAGCACACGCGCCCAACCTTCACGGGACACCAGATCTTTGCTCTGGAGAAGACGTTTGAGCAGACCAAGTACCTGGCGGGTCCGGAGAGAGCGCGGCTGGCCTATTCTCTGGGCATGACTGAGTCTCAGGTGAAGGTGAGTGCGGCTTCCTGCGCGGCACGGGGCGCGCAGCGTGCTGGCTGCTAACTGAGCTGGGCCCGTGGGGCGCCAGGTCTGGTTCCAGAACCGACGGACCAAATGGAGGAAGAAGAGTGCCCTGGAGCCTTCCTCATCCTCGCAGCGGGCGGGGGGCTCTGGCGGAGAGCGGGCGGCCTCCGAGACCGAGGACGATGAGTACAACAAGCCCCTGGACCCGGACTCGGATGACGAGAAGATCCGGCTGCTGCTGAGGAAGCACCGTGCAGCCTTCTCCATGCTGGGCTTGGGCACGCACAGCGGCTGAGCACGGGCACAGCCTGCCCCTCTGCCCCCCTGCCTGGCTGCTGGGACGGGCTGGCTGACAGCTGCACGGCTCACAGGGCTGCGAGCAGCGCACGTGGTAGTGTCAGGTGCAGCCGTGCTGTCCTGCACGGCTTTTATTGATGAAATAAAGGTCCCAGTCAAGTCCCAGCACTTGTTTCGTGGGCTTGTGGTCCAGGGTAGCCTCGTGAGGCTGGGCTAGAGAAGGGTTGGGGATAGGATGGACGGGGTAGGGTCTGCATGCCAGGCAGGGTGGTGCTGCATGTGGGACAGGAGGTGCCCACAGAAGCAGGGGAGCCCTGGAGATTTTCCCAGGGTTTTCCCTGGTTTGGGCATGTACCAGCAGCAAGAGCTGCTGGTTCAAAAGTCACTCACTGGGGCCTCTTATTGGAAGCTCTTAGCAGCAAATAAATATCATTTATCTTAACAGTGTGAGTGAGAGCCCATTCACCTGTCGGGGCTGCAGGATTGATGTGGCATCAATAGCCCCAGTGTGTTTGCCTGCCAACCTGTTGGGTCCCCCCCTGCTCCGTGCTGCACCCCTGTGCGACGGGGGCTGCACTTACAGACGTGTGTGTGCACATGGCTCTGCACACCCCCTGTTCTGGCTCCCCGTGGCTCACCAGTGGCATGCCAGCTGTGGGTGCCAGCTGTCTTTACCTGCTTAGGACACCAGAGGAGCTCCAGCTGGCACAGACACGGCGCTGAAGGCCGGGCAAGCTTGGCAGTTGTTCAGCCAAGAGCCAGCTAAGTGCCAGCCAGGTGTGAGCAAACACGTGGGCTGTGTCTTGGAAGGAAATCGATAGCAGATAAGGTGCTGCCGGCCCATCAGGCACTGATTAGCAGCGTGGCAGAGGCACGGAAGGGGTCGGAGCGGGGCTGGGGAAGGGCTGCCCCTCCCTGTGGCTGAGTGCACGTTTGGGCCAGCTGGAGCTCCCGAGCCACTGGGACCTTCCAGTGGCCTGAGCACCAGCCTTGAGTGGGATCATTGCTGTGCAACCTGCCAAGGCCCACACTTGGAAAGTCCTCTTCAATCTCTCCCTGGGCTCTGGGCACTTTGCAAAGTGCTCAGTGCCACTTTTCCAGAGCTCAGGGGACTGCTGTCCCTGCACAGGTCCCTGTCCAGTGAGCACAGGGGCTTGTAATGCTCCCCCCTCAGCCATGCAGCCTCTGTGGGACGGGTGCTGGGCCAGCACAGAGCTGATGGAGCCTTTGCAAGGACGTGGGATGGCAGGGAGCACGGTGGCAGTGCCACCAGAAGAGACACATCACTGCCTGTGGACAGAGGCAGCGCTCGGCAGGAGCAGGTTCCACATGGTGGGAGAAGTGAGGGGTTGCTGGTGGGATATTTTTTTAACATTTTCTAAGCTGCCCAGCTTGGCTGACAATTTTTAATGTACTAACTGCCTGGTCCAGTGAGCTGATTAATTGGTGCTGTGGAGATCAATACAAAACAGAAAATTAAAACAATTTTAAAGTGATTAAGTAGTTTAACACCTGTCTGATGCCACGTCAGGGCTGGGAGACAAATAAAGCAGGTGGCAAAGGGCCTGCTGTAGCCAGGGAGAGTGACAAATGGCTGCTGCAGCCTGGCTGCCCTGTGCATCCCCACGCTGAGACAGGACCCCAAAGAGTGCTGATCCACGCAGGGCTCAGCCTGGTGGCCAGCACTGCCCCCCTCTCCTCGCTGTGCTGCCCACCACGGCTCCCCCTTGGAGCGCTTGCTGCTGCAGCAGAGCAGTGCCCCGTCAGTGCTGCGGGCTCAGGAGCAGCCAGCAGCCAGCAGCAGCTCTGCCCAGCCCGTGCCTGGTGCCAGGCAGCCTCAGGCTGTGTGGGCAGAGCCAGGAGCCGTGGGGGAGCAGCACAGGCAGGCCAGCCTGGCAGGCAGATGGATGGCAGCTCCGCTTCAATTCTGCATCCCTTTTCTCCCAGACAAACCCCGTCGGATTTTCATAAATCAAAGCGCCACACTGTTTAATAAAAATTTATTGACTTACAAGTGATTATTTATCAAAAGGCCATTAATAGCAGCTCCGGGAATGATGTGCTACTGGGTGGTGCGTGGAGACTAATAGCAAATCAATGCCAGCATCCGGGCAGAATGCATATGAGGGCTCCTGGCCCCAGTGGGGTGCACGGCTGCTGCAGCCAGAGCCAGCAGCCCCTACCCCGTGGGCTGCCCAGTGCTCCCCCCCCAGTTATTTATGGCTTACAAATGAAATGATCGATACTTTTAATCTAGAGCTAAATTTATTAACTTTCTCATCGGAGAGAGACATATTGACTGGGGGCATGGGGTGGGAGAGCCGAGGAAAGATGGATGTGTGCCTCCTAACCTGTCCAGCCAGCTCCTTGCCTGCTGTGGAGTGTCCTGAATGCTGCTGGGGACGGTCCCCGAGCACAGCAGGGTGGCTGGGCATCCTGCAAAGCTGAGGAGGGCTCTGGGTGTCAGGGACAGGGCACCCAGCTGCAGGCAGGAGATTTGTGGGCACCTGCAGCTGGATCCAAGTGCCTGAGGACATGGCAAGGGGGTGGAGGAGACTTGTGGCCTTCAGCAGTGCCTGAAGGAAATGTCTGTCCCACCCCCAGAGAGGAGAGCTCTGGGGACACAGCCCTTGGTAGGGCTCAGGAGGGGTTGCTGAATGGGGAGCAGGGAAGGAGAGCTTGGAGACCCTGCCTGGGCAGCAGGGACCAGCAGGCAGCAGTGTCCACGTCCCCAGCAGGTGTGTCCCCAGCTGCAGCCATCCACAGCACTGCCTCAGCAACCCACAACTCACTGTGGCTCCCCCCAGCGCTCCCCAGACCACAGCACGGTGCAGGGCTCTTCATCCAAATGGTCCCTGAGCTGGCAGCCAGAGCAACAAAGTTCCATCAGGGAAATAAAAAAGTGCAGGAAAATTCAGATTTAAGGCCACTTACACAGAGCAGCTGTCCTCACCTGGCATGGCAGGTGCCCTTCCCAACAAACAACACTCGAGGTACAAAGGAGGCACTTAGGTAACTGCCTTCTCCAGAGCACTAGAAAATGCAAGCAGGTTTCAGCAGGGAGCAGAGAAACAGCTCTTGCTTGTAAGAGCAGAGAGGCCAGTGTAAGTGCTCAAGTTTGTAGGAATGTAAGGAAAATGGGAAAGTACATGGAGAAATGCTCAAATGCAAGTTGTTTTACCAAATAATTTACTTGCAGAGCAGAAAGGGGCACCACCTTTCACAAGATTTCAGTTCTCGTGCGTGCATGACAAGGTCAGATGCCACTGTTTCCCTCAGGAGACATTTGAAAAGGGATTTGCTGCCCTAGCCATGAAGTCCTGGGCTCTCCTACGCACTCTAGGCTCCCACTACAGCACGTACAGATTCCTCAGGAGCCCCACCTGCCACTCCAGTGACACCTGGCACACCACAGCCCCAGGTGACAGAGGGAGATTTCCAAGGATTATGATCCTTACTGCATCAGGAGCAGTGAAGAGGCTGTTGCTCAGACACTGTAGAATCAACAGTCTGGGTCAAGCTGACAGGAAGGTGGCAAAAGAAAAAGATTTCTCCTGGAAGTGGATCTGAAAATGGCCTGAGACTCACATCCTGCTCCTAAGGGCTTTATGCCTCACACATGAGTGGGACAGGCTCATGAGGATTCCCTTGGTTGTCAAGGCAGCCAATTTCAGCACAGCTCCCCAGCTGTTGTGTCGTGAGAGACTTGTGACTGACACACATGCACATCCCACCAGTCCTTCCCTGGGGCTGCACACACCAGATGGAAGCACATGACACCATAAGAGTTTCATTTAATACTGCCCCTGCAAGGGGCTTCACTGTAACAGTAACAAGAAGGCATCTTTGCCATGAGCTGCCAAAGGCCTAAAGACTCCAGGCAGCAGTAGTGCCTCTGCAAAACAACAGCCAGAGGATGAAAAAGAGTCCATGCAGCTCTGGAGGAGCCCAAGTCCAAAGATTGAGAGTTGCTCCAGACAAGCCCTGGTTGGTGCTGGAGGCAGGGGCTCTGGCCAGCCCCAGTGGCAGTGCTGGAGGCAGCAGACTCAGGAGCGGCTCCGGTCCTCATGGCTGCCTACAATCATTTTGCTGTAGAGTTTCTGTTGCTCCTCCTTGAACGCATCTTTCACCTTCTCCCTTTTCAGTCCTCCATCCCTGGGGAGAGAGTCATATCAGAGAGGCTGCAGGTAGGCACCATCTTCATCTGGGACTGTTCAGGGCAAGTCAGAATTCCAGCGAGTGCTGACAGCTGCCCCGGTGCCACATGCTGCCAGGACACACTGAAAACCTCCTGTCCCCAAAGGGCATCACTTTCTTACCTGGCTCTGCCAGGAGCTGCCCCCATGGCCCTGCACTGTGCTCAAAATAGCAACTCTGCCAGAAACATGAGCTACTCTAGTACAGCTACAGGAGACTGCCTGCCTGCCTCCTGAGCTCTGAGACCTCAGTGCCAAGGAAAGCGAGTTCCCAAGCTGAGCACACCTTGCTGAGTAGAAACAAGTCAAACCCAGGGCATCCCAATGCAGGCTGCAATCACAGAATGAAGCTCTGATGCCCAGCATACAGAAGAAGCAAAGACTTTGGTCCCTTCTACAGAAGGACATTCCTCCAGAGGCCTGCAAGACTGTCTAGAGCTCTACCCTACCCTGCTCTACCCTAAGCAAGAAACAAATGGAGCTCTACAGCCCATGAGCACATCCCAGGACAAGGAACTCAGGCATCAGGAAGAGAAAAGCCTGCTTGCACTCACCAGAGCAGATCCACAAGGCCCCCCTGCCTGGCAATGGCTGACTTCACTCGATTGGCAAACTGCACTGCGTCCTCTTCAGGCTGTGGCAAGACAAGACTGTTCAGCAGGAGCAAAAGGCCACACAGGAAAGTGATCAGACAGGCTGGTTCACCTTACCTGCCTGGTCATTGGGGGCAAGTACCAGACACTGCAGACAATGGCCCAGCTGGTCATCATCCTGAGGAGGTAGGTCACCATGCCATATTTGCTGCTGTTCCAAAAGGCATCTCCAAACTGGGGGTCATACTAGAAAGGCAGAAGAGTTCAGGGAAGTCAGGTAGGGGCTGCACCCTCTCTGAGGCTCCAGCTTCCACCCCAAACTGAGCTAAAGGTCAGCTCTCCCAGAGCACTACATGGAGTGACCTCAGCTTGCTTGTGCCCTCAGACCAGGCTGGACTGGGCTGCCAAGACAGAGATACAGAGGGACAGACAGACTTGTGCCTTGTTGCCTTGTCATACCTTGATGGCTACAGGGTAAACTGTAGCTCCAATTTCGAAGCTCCCCTTTTTGAACATCATCACAGATGTGTTGTTGATGCATGTTCCTGCAGGAGACAAGCACAATCTTAACTTTCCTCTGCAAGTCAAGCACAATCTTAACTTTCCTCTGCAAGTCAGTTCAGAAGTCCAAGCTACAGGCTTAAGGGCAGGGCAACAGGAACCCAGCAACCCTCCCCAACTCTCAGTCCAAGCTCTGTGTGCACAGAATAGGTCACTGGCACATCATGTGCATCTCCTGCATTCTGGGCTCACTCAGTTCTAAAGACACAATGTCCCTTTGTCTCAGGGGAGGGTCTCGAGCCCTTGGCTATGTAAGAAGGAAAGGAACAGAGATGTGGTGCTATCTCAAGGTGCCTTCTCCACCCGGTGCTTCTCTGGCCTTGTTACACTCACCTTCTGGAAAAATAAGAATGGGCAGTTTGCTTTTGTCCTGGACATGTTCTGTGAGCCTAAACAGAAGAGTGTCAAAAATTAGCAGAAGGGACAAACAGTCTCAGCAGCAATCCACACAGCACATAATCCGTACCCTGCAGTCACCAGGGACTATCAGGGTGCCAACAACAGGGGCACAATCTCCCAGCACTTATGAGGCCATGCAGTGTCCTCATCCAAGGGAGCTGAGCAGCCCTCTACCTCCCCAGCCTTCAGCCCCACCCCTGCAGCCAGCTGTCACACACTGTCACACCTTCTGGCGACGAGGTGACGATCTTTGACCTCGGAGCGTTCGAACCAGACATGGGGACAAGCTTTCACCATGGCTCTCTGTATCACACCCATGAGCCCTCCATGGATCTGACCCACCTGAACAGGGCAAGAAGACACAAGTTACAAGACCTGGGCACACATGAAAGTCAAGGCTGCACCCACTTGCACAGCCAAACTGAGGTTCATCTTCCTGCCCCTACCCTGGAAAGGCTAAGAGGAAAAGTCCCAGGCTCTGATTTGAAAGACAGATGCAGCAAACCCCAAGTGCTTTCCCCATGGCAGGAGGTCCAGCTGGGGAAGCACTTTGCTCTTCCAGCAACAAAGCCTAGAGCTTTCTTGCAAAGCTGCACCCACAGACCCCTGGTGCTCTGAGTTCCTGGCTGAGCCTGCACACCACCCTGACAGTGCCCCACTGTGTCAAGCAGGGTCAGTAGTTCCTGCCCCTGTCTCTGCCCACTTCCTGCCCCACATCAAGCTCTGCTGCTCCCTCCATGCAGGTGGCCTGGTACCTTACCATGGCATAGTAGCCATCACTGGCCAGGATGATCACATCAATGGGGGAGGTGTGATTGGCCACACAGATGCCTCCATTTCGGGGTCTGTTTTCTCTAGATGCAAAACAAAGGTAGAGGTGAAGAAAGAGGAAGGAAACATGAGAGCTACATAATGCCCAGCATGGAGCACCCCCTGGGCAGGGACAGCCTGGAGCAGACAGGCCTTACCTGTCGTGGTAGGTGATGATGGCTGTGAGGGCCCGCACGCAGATCCGGTAGCACATCAGGTGCACGTGTTTGCTCAGGAAGTCCTTACACCTGCAGCCCAGGACAGAGAGCATCACTCCCCAGTCCTACAATATCCCCTGTAACAGTGCCACTCAGCCCAGCTGCCCCCAACTGTGAAATCCAGCCAAGCCTTCACATCTCTCCTACAGAAACACAGCATGTCCTGAGCTTTGCAGTCAGCTTATGAGCACTGATTCTTAACTCATGAGAATAAAATTTTGGCCTTTTTTCTCTTCTGCTATTACTCCTTTCAGAGGCCAGGGCTGAGTGCTCTGCCAGCATCTCAGTGCTCTCATGTAAGCCCCTTGTTGAAAATTACAGGGTGTCCATTCCTGAGAGACCACAGCTGCCAGGACCACCTGCTGTGCCTACAGGTGGTAGAACAGAAAGCTTTGTAAGGAAATTTTAGGATTATAAGGCCTCAAACTACACAAAGTGCTCCTCATCTGCTTCTCCCTCAAAGATGCACTCACCTTCCATTTGGCAAATATCCCACCACTGTGGTACCAGTCACCAACAAGCTGATGCCAGTAAATGCCAGGGCTATCCTGCAGAAAGAGGGAAACTACATGCTAGCCAAAGCAGGCCACCAGCACCTTCTTGGCAGGCAGGTCCCAGCAGCAGGACTCACCGGAGGGGCAGAAGGAAGCAGTAGCGGATGAGCACACCGAGTCCCCAGAGCACAGTGAGGCGCAGGCTGATGTACTGGAAGTTGTAGTTGGTCCTGCTGAGCAGGTTCCAGGACTCCAGCTCTTCAGCTGAGAATCTCTTGGTCACTTCATCATCCATGATGGTCTCGATGCCTTTGCGGCAGAAATAGAAGATATCTGAGAGCTCAAACTCGGGGGTGTCCAGGGCTTTGCCGCTGCCGCTCCGGCGCATCTCCTTGATCTCCTCCTCCAGTGACGTTGGCTCCTTTGCAATGATACCTGCAACACACCACAGGCAGCTCTGAGCAAACTGGGACTTGCCCACTCAAAGAGAGACAAAAGCCAAGACCCCTCCTCCCCAGCCCTCCTCAGGATCCCCTTCCTTTCTCCAGTCCAGACAGGCATAAACCTCCCCACTATGCAGAAATGAAGCACTCCCAGGGTGCTTCCCTGCCCTCCCTCATGAAACAGAGCTCTCTAGAACTCCCTCCTACATGGAAAAGACTCCCCAGCAGACCTCAGCTGCTCAGAGACACCCCATTTACCCCACCTCCCCACAAGAATTTTGAACTCCATGTACCCATGCAGGGCAGGATCTCACCATTGACATAGGGCTTGTACAACGGATGGTTCTTCTCCTTGGCACCACGCTCTATTCTCAGAGTTGCCCACTGCAAGACAGGACAACCAAGATTGGCAAGGCTTTAACTCGACACTACTGCCCATTTTAGAGCTGACTTTCAGGAAGGACCATAGTGCAGGGGGGAAGATGGGCTAAAGTAGGAGGCTTCCAAACAGAACAGAAAGAGGGAGTGATGAACCCAGCTGAACTGAGGTGGAAGCAGAGGCTGGCCTGGGAAACAGGGAGTGCCAGAGGCAAGAAGAGTGCTCAGTGGTGAGATGGCACAGCAAGGTTTTCTGCAGTTTCTGTGACCTCTCAGCTCTGCTGCACCTTGCATGTGGTTGCCAACTTGCATGTGGTTGCCAACCTGCTGGGGTGTCTGCACCACAGTGTAGGAAGCTGGTCAGGGGACCAGTGCTACTCTTCAACCCTCCTTTCCTCCAAATTCAAAGCAGAGACTGTGTTTTCAGGTTGCTGCTGACACATCAGGCTGATGATGGGATGGGATCCTTCCCCCTCTGATTCAGCTGATGGCTGCTGCTGCTTCTCAGCTCAGCAATCTGCCCAAAACAGCAGCAGCAAGCACCCTCAGACAGCTGGTTGCCAAATCCTGTGCCAGGACTACTTGTTCTATCAGCTAATTTTCAAGGGCACCAGCACAAACTGCAGGCTTTATTTCTGTGCAGTTTTCCTGCCTGCCCTCCAAATAACCTTCACAGCCTGTAATTCATACAGGTCTGGAAGGAGAAGCTCCTGAAGAAGAAGGACTTGTGTACAGCGTGCTTCTCTGTGAAGAGGGGAAGCTGCTGTGAACTCTGGCAGCGCAATCTCAGCCCATACCAGCAGCAGATCAGGAGGCAGCAATGAGGGAATGCTAACTGCATACAGAGCATCCTGCTCACCTTGCAGCAGCCTCTGCCAGCAGCCACAACTCCAGCACTGCACAAGATTGCCTAGATGCTGCCAGCCCAGCAGTCAGGAGAGGAGCTCTGACCTCAGAGGAGCTAAGCAGGCTATGGAGAGGGCAGTGCTTGCAAGGCCAGCACATCTCCATCCTGCCTGTGGCAGCAGCAAACCCAGCCCCGCAGCTCGGGCTGTGTCCCACAAGCTTCCAGACTGCTAAACTCCCAGGTGCTGCCTCTCTGGGTTCCCAACATTGGCCTTGAGTGCTGGGAAGTGTTTTGAGTAAATAATAGCCCTCCAAAATATAATTCTAAATGGTCAAACTTAATGAGTGACCAGTTGTGCATGAGTGCTCCTCTATCCTACCACTAAGATCCTTTAATAAAAGCTGGAATAGACTTCCCAGTCTTTTCAGAAAAATATTTTCAAACATCAGTATAGGTGGTGAGAGTAAATGTTCCTGAATCGAAGAAAGAGGAGAAAAAAAGAGAAAACATTGTGAAAAGTTCCATTTAAAACTTTTTTTCTGCCCACTTCAGTCAGTAAATTTGTAGTCAGGTCTTCCAATATCTGTGTTAATTAAGGCCCTAACAAAGCCCAGGGTCTTCCCATTTATACCTCAGGCTTTTGAGAGGACTCAAGAGTTTAAAGAGCTGAACACTGTGAGCTCCAGGGCTGTCTTCCCAAGCCAGCCAGTACAGGGATACTCTGGGGACAATCAGCCCTGCTCCAACAGCAGTAGCTATACCATACATCCTTTAGCAGCATGAACTCCATATTTAAGAGCCTAAAACCTCCCTAGCAAACACTATGCCTTTCACCTGGGCTGCCAGGGTAGGTTGGTATAGGCTTTACCTACTACTCCCAGTAGATAAAAAATTCTGGTCTGGTCAGGAACTTGCTTCAAGAGGTGTTGGCTCAGAGACAGCCCATAAAATTAGTCCACCAAAGGCAGGCAAGGGAACAGCATGACAACAAGCTGGAAAATTCCACTTGGCCTCTCTGTGCCAAGACGGTGGGCAAGGGCTGCTGGTTGTCCTCCAAGGCGGCAGGTCCAGACACAGCTCAGTAGGTGACACTCCAGGACAGAAGCATGTTGAGAGCTCTGAGTTCTGGCCACACACCACTCAGGGCTTGCAGCACAAATGTCCTGCCTTACCTCCTCTGCTCTTGCTTCGTCCAAATGTGCCCTGGAGAGGAGCACCCCGCTGGCTGCAGCCTGGTCCCTCCCCACCACACCTGACACCACTGCAGCAGCACCCTGCCCTGCCTGGGACACCAACCCCTCCGAGCTCCCCCTCAGATCCTGCTGCACTCCTGCTGACTGTAAAGCCTTGCCAGACTATTGCTTTGCTGGAAGACTTCCTAGATTAATTACAGGGGGAAACAGCCCACAAACAAAGGTCTCATAAACGGCATTTGGCTGAGATGAGTCAAAGAGGTCAACTGGCAGCAGCACGACGTCCACAGCCCTATCTTCCACTCTAGTCACCCAAAATCCCCTCCTGAGGCAAAAGTCTCTCTTCCATGCTTGGACAAACCTCTGCAAACACAGAGAGCACTCTGAAAACATGACTTACCTGAAAAATCTTTAATAGAGTTTTCATGTAAACCTTGCGGATGCCAAAGGAGACTCCAAAAATTGCTGGCACGATGATGAACACCAGAAGCAGAGTGAAGAGGACAGTTATGGAAATCCCCAAGAGATTAACCACTAGGCTGTCAAAGGGGAGCAGGAGGAACATGGTGAAGGGCCCAGGCAAGGCTGGTGCCCTGCAGCCAGACAGAAGGGCTGCCCGCAGCAATGAACCAGTCCTCCTGTTACTCAGCAGCAGTCTCACACATGCACTGAGTCTGCAGCGTGCTCAGAGACCCCATTCCAAAGTTCACATCCTTTCAGGGCTCTGAGAGAGGGAATGCAACAGGATCAGAGAGAGCACTTGGGAAAACAAGCCAAGAGTGTGCCAGGAGCTCAGGTGAGTTCAGACGATGCAGGCCAAAGAGCTCAGAGCAGACGGTGCACACACAAGGGTTTGTCCACGGGCAGGGCAGCAACACGAGTGCAGGAACGGATCCCCTCCCAGGCTGCCACTGAGCAAGTCCTGCTGCGGGGCAGCTCGTGGAGAACCTGGCAGCAAAATCCCCTCCTGGCTGCTGAGAGCATGCAGAGTCTCTTCAGAGGGACAAGGTGGAGTCCATCCCTGAGCCTGCATTGGAGGAGATCGAGGGAGTTGGCACTCACAGCAGCCTACCGTGTGTGGAGCTATTATTGTTCTGGCCACGAGGGCATGCGCACCAGCACGGGTCCTCGCATGACGCCTGGAACAAGTTCAGTTCTGGAGGCCCCTGGCATCCACTCACGCTGAAGGGTCATTACAGACACCAATGAAAGCTTCTGCTCCTGGAAACCTTTAAACAGCAAGTCGGCTTCTTGGCAGATGTGGCACTCACATGCCACCAGCAGCAGAGGAGGAGAGCAGCTGGAGTCAGCAGATCGGAGAGATGTCAACGCAGAGAGCGTGGCAGAGGCCAGAGACAGTGGGCTCTGAAACCTGGAAGGCAGTACTTGGGCTGAGGTCACACCATGCACAGCAGCTCCCGAGAACAGCGAGACTGAGACTCTATATCAGCAACTCTGATACTCTAGCAACTGCCTGTCACTGTCACAGCCTCAGGAGTCACCTCCTGCTGCCATTCATCCTGTATTTTCATACCATACACACCTCAGATGGAGCACACTCATCCAGAATCATGCCTACAGCACAGGATGCTGCAATCAGGTCTCAAGTACAGGAAAGGAGTAACAGAAAACCATTCCTCATGACAAAGACCTTATCATGTCTCTCATTTCAGGGGCATCTGAGAGAACTGAGGAAGCCAGGTACCCAGATTCCTGGGTAGGCATCACTTCCTCTGCTCCCCTATGTCTCACCCCAGTGACAAAGGGCAGATTTACAGAGAGCTCAGGACAGGAAGTTAGCCTGAGGGGAGAATTACAGCTGATGATTAGTCAAAGAAGAACTTGCTGGGGCACAGGGACCAGTCAAAGGTCACACACTCATAGGCCCAAGGGTGGCTTATGATAAAAAATTAGTCTGCTGGGGGAGACTGCCCACTGGAGACCACCTTCACCTGGCTAGAGAACCTCAACCTGAGGATGGGATTTAACAGGTACCTGATTTAACAAGTACACAGGGCAAAGGAGAGTCTGTAAAGATCCTCTTGCTCCCCTGTATGCTATGTTCCAGCTGCTGGTTAAACACTGCTGTAACAGTAAAGCTAAGAACAGTGTTAGTGTTTCACAGGCATACACACAGAGTACTGGGAGAGGCAGCTCGTCAGCCACACGTGCCCATTATGCCACAGCTGTCACCCATCAGAAGCAGGACTGGTCACACTGAGCCGGCAGCCGCTCCGTGAGGAGCTCAGCCGTGACTCCCCTGCCCCGAGTCACCGCCACGGCAGAGCCCACGTGTGCTGCGGCCCTGCCCGCGGGCTCCCGGCGCTGGCAGCCGCCCGTCCGGCCCCGCCGCGGCCCCGCCCCGGGGCTGAGGCACGGCCGGGCGGGCCCGGCAGGCACACAGCCCGCAGCCCGCTCCGCTGTGCCGGGGCTGCACTGACCGCCGCTGGGCAGGCCAGCCTAACGGCCCGCCCGGCACCGGGGGCGAGCGTCGATCGCAGCTCCGTTCCCCGGGAGCGCGGCGGATCGCGGCAGGGCCGGGCCCGGCCCTCCCGACGCCCTTCGGTGTGCGCGGGGCGGGGACGCGCGGGGGCGGCGGGGCCAGCGCGGGGGCAATGCGGCGCGGCCGCAACGCCTGAGGGAGGCCGCGCTCCCGGGGATAACGGCGAGCGGGCGGGCCGGGCCGGGCCCTGTCCGCGGGGCGGCGGTGCCGGGCCCGTGCGGGGCGGGAGGGGGCGCGGAGGCCGCCGCGGGCGGTCCCTCACTCACCTACTGCTGCCGCCGCCGCCGCCGCCGGGCCCCGCTCCGCCCCGCCACGTGCCGTGCGCGCCCCCGCACCGCGCTGCGTGCGTGACGTCAGCGCGCCGCCCGCGGGGCCGCGCCCGTAGCGCCGCGCCGCTCTCCCCGCCGCCGCCAGGGGGCGGCCGCGCGTCCCTCCCGCCGCCCGCTCGCTGAGGGCCCGGCCCCGCCCCAGCCCCGGGAGGCGGACAGGAGGCAGGAGTCGCGAAACGCCGTCACTTTATTAACTCCCCGTTACAGCACCGACCACCGGAGGCACCCCGCGGTGAGCCGTTCTCGGGAGCGCGGTTTGGAGCGCCAGGATCGTGCTCCCTCCACACAAGGCACTTGGGCAGCACCGGCCACCGCGGCTCCCGGCCTGGCTCAGAGCGGGCCGCGAGTCCCGCAGCCCTGCCCCTGTCACTCCCCTACTCTCGTGTTGCCCTGAGAACCTACACGCAGGAGTTGCCTCAAGCAGCAGCTTCCAGCCTCTGTAGCAGCAACAAGTAGTGAAGAAGCTTCTGCAGCGACTGGCAGCTGCTCATAGAGCAGCAGGCCATGAAGGAGCTAACAAAACCATGAGCAGCATTTTCTGCAGCTGACCCCTCCCCAAGGGACAGGGAGGGCACCTACATGTCTGCCCACGCTGCCTTCCTACCAATAAGGAGCCTGGGTCTCTGAATGCCGCCAGGTCTGCAGGTGAGAAAGGACTAGAGCAGCAGCCCCAGAGGTGCCGAGATGCTCCCAGGCCCTGCTGGCACTCTTCACAGCGCAGGAGGCAGGGCGGATCATGCCCACGTGGCAGATCTTGTAGTTCTTCCCGTGGTTGTTGTCCCAGTGGGTCTTTTGTCCACACTGGAAGGAGATGCAGAACTCTGCGCCCCTATGGGAAAAGGATGGCTTGGGCAGGGTAAGCTCAAAAGAGAAGATGTCCGTGTCGGCTGAGCCGTACGTGCTGTGCATGTACTGGCAAGAGATGTCCCGGAAGCTCTTCCAGCCATCAAAGGTGATGCGGACCATCACTTTCTTCTCGTACTCGATGTTTCGAACCTTCACCGTCCCTGACAGAGCACGGCCCTGGATCACACAGCTCTCCAGGCACACAAAGTTGCTGTGCAGGCTGTTGCGGAAAGCCACGTAGTTCGCAGACGGCTGTGGGAAGTCCAGCACGTACCTGCCTGCTTCCCACAGGGGGCTTTTCCTCGGTCGGAAACAGGCAAGGTCTGACAGGGCGTGCTGCAGATCACAGAGGTCCTCCTCAATCTTGGAGAAGAAGCGGACAGCTGTCAGTGAGAGCCCTTTCATATCAGCAAACACGACCTGCTTCTTCTTCTGGCCCTTGGAGCCCTTGTCTCGCCGCTCCGGCTCAGGTTCTGCGCTCGGCTTCTGGTTGAGACAGGATCGGAGGGGTTTGCGGCCTCGGTTGCCCCGCAGCTCCTCGTAGGAGTTCAGCAGTTTTCGGATGGGGGGCGAATGGCTCAGGCAGAGCCGCACGGCCAGGTCCACGGGCATGGCTGGGGGGGCGACAGCCCGCCCACTGCACACCTGGAAAAGCCTAGAGACGAAGAGGGGGGGTCAGGCGGCGCAGCCCCGGCCGCGGGCCCTGGCGAGCCCCCCGCCCCACCGCCCCGGCCCCGCTCACTCGCCGCAGCTCATCGCGTCCCGCCCGCTCCGCTCCGCTCCCGCCGCGGAGGCTCCGCATCAATGGAGCCGTGGGAGCGCCCGCGGCCGGGACACCCCGCCCCGGCCAATCAGCGCCGCCCCGCGCTCCCGGGCAGCCAATAGGAGCGGGCTGCGCCGCCTCGCCCCGCCCCCCCACGGGACCGCGCTCCTCCCGGGCCGGCGGCGGCGGCAGCGCGTCCCGGAGAGCCGCCGGTACCGGGCCCGGCCCGGGGAGAGGGCACAGCGCGGCTCCTACTGCGCCAGGCAGGGGCCAGCAGGGGGAACGGCACGGAAATGGGTCCTGGTGCCAGAAAAACAAGAGTGCTTTTGGAGGAGCAGCAGCTGTGCAACTATCAACACTGGGAGGGAGCTCTAGGAGAAAGGGGGGCATGTTCCTCTAACCTAGGCTTTAATGGGGGGGGGGGGGTAATTGGTTTCATACGCCCCTTTTCAGATGCTTCTCCAAAGACAGCTATTTCCAGGGTGTCTAAGCACAGAAAACCCCAGACCCCTGGCTCATGTTCTACCAGCTCAGAAGCTTCTCACCTGAGATGTGTGCACTGAGGAGGATATTTGCTCACACCCAAGCACGCAAGAGACACTGTGGTGTCCCTCACATCTATAATCAAAATCACCCTCACTGTTCAGGTCACATGTGACTCCTTGACAGTAAAGACTGTCACTTAAATCAGATCACCCCTGCCTTGTTCTCCTTGCTAATCTCCCCAGAGCTGTCTAGCCATTTATGTTAAGCAGCCCTGATTGTTCCTGCTGACAGCACAGATTTTCATCAGCTCATGACACAGCTGACTGACCTACCAATATTTCTATATGGCTCTCCATCACCACCATGTCTGAATGTCTGCAGCACAATGCAAGACACCTCTCACAGGATGGCCAAAGTGAGCTTGAACCCAGTGCCCAGCAGGCAAAAATATGATGTAAAAACACCATCTTAGTGCAAAACCCCCAACTTCAGCCACCTGCAGTAGCCAACACAAACATGAGTCTTCCTAGCAATGAAAGTTGTCCCACCTTTCTCTTGCCCCCACGAGAGCAGCTGCAGCTCACCATCAGCGCCCTCCCTGTGACCTCTTCCACCATGTACCTACTTTGTGTTCAGAGCTAACCACAAAGTCAGCCCAAGCTATTTACACCCGGGGGACTGCAGAGAACAAGGAATGTATTTGACATCAAGTTCAACAGCAGAACCCAGGGACACTGGAAAAGCTGCCCCTACTCTACCCATTCTCTCCCAGCAGCACAGATTGAGGTGGATGCCCTGCTGTGTCTTCTCCTCCATTTAAAGGACAAGCCAAACCCACCATTTTCTCAATAAAGTTGTGGACACTTCTCCTTCCCCCAGCACACAGAGCAGAGGTGCAGGGTTACACAGATGTCCCTGTATTTAGTCATGGAAGGACACAAAAGCAGGTAGCATTTTCAGGTGTGCCACAACTGACTCTCACCTGGAGCCTGACTGATCTCAGCCTAGCCATGAAGACACAGCCACGTGCCAGCTGCAAGCTGCAGAGATGAGCTACACCAAAGGCACTCTGGAACCATCAGGTCAGGTAAAGTTCAGGCACCAGGAGGGGACAGATGCCCCTCACGCTCACGCTGCCATGTGACAAGTACAAGCTGTCTGGACAAGCATTCAGTCAAACTGAACAGGGCCAAGGAGAAAGGCTGCAGACGTGCCACCTGCACACTCCTCAGGCAGATCCTGTGGAGCACGCTTCCACAGCAGCAGATTAACAAGGATTTTGTCTGGAAGCTTCAGTCACCTCTGTGAAGTCGTCTGGCTGTAAATACAGGCAGGGCACAGTTCACAAGCCCTTCCTGGAGGGCTGTCCAGAGGAACATGCTACTGATTCCTCAGGATTAAACCCAGCCCCCTCTTAATGTCTATACTTGAAAGAATCTTCTTTACCTAAATGGATTAATTAGGAAGACTATAAACCACACATGCAAAGCCACTCACACTACAGGATGCCCTGTGTCACCCCCAGCCTTGCAGAGGAAGATGCTGCCCAGACACTCCTCATGCAGGGAAGAGAAACTCTGCCCTGATGAGCCCTTGTCTGCCCACAGGTTCAGAGCTGAGGCACCACACAACACCCTGGCTTCTCCTCCAACTAGAAGAGGCCTGCATGGGGCAGCACTGCCAGAGGAGCTTTTGCTTTGTGTGACCAGCAAAAATGAACTGTGTGAACTTCCCTTAGCAGTGGCTTCTGCACAAGGGAGTCTGACAGTGTCTACTCTCACAAATGCAACCTGAAGGTGTACCAGAGCCCCTCACCCTCTGCAGGGAGGGTATTCAGATGACACACAGCAGAAACTGCTTTCTCCTGAGTCCACGACCACAGTTGTTCCATTTTAGTGATGCCACCTGCCACTGCTCCCTAAATAAGGCATTGCAGCAGCTTCACACTGAGGCTTTCCAGACACAGGAATGCCACAGTAAGGGCTGCATGGCTGTATGCTGGGCATGTCACAAGCAATCAGGAGCTTGATGAGCTGTGGGGGTAGTGAATGCCTCTGCAGTACAACACTGTGCTACTCACCTCCAGTGCCTCTGAGCTCTGCCTGCCATGGCCCTGGAAGGGGACCCAGCCCCCAGGCAGCCCCACTGTGGTGGGGTGGGCAGGGGAGGAGGTGCTGTAGCTGCTCCTCCCAGCAGGTGCTTACCTCTCCCCTCAGATGAGCTGCACAGCTCCCGAGGCCACCAGAGGGGCCACGGTTCTGTAGCGGATCAGGTGCTGCGAGCCCTCCTCCAGGTCGATGGCATATTCCCTGCAGAGACAGGGGGTGTGAGCTGCAGCCCACAGTGACACTGACACAGGGACACCCACTGACACCACTGCCCCACGCAGAAATGCCCACCTACCTCTGCTCATCTGTCTCTGGCTCCACTAGGATGTTCTCCTGCCGCTCCAGCACCCTCAGGAACACAAAGGAGTCCAGGTTGGGCTTTGGAACTGCAGACAACACATTGAGAGCACAAGCTCAGCCCTCACTTATGTTCCTCTGCAGAGCACTGAGGGCTCTGACAGGTAACAAACAAAGTGACAGGTAAACAAACTCCCCAGCAAAGGGAACATCAGACCCTTCTAAGCAGATGTGTGTGCTCAGCCTCAGTGCAAGACAGGACTTGGCAGCAGGGGCCAGCAGGATCCCCTGGCAGCAGCATGGATCCATGTGACAACATCACCATCACCTCACCTCTGCTCAACTGAGCAGCAAGTGAAGGACTAGCCCTTGCATTTGGGGCTCCCTGGAGCTTTCCCCACACTTCCACCTGCTTCTGGATTTTCAGATTACCCTGGAGTCTGGATAGACTCACCTGACTTTAGGAGAGACACTTTCTGCAGGTTAGGTGGCATGTGTTTCAGGGCCACATTTTTCAGGTAAGCCTCTGTGTTTGCCATATACCTGAAACAAACCATTGAAGTACTGAGTTGGTTAATCAAATACAAATCTGCAGGGAGAGTATAGACTCAAAACAAGAGTAAGAGACAGCTCCCCATGCCATGGGCACAGCCAAAGACAGGCCCTTGGCCTACCCTGGTAACTGACTCAAAGTCACCAGAGTTATTTTCAGTTCCTTTCTTGCCCACAAGGGAATCTCCTGGGAAGACACACTGATTTTTACTTCAAACCTGTCTGCTCACAGTCCCAAGAACTTCAGCAAAAACACACATATAAGTTTCTATAATCTATGAAAGGGGAGGAAGATACATTGAAAATCTACTCACTCTTTAGCAAAAGCAAACTCCTCTGGTGATAAAATGGAGGGCTCCCCTTCAGCTCGAGACTTCTCCTTCTCCAGGATGTGGGGAAAAAACTTCTCTATCTGATATTGGAACACAACCCAAGAGAATGACACAGACCTCTCCCACCAGTTCAGTGCTTCAACCCCCACTCTCCACTGGATTCCCTACGAGCTGCAGGAGCAGCTCAGATCCCTGCTCCTGAAGTAACTGTGCCACCAGGTGGGATCACCAAGCCACACAACCAGCAGGACACAGGCACAGCAGGACACAGGCAGGACGGGACAGCACTCGGCTGTGCCAGCCCAGGCTCAGATGAAGCCAGCAGCACTCACAACATTGTCATCCACACTGCTGAGATCCTCCTTCACTGCAACACCAAAGTGTGTCCAAGAAATTAACGTGAGTTACATTTCAGAGCAGAGAGAGAGAACATGCTTTAATTAAACGCTGTGCTGAGGCAGGAAGCCCTGTGGAGGTAAAAATCCCCCCTGAAATGAGCCTTTTTCCCCTGTGGGCTGCACAGCAGGCGTTACCTTCACCAGCCGACACCTCAGGTAGCTGCTGAGCACAAAACGGATCCTTTCGATCTCCATGTGATGAACACTGACCTTCAGGTCTCCTCTCTTCGCCCGTTTCAGGTTTGCTTCCTGCAAGAAAAAACAACCAGAAATTAAATGGTTGAAACATCAAACAAGAAGCAACAGAGGAAGTTTTGTATATAGAACCCACAAAACCAGACTACTGCTGCTTTTGATGACCCAAAGCACACACTGCCTCCTTGCACTGGAGCCCCTTTCCAAGCCAGCTGAAAGAAGAGACTCAGAGCAGCTCTGTCTCACAGACAGGCCCGGCACCCCCAAAGAGCCTCAGGCAAGCAGGGCTGCCCGCACCACACCCGGCCCAGGAGCACCTACCATATGGTCCAGCTGCTCCACAACGCACTCGATGATCTCAGGTTTACTCTCCAGCAGCTCCGGAGCGAACTTCTCATTCAGCCAGGCCTGAAAGAAGGCACGCCGTCAGTGAGAGCGAGGAAAACCTCAGAGCGAGGAAAACCTCCACAGCCCCACCAGCCAGAGGGGAAACACGGCCACGGCCCAGCCCGGTACCTGCTCTAGGCTGTGGATCAGCTGTGCCGGGGTCAGCACCAGCTCCTCGCTGTCGCCGTCCGAGTCGCCCCCGGTCGCGGCCGCCATCGCTCCCGCCAAGCGACCCGGCCAGCCCGCGCCACGGCGCATGCGCGGCAGCCCGCGACCGGGGATGGGGAACCGCGCAGCGGCCGCTTGGCCAATCGGGAGTCGGACTGGGGCCGCCGCTCCTCCCTCCGACCAATCAGGAAGCGGATTGAAAATAACGCATCTTCTTCAGCCAATCAGAAAGCGGGTTGAAGCTGCTGGGCCAATCGGGAATCGGACTGGGGCCGCCGCTCCTCCCTCCGGCCAATCAGGAAGCGGATTGAAAATGAGGCATCTTCTTCAGCCAATCAGAAAGCGGACTGAAGCTGCTGGGCCAATCGGGAATCGGACTGGGGCCGCCTCTCCTCCCTCCGACCAATCAGGAAGCGGATTGAAAATGAGGCATCTTCTTCAGCCAATCAGAAAGCGGACTGAAGCTGCTGGGCCAATCGGGAATCGGACTAGGGCCGCCGCTCCTCCCTCTGACCAATCAGGAAGAGGATTGAAAATAACGCGTCTTCTTCAGCCAATCAGGAAGCGGGTTGAAGCTGCTGGGCCAATCGGGAATCGGACTGGGGCCACCGCCCCTCCCGCCGACCAATCAGGAAGCGGCTTGAAAATAACGCATCTTTTTCAGCCAATCAGAAGGCGGGTTGAAGCTGCTGGGCCAATCGGGAGGCGGATTGAAATGAAGCCTTCTCGGCCAATCACGGTGCGGCTCCTGGCTGCAAGCTTTTTCAGCCAATCAGGAAGCGAGTTGAAGCTAGCCAATCAGAAGGCGGAGGCAGCTCTTTTTGGAAGTCAGGTGACTCGGGCTGCAGCCGCCTCCACCAATCAGAGAGCGGCATCAAGCTGCAACTTCTGGGCCAATGAGGAGGCGCAGTGAAGCTGCAGCTGCTTCAGCCAATCAGAGCTCAGCAAATTTGACACTCCCGCCCCCCGCCATCCCCCGGCCCCGGGGCCAGGCACCAGGTGGGCACCGGGCACGATGGAGCCAGAGCCACGGACACAGGGACACAGCCAGGCACCAGGTAGGCACCGGCCATGATGGAGCCAGAGCCACGGGCACAGGGACACTGCCCAGGTACAGAACACATCCCCAGCCCTGGCACAGGGACACTGCCCAGGTACAGAACACATCCCCAGCTCTGGCACAGGGACACATCCCCAGCCCTGGCACAGGGACACTGCCCAGGTACAGAACACATCCCCAGCCCTGGCACAGGGACACTGCCCTGGCACAGGGACACTGCCCTGGCACAGGGACACTGCCCCCAGCCCTGGCACAGGGACACATCCCTGGCACAGGGGCACATCCCCAGCCCTGGCACAGGGACACTGCCCCCAGCCCAGGCACTGCCCCCAGCCCAGAGCTCCAGAGTCACCCCCGGCCCCGCAGCACGGCGCTGCCAGAACACACCTGCACACAGTTTAAGAAAAGGTTTACTGATCCATCAGTACTTCTGCCAATATTGCAACAGCTGTGAAAGGCAAACACTGTTACAGTTTAGAAAAAACAAATTTATACAATGAAAATATTAATCAAATCTCAACCCCCCCAGTGGCTGAGGAATGAGCCTGGAGTTCCATATCCAGTATTAGCACCTGCAGCACCACCACCAAGCAAGCCAGCCCCTCACCCCTGCAAAGCATCTCCTCTGAACTCCTGAGTTCCTTCCACAACTGGACACTGACACTCGGCCCCTACAGCAGGACACCTGGGCTCTGACACGGGAAAAGGATGGAAGGGAAGGGATTCAGCCAGCTTGGATTGTGGGGAGCTGCACTCGTGCAGGTTCTGCTGAGCAATGCACGGGGATGCTGAGGAATGCACAGCTCAACTCCTCAATGTGTGCCAGAAACAGAACTAAGAAATCCATCTTACACAGTATCTTACAGTTGGTCAAATCAATGTTTTCCTATAAATTATATATAAGAAATCCATAAAGAAAACAGTTTTACACTTCACATATTAATCAGAGAAGGGCGGGAATCATTATTTTTATTGGCTCAGCATCCACTTTACTGTGCTCACTGTTTGGTGGCTGACCAGGCCCCTCTTGGTGAGCTCTGATGGGGCCAACAACAGCACAGACACAGGGGCAGAAAAACCAGCAGGGCTAAAGTCTGGCTACAGCCCCCTCCCCCAGGGATAACCAAGACCTTAACTCAAGGAACACTCTGCCTTCTGGTTTTCCACAAGGATCAGCACAAGAGACGCTGCCTTGAGTCACTCCTCACTGGGAAGAGGCACTGTGTAACTCTGCACTCTTAGACTGAACTGGAGGGAAATTCCCAACTTTGAGCTGGAGCTTTCCAAAGCCCAACTGAAACACAGAAGGGTTTAAGAACCAGGGACAAACAGCACTGCACTTACAGGACTAAAACTAAACCTCTGTTGGGCTGAGAGCCCCATTTCTTTCAGGAGAGAACACAGCTTAACCACTTCTGCCTTCTCTTGAGAAAAACAAAAACCCAAACCAAACAAAAACTAAAAAGTGATCCTCTTGCTTCCAAATCTACTGCAAAGTGGATGCTGACCAGCTAGGTCACCCCCTGGGGAGCAGTTTGAGGAAGTTAGTCCTTGTAGTAGATGGCACTGTGGATCTGGCAGCAGAGAAAGGAATGATGCTCTAAAGTAGGAGGTAGGGGAACCTTGGTACAGCAAGTCCACCGGTGAGCTAGCATCTAGGAAAGAAGTTTCACATGGTTAGAAACTCCTCCCAAGTCAAACCAAGAGCTCCCCTACACAAACCTTTCTACAGTGCTGTGGTGGGCAGTATGAGCAGAACTCTCGATTCCATTTGTCCAAACAAAAAATAAAGACCTTTACTGTTTGCTTCTTTTGGCATAACAGGCATAAATATTTCCCACTCTTTTCTGCATATGCTGCCAACAATCTGGACTTGACACTCCCATCCCAGGGCCAGTCCCAATGTCAGCTTTCCAAAAGCAAAGGCACAGACAGTAATTGTGGTGGTCTGTATTGGATACAATTAGCATGAGCCCCTGTTACTGTTCTATTTTCTGAAAAATCTCTTTGCCCAGGACTTTGCTCCTGGGAGGCTGAGAAGCCTCAGAGAAAAATGAAGACAATAATTATATGATTTGCTTTTCCTGTGTTTTGCTGCTTTGGAATATGTTTGGACATTGTGTTTCATTGGTTTCATGTGAATTGTTTTTACTTAATGACCAACCACGGTCAGGCTGTGCCGGGACTCTGGAAGGAGTCAGGAGTTTTTAATTAGGATACTTATAGAAGGCTAAAAGATACTTTCTCTAGTCTTTAGTATAGTTTAGTATAGAATTCTTTTAAATAATATAAATCATAAAATAATAAATTAGCCTTCTAAAAACATGAAGTCAAATTCCTCATTCCTCCCTTCGATGGGGGACCCCAAAAAATACCACAAGCCCCAGTCCTGCAAACACCCCTCACTTTGTGAGGTGCCCAAGAGCATCAAGAGAGCTGAGAGCCTCTCAGCAGAGCTTCTCAAGGCTGCTGGGCCCTCTCACCCAAAAGCATCACAAATAAAGACATCAGCATGATAACCAGAACTGCAAAACTGCAGCAAAAAGGCTCTGTATGCTGAGAGCACCCAGTGACAGAGCCCATTTCACTGACCTGAGAGGAATTTTGGACATAACACAGCACAAGTTTGCTATTTACACAATCAAGACTCAAATTTCTCCAAGGTAATCTCCAGCAACATCCTGCCCAGTAGTGATATTTGTACTTTCAAGAAGAGCTGGTCCACACAGGATTTATGTGAACAGTCTTTGGTTACATGCAAGGGTGGGATAAACTCTCAGCATGACAGCACCCAATCCTCTGAGCACAGAAAGATGTTGAGACTGATCTAAGGGTAACATGTACCTGAGACTCCACAGTTTTATCTTCCACTGGTCAAACCTCTGTCTTCATAAATGGTAATTTCAATCTGCACAGAAAAGCTGTTAGGGAAATACACTAGAAAGAGACTATGAAAACATACCCAGAAAAAGGCAGGAAAACATTAAGATGATGGGACTTTGAATATCTTAGCTGTTTAAAGGCAGGTCCCAGAGCTCCAAAGCAAAGGGAACAGTCTCTGTGAGATGCCTCATCAGGTACTGGCTCCCAGCCCAGGGCCTGCACAGGAACTCAGTGTGGGTTTGAGCCTTGCCCCCCTGTTCAATTCTGGGG
This sequence comes from Fringilla coelebs, assembly GCF_963513975.1. Lineage (NCBI taxonomy): Eukaryota > Metazoa > Chordata > Aves > Passeriformes > Fringillidae > Fringilla > Fringilla coelebs. The sequence continues at coordinate 1,839,645 of NC_140052.1, forward strand.
AAGGCTGTGCACCAAGCAAAAAAGTTAACACTGCTAAAAAGTCACCTACCAAACTGAAAATGTTGAATGCTGAAGGTGTATGCACAATGCAAAACACACTGAGAAAAAAAAAGTCATGTAGGTGACTGCTCTGAGCTATTTGGACAAGGACACAGAAAACCCAAGTACAAGGAATTAACCTTATCATACATTCAATTGGCACTGGCTTCCAAGTTGCTGTGGTTTCAGAATTTTTAAAGAAAGATGTGTTACTCATTATTCTTCCCCATTTGCTATGAGAGGTCTTTGCAACTTCAGGCAATAACCACATAAAATGTCTGGTACAGCAAGTGCACTGGTGAGCTATCATCTACAAAAGAAGTTTCATATGGTCAGAAACTCCTCCTAAGTCAAACCAAAAGCTCCCCTACACAAACCTTTCTAGGCAGGACTTGCCTTGCCTTGCAGGCATTTCTCTTAACAAGTTTTTATTCAGAAAAGCACTTAAATGAGACCTGAACTTTGAGGATTCTACAGCAGAATTTGAGCATAGGTGGATGCTGTACCTGGTGGTGAGGGGTGGCAATGAGAAGTGGGGCAAGTTCTTCCCCCAGAGGGGGAAGTGTGGCTCAGCAGCTGAAGAACAAGGGTTGAAATAAACCACACTGGAAGCAAGAGCAAGTGCTGGCTTGCAGTGATGTTGTATGTCAAAATCTTCACCAGAACCTGAGCTGAGGGTTGCACATTAACTAACAGCCAGGTCTTGTTCTCACAACATCAATTTCTGTCCTACCAAAACAGCATTTCTGGAGGTTACTGGAATAGAGGAAGGATCTTGAGTCACAGAGGTTGGGTTCCACATCTTCATGGGCTCTCCACATACCAAACCTTAACACACCAAAACCTGACAGGGGACCAGGATACAACAGAGAACAACAAGACCAATCACTGATTCTCTATCCCAGATCAAGCAGGAGCAGAGGTGCCTCACTGAGACAAACCAGGAGATAACACCAGAAGGCACAGAAGGATACAACTCTTAATCCTCTTTCAATGGGGTCTGTCAGCAGAAGGCCCTGAGGAGCATAGATCTTCTCATTCTGTTCCTGAATGAACTTTGCAATTTTCTTTAGAACCTGGCAATGAAACAGCACAGAAGTGACAGATATGGCAATGTGAGAACTGGCACAACTGCTCTGGTGGCTCCACAGTGATTCAGGGTGACCCAAACTGAGCAGCACCAGCATGTCTGAGGTACATTAATACATAATATTATATTAAAGAATGCTATACTAAAACTTCCTGAATAAATTTAGCATTTTAATTTGGAACCTGGCAATGAAACAGCACAAAAGTCACAGCTGTGGCAATGTGAGAACTGGCACAACTGCTCTGGTGGCTCCACAGTGATTCAGGGTGACCCAAACTGAGCAGAACCAGCATGTCTGAGGTACCTCTGCACAGAACCTGCACCAAAACACTGCAAGTCACAGGAATCCCACCAAGAACCAAGAACTTGCCTGCAGGATGAAGGAGGAAAGAAGCTCCTACCTTTTCATAGTGTGTCTCCATGCACAGGAAGATGGTGTAGGCAGTCAGGCAGGCGAGACAACCCTCAAGGTAAGATTGGCCCCCAAGTTTTTCAGCTTCTGCATAGAGGTTGTTCAGTGTTCGGACTGTCTCCTCAAACTGCTGCCTGTCAATCTGCAGGAAAAGCAAGTGGGGCTGTCAGGAGCCACTTCAGAACCCACCAGCACCCCTGGACATCCACTCCACTCAGGGATCACCTGCACTGTGCTCAGAGCCTGGAACACACAGAGTTACAGACCTGCAGCTCTTTGTTAGACCCTGTCCTGTGCTCAGGCTGACTCTGAATTCAAACACAGCAGGAACACAAAACTCTGCTGTTTGTGAGGCCTTCAGGATGAGGTGAGAGATGAGAATCTGCCTCCATGTTCTCAGAAGGTTGATTTATTATTGTATGATATTATATTAAAGAATGCTATATTAAAACTATACTAAAGAAAGAGAAGGATACAGACAGAAGGCTTAACAAGAATGAATAACAAAAACTGGTGACTGACTCTTCACAGCTGATGGTGATTGGTCATTAAGTAAAAACAATTCACATGAAACAAATCAAACAATCTCCAGACCACACTCCAAAGCAGCCAAACACAGGAGAAGCAATCAGATAATTATAATTTACATTTTTCTCTGAAGCTTCTCATCTTCCCAGGAGAAGAAATCCTGGTGAAGGAATTTTTCAGAAAACATGACACAAAACGGTTCAGAGCAACACCCCTGAGCAAATGTGCAATTCAACTGGGAAAAAAACGGAATTCACACACATTAAAATGAATGTGTTAAATGGTTGAACCACATTAAAATGGTTAAAACGAACAGGCACAGAGTGGAGGGACACTCCACACCCGCAGTGCCTCGGTGCTGCTGCAGTGCTGACCAAACACACCCACAAAACAGGAACGGGGAAGACAAAAAAGCCGAGGCAGAGAAAGAAAACGGGGTGGGAAGGCGTGTTTGTTTGACTGTCACCGTAAGATACCAAAAGGAGCGACCAAAGGAAAGTGCTCGGGACAGCTCTGGTCAGGCCTCTGAGCGGCTCGGGCAGGATTTCAAGGGAGAGGACAATTCTGTCAGCTGGGAGCACAGGGCAGGCTCCGCTCTCACACACAACGAGCGCGTTCTGCCCTCCTGCTGCACTCCAGCCGCCGTCCCCGGGACCGCCCGCAGCCCCGGGACGGGGGGGCAGAACCGCGTCCGCTCCCACACCCGAACGGCCCCGGGCAGAGATCGCGCAGGAGCTGCCACCCCGCCCACGGGGAACCGGCTCCGACCGAGGCAGGGCACCTGCGAACCCCCCCGGGCGCAGACCCGACCCGGTCCGGTGTGCGGGCCCCGTGCGCCGCGCTCGCCGCCAGCCCCGGGCCGGCCCCGCCTCGCCTCACCCGGTTCTCCAGCTCGGCCGGGAACTTGCTCTGGAACTGGCAGCGCGTCCCACCGCTGTAGTCGCGCTGGATGAACACCTTGCCCGACACAGGCGCCTGCTGCGGCCTCATCGCGCCGCCGCCCCGGTCCCGTCCCGTCCGGTCCCGTCCGGTCCCTCCGCCCGCCCCGCGCACTTACGGCTGTCGCAAAACCGCCGCGGCTCCGGCTGAGGGCGGAAGTGCCGCTAGGCGCCGCCAGGCGCGGCAGTGCGCAGGCGCAGCCTCGGAGGCCGCAGACCGTCAGGAGCGCGCATGCGCAAAAGTGCCCGCATCGGATTGGGCGTACCGCTCACCTCGAGCGCGGTCAGCCCACGTGACACCACCCCCCATACCACCCCTCCCCGGCCGTACTTGGTACTGCCCAGGCTCGCAGGCACTAGTGCCCGGCGCTATCCCGGGACAAGGCGGTGTCCCGGGCTAAGGCGGTGTCCCGGCCTAAGGCGGTGTCCCGGGGCAAGGCGGTGTCCCGGGGCAAGGGGCTATCCCGGGGCAAGGCGCTGTCCCGGGGCCCGGCGCTATCCCGGCGCCCCCCCCCCCCCCCCCGGCCGTACTTGGTACCGCCCGGCCCCACAGGCACCGGCCCCCGGCGCTGTCCCGGGGCCCACAGGCACCGGCGCTATCCCGGGGCCCACAGGCACCGGCGCTATCCCGGGGCTCGGCGCTATCCCGGGGCCCACAGACACCGGCGCTATCCCGGGGCTCGGCGCTATCCCGGCGCTATCCCATCCCGCTAACGCCGGCGCTGCTCCATCCTCGACGGGAACGCTCCTGCTCAGCCCGGCCCCCTTGCTTTGGGCCTTTCTGTTATTGTAATAAATGCTGAAATCACTTCAGTACCGGGAGCCTGCTCTCCTGATACCAGCCTGGGGGCCTGTCTGGGAAGAGTTCCCTGTCTGGGAAGTTTTTACCAGCCTGGGGACCTGCCCGGGAGGAACCCGGGACCTCCCCAGCAAAACGAGCCAGCCTGGACAGAGCTGTCATGGCCAATCCCAGCCTTAAACCTTCATGCAAATGAAGGATCCAAACAGAAACCAACCCAAAGGGACAAAAAAGAGGATAAAAAGGGGCTCCTGACCCACTGAATGGTGCTGCTCCACCTGGGCCATCGGGGCCATCGCTGCTGAGCAGCCCCAGCGCTGGACGGGAACGCTCCTGCTCAGCCCGGGCCCCCTTGCTTTGGGCCTTTCTTTTATTATAATAAATGCTGAAATCACTTTAGCACCGGGAGCCTGCTCTCGTTTTTATCAGAGTCACAGGCAAATCCAAGGTGTTGAGCAGCCACTGACCCTCGCTCTGCATGGGCACAGTGCTTTCCGGCCTGACCAAGCACAGGCACTTGGAAACAGAGGCTTTCAGGCCACCTAATGCAGTAGAGGTGCCAGAGGACAAATCAAATTTACAGACGTGGCTTAGATTGGGAGATAGACTTGCAAAGCCAATTTGTGTCATTTTATGGGCTTGAAATATTCTAAGTCAGAGGTCCCTCTATGGTTTGAATTAGGTTGGGACAGGGGTATTCTGGAAAGCCAGATCTGGAGAAATTTTTATTCAGGGCATTTGAAATTGTGTAGGGGCCATCCAGCCTTTCTGTAATGCTCTCAAATAAAATATTCCAGAACACAAGCTTCCACATGACAAAGAAAATGATGAATACCTGAAAACGGATATATCTGTCTTGTAGTAAATATTCAGGAATAAGATTTCATATGTGTATCAACAGAGAAAGTGAGAATTTCAAAGGGTGCTGCTTTAAAAGAAAAACTAAAAAAAAAAAAACCAGAAGGAAGCTCTAAGTTGCACAAAAAAATGAAGTTGTTTTTTTTTCTCTACCAGTTTGTGCTATGAACAAGGTTATTGGTTTTACTGTCTGAACAGGAGCAAGATATAGTTTGTGCCATCAACAATTTATAGTTTGTGCCATCAACAATTTATAGTTTGTGCCATCAACAAGGTTATCAGTTTTATTGTCTGAACAGGAGCTTGGAAATGGCAGGCCCCTCAGGTGACCCCACTGGGATGCTCCCAGCACCCTGCCATGTGTGGGGCTCCTCAGGCACCCCAGCTTGTGCTGACTGCACACGTGAATCAGGCAAGCAGCAGCTTCTTCCTGGGCTGCCTGGACTCCTGACACCCTTCCTCCAGCACAAGGAGCCCCTGTGACCCAAGGCAAGGGCTCTGCAATGCCTTTTGTGCCCTGCAAGCCAAAAGCAGCAAGAAGGCCTTGGCAGCAGTGGTTGGACTCAGTGATCCTAGAGGTCTTTTCCAACCTTAGTGATTGTGTGATTCTAAGGCTATTTCAGCAGAGGGATAAGCCCCTGGCTCCCACTGCTGAGCTCAGCTGCCAGAAAAGTTCCCCGGGAAGTAGCACAATCTTTGTTTGGTCATTAAAGCAGAAAAAGAGAGAGGGAATCTTAGGAAATGCTTGAAATGATTAGGTGATCTTAACTCTAAGGAGCTAAACAAATGCAAAGCAATTCCCCCCTCAGCCCCTCGTGCTGCTGTAGAATGTAATCTCATTTCTAAACACACAATTACAGAAAATAAAAAGAAAAGAAAAGAATAATTAATTTCTGCTTCCTCATGCAAATCCTCTGACCAATCATTTAGGGATCAGGGGCAATTCAGCTTCTTGTGCAAATTCCAAACTGAAGGCCTGAAAAAAAACAAGTGAATGGATTTACTTTTCTAAGAACCAGAATTAACAAAGGTTCCATTTTCCATGGTTATGTGCCTGGCCAGACAGCCCTTGCTGACAAGCTCTCAAAAAACATGTGTTGGCCTGTTGAAAAGGCCCCAGTGTTGACTGACAGACAATTGAAGTGACAAATTGTTTCATTGTACTTGGCAGGGAGAGCGCTGTATTAGATAATTATGGCGAGGAGGGAAGCGACAGGTCACAGGTCAGAAGACACGTCTGACCCTGTTTTCTGAAAGCCCTGAAAGGAGCCCATGCCCTTCAGGGAGAGCAGCGTGGTGCTGCTGGCTGCTTCTCCTTCCGCCGTGCTGATTAGGAGCAAACAGAGATGGGGTGGGGATGAGCTGGCTCTGTGCTTGCCCCAGTCACGCCTCCCAGGACGGGTGTGTGCCCCCAGGATGGGTTTGTGGCTCCCAGGATGGGTTTGTGGCTTCCAGGATGGGCTCCCAGGATGGATGTGTGGCTCCCAGATTGGATGTGTGGCTCCCAGGATGGGTGTGTGGCTCCCAGGATGAGCTCCCAGGATGGGTTTGTGGTTCCCAGGATGGGCTCCCAGGACAATTGCGTGGCTCCCAGGATGGGTTTGTGGCTCCCAGGATGAATGTCTGGCTCCCATGATGGGTTTGTGGCCTCCAGGATGGGCTCCCAGGACAATTGTGTGGCTCCCAGAATGGGTTTGTGGCTCCCAGGATGGGTTTGTGGCTTCCAGGATGGGCTCCCAGGACAATTGTGTGGCTCCCAGAATGGGTTTGTGGCTCCCAGAATGGGTTTGTGGCTCCCAGGATGAATGTCTGGCTCCCAGGATGGGTTTGTGGCTCCCAGGATGAATGTCTGGCTCCCAGGATGGGCTTGTGGCTCCTAGGATGGGCTCCCAGGACAAATGTGTGGCTCCCAGGACAGGAGAGTGGCTCCCAGGATGAGCTCCCAGGATGGGTTTGTGGCTCCCAGGACAATTGTGTGGCTCCCAGGACAGGAGTGTGGCTCCCAGGATGAGCTCCCAGGATGGATGTCTGGCTCCCAGGATGGGTGTGTGGCTCCCTGGATGGTTGTGTGGCTCCCCAGCAGCACCCACCACACCTTAATAAATAAAAATTATAAATAAATGATAAATAAACCCACCACACCTTAATTATAAAATGGCTCCAGGGGCCCAGGAGCATGGGCAGCTGCCTTCAGCAGAACATTGGGACACTCCCACCTTCACAAGCAGCACCAGACCCCTGGGAGCACACCTCAGCAGTCCAGGTTCTGAACTGGCAGGAAAAAGCACCATGAAAAGGCCCTGAGTCCTGTCCCAGGCACTTGGGCACCTTCCTTTGCCAGCCCTGCCCCTCTGGGACTGGGTTTTTTTGCAGGCTACAACAGAGTACAACTAATAGTTATTGCAGCTTCTCTCCTGCCACAGAAATAAAATATGGCATGGAATCACAGCACAGCTACTCCATTGAGAGCAATGCTACACTGAGTAATACCAATAATTCAAAACAGATGAGCCAAAGGCTGGAGCACTATGGGCTCAGTATCCCAGTCTGCCCTGACCCCTGGAATTCGCTGAAAGTTACCTTGAGACTCGCCAGAACTCTTTTGTAACTTCTGTGAGGGTTATTTATTGCAAAGTCATAAATATTTGCTATGGATTTTCTCCATCAATCTACAAAATGAATTAGGTTAGAAAAAATGTATGTACTTGGATTTTGGGCATGTGTTTCCCAGGCAGGGGAGAAAGCATTGGATCTCCATTGTGTAGAAGACAGGCTGCTGCAGAGCTTTGGGCTCTGCTGCCTGCACTAATTAATTCCCTTCCACAAACAGTTTAAAATGCACAGTACAGTTGAGAAAGGGGGAAGGGAGGAAAGAGATTCTTCTTTAAATCTCTTTTAAAATCTTTCATAAAATTATTTATGGGGAAAGGAAAATTCTGTTTCCCTCTCTCCCTTCCCAGACACCCTGACAGTCCATTAAAACCCTGAAATTGAGAGGCAGCATATTGTGCCCAAGGGAATCAGCCTTAAGTCAAAGTCTGCCTCAGAAGCCAGCACTGGCAGCTGGATGTGGGGATGGAAGGGAGAGTGCCCAGGCTCCTCTCTTTCCATCCCAAGGCAAAACTGTCTTGGGGCAAAGCCACCCCATTTTCTCATTGTTAAAAAGAGGAGGGAGAGCAGGACTTGCCTTGCCTTGCAGGCATTTCTCTTACCAAGTTTTTATTCAGAAAAGCACTTAAATGAGACCTGAACTTTGAGGATACTACAGTAGAATTTAAGCATAGGTGGGTGCTGTACCTGGTGGTGAGGGGTGACAATGAGAAGTGGGGCAAGTTCTTCCCCCAGAGGTTGCTCAGGCACTGAACAGGCTCCCCAGAGCAGTGGTCCCAAGCCTGCCAGAGCTCAAGTGTTTGGACAATGCTCTCAGCCACAGGCTGGGATCCTCAGGCACGTGAGCAGGGCCAGGAGTTGGACTTTGATGATCCTTGTGAGTCCCTTCTAATGAAGCCTCCAGGATCCTGCACCTTTTCAACCACTGTCAGGTGACTGCATGGGACCTGGCAGCCTGTGTGACCAGACAGCAATTCACACACAGGCAGCGAGTCCTGCACTCCCCTGGCTGGTCCTCCTGCCACCAAAAGCTCCTGAAAAGCTTTGCATGAATGAGCTGATCTAGCTTTGTTTCTGCTCCCATGGTTTGCCCTTTACCCTTTGGCCTTTGCCCAGCTCTGTGGCCACAAGAGCAGGGGTCTGGCCACAGATGACTGCACAGCTGCCCAGATGCTTATTGTGCATGGCACAATGAGCCATGGTGGGGGCTCACCAGCAGCAGCTCCTGCTGCTCCTCAGCCCCAGCCACTGCCCTGCTCGGTAGAACAACAAACCCAGCAGTTTTTCCTGGGAGCTGGGGCTGTTTAGCCTGGAGAAGAGTAGGCTCAGAGGTGACCTTATTGCTCTCTACAACTTCCTGAAGGGAGCTTGCAGACAGGTGGGGTCGGTCTCTGACAGAACCACAGGACACAGTCTGCAGCTACATCAGGGAAGGCGTAGGTTGGATATTAGGAAGAAATTTTTCACCAAAAGAATAATAAAGCACTGGAATGCTCTTCCCAGGGAGGTGGTGGAATCACCATCTCTGGATGTGTTTAAAACAGACTGGCCATGGCACTGGGTGCTGTAGTCTGGGTGAGGTGTCGGGGCACAGGTTGGACTCGATGATCTCAGAGGTCTCTTCCAATCTCATCATTCTGGGATTCTGTGGTTCTGGGATTCCTGTTGCAGGGAAGGCTCCAGTGCAGTTCATTGTGTGGGCTGTGCTCAATGCTTCCTGGTGCCAGGAAAAAGGGGTTTTGTTTTTTGTGTACTTGGAGCTGTGCCCTGTTTCCATTCTGTTTTTCTTTCACTGTACCTGTGCAGCAAACCCAAGCCCCGCCAGCCCTGGCTTTCCCCCCTTGGTGAGAGCCCTTGGTGCTGGGGGGAGTCAGCCTGCAGGCAGCCAGGGCTCTGCTCAGTGCTGAGGAGCTGTGCACGGCCCATGCCAGCCAGCTGGCTCACTGAAGGCAGCTGACTGGTTGGCAAAGGCCCTCAACTTCCTTCTCTTCTCTCCTGAGCGTCCCAGGAAGGAACAGATGCCTCTCTTGCTCATTGTGTACCCACCTGGGACTCTGCCCTGTGCAGGTGATTGGTCTGGCCAGGCTCTAGAGCAATGTGAGCAAGAGCACTAGTGGATCTGAATACATGCTAGCAAGAATACCTGCAAGAATATCAGCAAGAATACCTCTCACTGCACGTAGGTAAGGTCAGATCAGCTCACCTTCATGCTGAGGTTCTGCATGGGGCTTCTTGTGTAGGTGTGTGTCCAACAGCATCTCCAACAGCATCTAGGTGTCAGTGCCACATGTGCAGGTGCAGATAGGTGTGTCTGCCAGCTTGGGTACCACATGCACACCACCACTGCACACAGGCTCCGGGCTGGCTACCAGAGCAGTAGGAAAAGTTGAGAGAGGGAGTATGGCAGGAGGAGGTATTTGTTCAGTCAATGATTTACCAGATGTGTACACTGTACTAAAGACTTGTAAACATACTTTAATGGCCAGCTGTAAATCCAGGCAGTAGCAGTGCCAGCTTCATCCCCATCAGATGTGTCTTAAGAACAGCAGAGGAAGGGCTCTGAATCACTTTGTGGCAGGCTCTGTCAGCTCTGCAGTTATGCATGTAAATAAAAGAACCAATGTCCTCAGGTCAAAATTATTTGAGTGACAAGAAAGGTTTTATGACCAGCAACTTCTCCTTTGCTGGGTTCCCTGCAGCCTTCCACAGAGGGCACCTCCAGAACGTCGGGTTTCCGTCCCAGTGCCCCGAGTGCGTGGCTGTGTTTTCACTGACTGTGCTGGAAGTCTCTTTTGTTAATCACTGAAGCACAGCGTCATTAGTGAGAAGTGCAGAGTGTACACAAAGAGGAACTTGCCAAATTACTAATAAGCAGAAACTCCATCCATCTTAATGAGACAGGGTTAAGAAAATAGCAACCTAGAATATACACAATGGAGCCTTTCCAATCTGCTTATTTACTCCTGTTAGAAAGTAGTTCTGAATTCCATCTCTGGTCCAGCTTGGAGACTATCACATGGTTTCCAAACCACAGGTATCTTATGCTCTTGCAAATCATTTAGCATGAGAAGGATAAATAAATAAGATGGCTCAAAAATTTTTAGAGGGAAGCGAGCAGATAGGATTGCTGAAGAGCAAGAAGCACGAGGAGATGTTTCCTCATGGTGGGCTCCTGTTCCCTTCCTTTGGGGTCCTCACAAAAGCAGCTGAGGGTCCCCATGTTCTCAGGCAGCACGGGGCCACTCTTGGGCTGAAACTTCCATCAGGCCAGCCCAGCAGTGTGATTTATACCTCCCCAGTGCCTTGCAGCACTTCCCCAGGTTACTCTGGCAAGCCAGCAGGGGTTTGCACCCACACCAACGTGCCTGCACACCTGTGCTCCCCAGCCACATTTTTCTTTCGTTGGGTAAGGAATGACTTGCAGTGCCTTTCACGCGTGCAGCTCGGCTGCTGCTGTTTTATTGAACACCAGCACTTGCTGTATGTTATTCAGGCAAACTTTATATGTGCCACAGACCCTCTCAGCAGCCTGCACCTGGTCCAGGGCAAAGCTGAGCCTTGTGAAGAAGAATGTGCTGTAATGCAGCAAGTTATTACAGGATAAATATTTATAAGCCCCTGTAAACATTTGCCATCGGTTCCCTCCTGGGACTAGGGGCAGACGGTCAAGAGTTTCACCAGTGCTGAAGGCATTAGCTCTTGCAGTCCTTTATATGTCAGCTAGTAAATCTGTTGTTGGTCATGTACAGTTATAGCATTTATTGGTGCTAATTTCACACAAACAGGAGACATCAGCTGGAATTGTTGCGTGCCTTGATCCCGGCCCTGCTGCCGGCCAGCCTTTGGTGAAAGTGTCTCCTGCAGCCCCAGGGGCACTGGGCACCTGGCTGAGGCATCACACCAGGTCCCCACAGCTGCAAAACCTCCCAGTGCAGATTCCCTTATCATGGGGTCTTGGAACAATCTGCTGAGAAAACCAGAAAACAAACATGGCAAAACTAACATCCTCCTGAGGGCCTGACCCTGGCAGGGGCTATCAGCTCTCGGTGGGCTGAGGGGGGTCTAACCTAAAGCAAACATATCCCTGGGGGTGTCCAGTAGCTGTCCTGCTGCAGGGGTGGCATGGTGGGCTCTCCATGTAGGGACATGGTAGGTGGGCTGCCTCTGCTGGTGCATCCCATCTGCCATGGGCACCAAGGGACAGTGTGAGCACTGGGACAGGGACTGTGGGGATCCCTATCCCTGAGTTTGTCTCATCTCCCCGTCACTGCTGCCTCTGCTGGGGCTGAGATGGGGCTAATGCAGTGGTGGGAAACTAGAGAAGAAATGCCAGGGCAGGCAAGGCCGTGACTCCTCCATGCCCTCAAGTGCAGGCGTAAAACAATGAGCCCTGGGCAACAGTGCTTGTTGCATGGGAGTCTTTGGGGGCTCCACTTTGCTGCTCATGCACGAAAGCCAGTCATTTGGCAAAAATCAGCTCAGTTAGCAGGCTTTGTTCATAAAGAGCCAGGGCCTGAATGGACTCAGGGCTAATATATTCTATTATCCCATCCATGCCTGCCTGTTTCCCCAGGGCAGCATGCAGGGAAAGGCGCATTCCAGCACCAGGTGGCCAGGGCAGAGTGTGCCCAGTGTGGGCAGGGAGGATGGGACAGGTGGGACAACACGGCTGCCAGCAGCACGGGGACGTGTCACCTGCCACCTGCCCTGTCACCCCTGAGCACACAGTGCAGTGGACACGGAGCAGAGTGGGATGCTGAGCCGCAGATGAGGGCAGAGTGCCTGGTCCTGCAGGCTGCTGGGATGAACAATGGAGCCAGAAATAGGCACGGTTAATTGGGCTGGGCTTTTCACAGGGCAGGAGAGGTCTTGGGACAGCCAGAATGGTGTGTGGTGCAAAGCATCTCATTATTCAATAAGAAAATGTTAGCCCTTGTGGGAAAGGCAGCAATAAATGGCTATGACATTAGAGACAAGGCAGAGATTTAAGAAGCAGTGGGCTACATAATTATGAAGGGAAATGGCTGCACAGGCTTCACTCAGAAATGTTCATGTGCAGTCTGGAAGAGGTCTGTTGGAAGAGCAGCCCTTCTTGGGCAGCTGCTTTCTAAGAGGTCTTATATCATATATTAAGCAATTTAGTGGCCTAGACTAGAGTTGGCATTTTCATTTGGTTTAGGTTTTTTCCTCCTTCTCCCTGACTTCTTATATTTTTTAAATAAAAAAGGGTTTGCCAGCAATTGTATTTGCTGGTCAATTGTATTTCAGTTTAAAATTCACTCTTGATTTCCCATTCAGGCGCTGTTGTCATGAATGTGGATGTCAGCCACAGAAGAGAGAAGGGAGCCAGCAAAGACCTTCCCTGAGCCAAGTTCAGGAACTGTCCAGACCATGCATGTGGTCAGATTTAGCAGCCAAGGCGTGCTGAACTGTAGCTTTCCTGCTTGGATCAAGAGCTGTGAACTGTGGCAGGCTCAGCAGCTACTGTGCAGTGAAACCCACTAACCAGCGTGGGCTGCTCCAGGACACACATCCCTGGGGTGGCCATGGCAGCACATTTACCTGGTGCCATCTGCTAATTGCTGACCTGCAGATAACTGCAACCCTGACTGCAGTTTTGTTGCAGTGTTACTGCTGTTGCCTTTGGAGAGCTCTCCAACTTTTGAACAAGTTTCCCAAGAGCTCACCTTGCCCGCCTGTGATATTCCTATTGCACCCATCCTGGAACAGGAGGATCATAGAGCACTGCCAAAGTCAAACACACCCATTGCTGCTTTGCAAATAGAGAGGCTCTGAGACTTTCCTATGATCTTGCCATGGAAAATGAAGAGGCACTGGCACAGTTTGGTTCCCAAGCAGAGACTTGTGCCCATGGATGTAACACCTGGATGCCTGAATAAATCTTTCAGCAGATCAGTGCCCTGTTCCACATTACACGTGTTTCCTGGGACACAGCACTATTTTATAAATTCTCAAAATGAGATGTTTCAATGTTTCTAAACTACTTTTGGTAAAAGCAGATTCTGTTCTGTCCGAATTTCTCAAGGAATGAGAAGTCCATTTTGCAGCTGTTTCTTGGTACAAGCGGTGATCAGTGCTTTGCCATCATTTCCTGAGCCCAAGCAGCAGGAGAGGGCTCCATCCAACTGCCTCTTTTGCTCCGGGTCCCTTGTTTACCGCTAAATTCTTCACTTCATTAGTGCTGCTAACTGGCTGCTCTGTTCTGCTGGCCCTCAGGTGAAAGTGCCTCTTTCAGCCTTCCAGGCTGCAGAGCCTCTTCCATTTACCTCTCAATGAGGTGTAGTTCCTGTTTTAAGTAACACAAGTTGTTTGAGCCGAAGGCAGCAGCAGGAAGGGGAGCTTTGGAGGATCCCAGAGGAGAGAGCTCAGTGCCCTGTAGATACACAGGGGCAGAGCTGCTCAATGTTGTGCACAGGGACGAGACAGCTTCTCCTGCCTGGCCCGCACCAAGGGGCAGCTCTGCTTGTGCTGGCACCTGGGCAGCCCCGCGGCTCCATCCTCCTCCTCCCGGCTTTGGAGGGCAGCGAGTCCTTGCAAACCCTGAGGAGCACAGCAAGGTAAGGGTGGAGGAACAGGGAATGCAGCTCCTGCTCCTCCGGCACATCTGGAACAGGGCACCCGTTACAGAACAGGGCCCCTTGCTCTCTCCTGATTTTTGTTTTGTTTGGTTGTTGGGTTTTTTTTCCTTCTTTGAATGTCATGGTTTCTGTGGGAATTTGTTCCGCACGGTCCAGTACAGGTTCACAGAAATATCTGCAAGCTCGGAACAGCCGCTCAGGAGCGCCGCGACCTCCCAGAGCCGCCCCGGCTTCAGAGACCGGGAACGGCTCCGGGGGGTTCGGGCAGCCCACCGGGGCTGCAGCCGAGCGGAGCTACGGGCGGGGGTCTCTGGCTACCCCCGAGCTTCCCCGGCTGCGCTCCGTCGGGCCGGGCCGAGCCGAGCCGGGCCGAGCCGGGCCGGGCCGAGCGGGCCCTCAGCCGCTGCAGGTGGCGCCGGGCCGTGCCGAGCCGAGCCGGGCCGGGCCGGGCGGGCCCTCAGCCGCTACAGGTGACGCCGGGCCGGGCCGAGCCGGGCGGGCCCTCAGCCGCCGCAGGTGGCGCGGAGCCGAGCTGGGCCGGGCCGGGCCGGGCCGGGCTGCGGGGCCGTCGGGGCCGCGCTGGGCAGGGCGGGGCGGGGCGGGGCGGGATTGGCTCCTGCTGTCGCTGATTGACAGCGGCGGGCGAGCGCGCGGCGGGCGGCGCGGCGCTGATTGGCTGCCGCGGGCTCACAAACCCGCGGCGCGGCCGGAGCGCGGCCAGAGCGGGGCCGGGGCTGGGGCGGCGGGAGGGCGGCGGGGCTGTGTGGGGCTCGGCGGGCGGCGAGCGCGGGGCAGCGGAGGGGCCGTCGGCGGGGCTGCGAGGAGAGTCCCCGGGGGCGGCCGCCGGCAGCGGGGCGCCCGGAGGGGAGCGGCGTGCGGTGCTGTCGAGGCCGCCGTCGGCGGGTGGCGGCGATGGGCAGCGTGAGGGGCCCCGGTGGGGCCGCCCTGCGTGCGGTGCTGTCGGTGGCCGCCGGGCTGCTGGCCTGCGGCGTGGCCAGCGAGTACGACTATGTCAGCTACCAGTCAGACCTGGGCCCTTACCCTGGCGGGCGCTTCTACGCCAAACCCCACCAGTGCGTGGCCATCCCCGCCGACCTGCGGCTTTGCCACAGCGTGGGCTACGACAAGATGGTGCTGCCCAACCTGCTGGACCACGAGACCATGGCCGAGGTGAAGCACCAGGCGAGCAGCTGGGTGCCACTGCTCAACAAGAATTGCCATATGGGTACCCAGGTCTTCCTCTGCTCCCTCTTTGCCCCCGTCTGCCTGGACCGGCCGGTCTACCCCTGCCGCTGGCTCTGCGAGGCCGTGCGTGACTCCTGTGAGCCTGTCATGCAGTTCTTTGGCTTCTTCTGGCCAGAGATGCTCAAGTGTGACCAGTTTCCCCAGGATGACGTCTGCATTGCTATGACAGCTCCCAATGCCACCGAGGTCTCCAGGCCCAAAGGTAAGGCATGGCTCGTGCTGCAGCCTTGCTCCTGGCACTCCTCTCTGAGCTGGCAGAGTAGGCGTTAGCCCAGGAGGGCCCACACGGGACTGAAGGGGTTCTTGTGGCAGGAGGAGGCTCACCTGAACTCTTCTTGGCAGCAGCCCTCCTCTAGCCTCTGAGCACTCTCCTTGCCCTCCTGTCCCAAAGGAAGTGGGATGCCCTGCCAGCTCCTCGTTCCTATCCCGGTGCCTTGGGACAGGCTGTGTGGAACACAGGGGCTGTGCCTGTTCTGATCCCTGCACAGGCACTGGGGCTGGGCTCCAGCCCTGATGGATCAAGGTGTGACCCTCCATCCTCAGATACTGCACTCTCCTGGTTCTGCTCCCGAGCAGGGCTCCTGCAGGGCTGCTCTGGGCAGCAGGAGGATGTATGGTGTCCACGGCAGAAAGTGCTGGCTGAGCACAGAGTGTCACAGAGCCAACAGTGACAGCAGTCCTGGCTGGGTCCCCCACGTCCAGTGCAGTCCTAGGGCAAGAGGCTGGGCAGCTGGGGCTGGGCGTGCAGTGGAGATCCAGCCCTGCCCTCGGGTGGGCTGTGGGCTGGAGAGGGAGCAAGGAGCCTGCCCAAAAACGAGAGGGGAAAGTGAACGTGGTTCGTGTTTATTTCCATTGCGTGCAGCATGTTTCTGTGGTGCCAGACTGGCTTGTTCGAGTTGTAGTGAGTCTGGCTTGTTGCTGGAAAGTTAAAAATAAATAAATATCCCGGTGTCACTTCGGTGTTTGCTATTGGAACGCTGTGAAAGGCTGGCAGGCAGAATGTTTGTCGAGGGAGATCGCAGAGGGCTGTAAGAGCAGTGCTTTTTGGGCTCTGAAAGGGAATTGAAGGGAATTGTCACTCCTGATTCCACGGGGGCATAGTGCCGGTGCTCGGGAGGAGCTCGGGCACGGGCGGGGAGGGGGCTGAGTGCTTTCTGTGGCTTCTGTGTTGTGTCAAACTCATCTACGCTTTGTAGTTACCTGTACAGACAAAAGCTGCATGTGGTACTCGACTGGGAGAGTACTCGACTCCCCAGCCGATGGGGACTGTGCAATGTCATCCTGCCCATCTTGAAGGTACTTCAGAGAGCCCCTCTGATAGAGGGCAGGAGAGGAGTGCATCCTGCAGCAGAGGGGTGACCCCCTGAGGGGTCTCCAGGAGCTGTGGAGGGCAGTGCAGAGCGGTGGCACGGTGACTGTGGCAGGGCAGGCACAGGGGACACCCAAGCTCAGTGCCCAGAGGAGCTGTGTGCAGGAGCCTGTGTCACATCTCAGTGACATCCAGAGGCAGGTGGAATGTAAAGTTTGTTCCAGTGCCAGGGGGGAACTGGGGGCCTGGGCTCTGGCTGATCTCCTTGCCAGGGCCCAGCCTCTCCCCACAGTGATGGCAGCACAGGCATACCAATTTCCTTGTCATGGCTTGCCCTTCCTGGTGTGACTGCTGGAGAAACCTCCTTGTTTTCCAGGAGTGCTCTAAATTAATATGTCTTGTGTGAACCTGGACCCTTGGTCAAGACCACAGCCGTGTTCCGTGTTGCAGGTCCAAAGGTTGCTTTTATTTCCCCAGGGACTTGCAGCCAAGCATGCTCCTGGGACAGCTGGGTGTGAGCTGCCCCTTCCTGGGTCTGAAAGAGAGTCTGAGCTGTGTGCAGGTCATTCATTTTACAGACATTAATGAGCCAAGACCTGGGAACAGTCTCCTAAATGAGCAGCATCTGCCAGGTTTTCCGCTGAGTAGTTTAATGACTTTCTCTTCACCTTTTGGACCTGTCTTGAAGGCAGCAGTGGGGTGGGACACTGCTGCTTTCTTGTGGTGCCTCAAACAGTTTGGAGTGAAAAAAAAAAAAAAAAAAAAGCAAACTCCAAGTTAATTGCAGCCACTGGTGTGATGTGAACCAGCACCCCTGGATGCCCTGCATGCCACAGAGGCTCTGTTAGTGGCCCATAAGGCACCCAATTATTCAGCTCTGGTACTGCCACCTCCTGCAGATGCCATGTCATCCTGGGTGACCTGCAGCTCAGTCCTTGTCCCTGTGCTGGCTGGGTACTTGGCTGCCCAGGTTCTGCTATGTGCACCCTGTCCATGGTTTGTCTGTGTTTTCTGTCAGCACCAGCTCCTGGAGTCCCTTTGCTCTTGGGCACAGGGGTGTTTCCTGTTGATTCAAAGAGGGTCAGAATCAAGCAGTGTCCCCCCTTTTCTCTTGGTACTAATAAGAACAAACCCTTTCAGTATTTTTCCCCATTAACACCTTGAAATTGGAATTTGTTTCTGCCTCTCAAAGAGCTGACCTGCTGAATTCCTTTCTCCTTAAGCACAGGCAGTAAAGCCTGCAGGCCCACAGGATGCATCAGGGGAGTTGCAGATTAATACAGCATTACACATTCCTTCTCTTGCCCCTGGAGTAAGCTGGCTCTACAGTCAGGCATTGGAAAATGGTCAGCAGGGAACAAGTGGGCTGGAGGCAGGCTGAGATTGTGCTTGGAGTTAGCAGATGGGCCCCAGCCAAGCTGCAGTGGGCCCCGAGGGTGGGCTGGGGATGTCTGCTCTAGTGCCTCAGGAGGGGTGGGAGGGCTTGCAGGTTTGGGGTAGCTGTGGCTCCACAGAACAGCTTTCCTGGGGAGCAGGCTGGGCCCCCAGCATTTGTGTTCCTGACTGTAGTGTGATGTGGTGGTCCAGAGCAGAGGACAATTTTTCCTCCCATTGCCAGTAGTTCTGTTGTGCTGCGAAAGGCTGCAGGAGGCAGGACTGGAGGATGGGTTGATTTAGATTGGATAGAAGGAGGAAGTTTTTTGCAGTGAGGGTTGTAAAACGCTGGCACAGATTATCTAGGAACATGGTGGATGCCCCATCCTTGGAAACATGGTGAGGTACTCTCAGCAACCTGATCAAGGTTGTTGGTTAGGGCAGGGGGATTGTGCATAAGTGAAGCTGCTGCCTGTGGAAGGGGCTGTCCAGGGGGTCCCAGGTCCAGCCCACAGGATGGCTGTTGGCTCCTGGTGCAGCAAGGCAGGGCTCTCTGCCACCTTGGGTGTGTTACAGCCTGTTCAGGGGCTGCTGGAGCATAGCTAGAACAGAGCTTGCATTTGCACCAGGGAACAATGAGTCTTATTTTCCATTTTTGTTTGCTTTTTTTTTCTATTTTAATTGGTTGCCTGGAAAGCTCATAGAGTGGATGCAGCGGTGGCTTTCATGTTTGTCTGGCTGGGGTAGGCTTGGCCAGCCTCCTCATGTGCATTTGGGCCACTGAGGCAGATTGAAGTGCTCGGCATGGCAGGTACCCCTGCTTGTCCCCCAGCAGAGTGATAAACTCCTGGCTCTGCAGCTGATGGAGGGCTGGGCCTGTGTCACCTTCCTGTGAGCACAGTAAATGTGCAGCCTGGAAAGAAATATTCTGACTGCAGATGTCATCCTATCTCCAAAGGCTGGCTCCTGACTGTGTCACTGAGTGAGATGTTGATAGTGGCAGTTGCATGTTAGGGCTCTGGAAGAAGAGGTTTCCCAGGGGATGGGCAGCTCTCAGAGGTACAGAGAGTGTGGATGTTGCTGCTGTGAAGGCTGACTCGTGACTTGCACATAGGAGCGAGCAGAAGGCCAGTTGCTCTGCATGTGTGATTAATAAAGTCATGGTGCACGTCCCCAGGAATTAGCATTTGGCACAGAAGAGATTTGGGGGTGGCAACAGGGAAAGAACAAGCCACGGAAAACAAATGTCTGGCCTGAATCCCCGTGGGGCATCTGTGGCTGAGGAGACACGACACCATGGGCATGGATGTTCCTCCCGGCCAGCTGTGCTGGCTCTGCACCCCTCTTTCTCAGACACCTCTCTGCTTTTTCAGTCCAGCAATGCTGTGGGTTTGCTGGCCTGGCTGAGGGCTGGAAGGCCATGAGTGCTCTGTTTACTGGCAGATGTTTTGCTGCAGTGTTGTCCCTGAGAATAACTCCCTTGTGTGGGAAGAGCCCTCCGTCTTGCTGGACCAGGAACAAGCAGCATCTCCCAGCTCAATAAATTAATCTGCCAGTAGCTCAAATCTATGTCTGTGCTGCTGGGTGGTCTGCCCCAACTGCAGATGGGGACTTGGAAACAGATTCTTATTCTCTGGGTGAAGTGAGATTTCCTCCCAGGACAGCTCCCAGTGAAATCCCCTGGGCTGGCATTTCCCAAGAGGCAGATGTTGACCACTGCCAGCGGCTGACAAGCAGAGGTGGCTCTGCTCTGCTGGAGCCATGAGGCTGCCCTGGGCTCAAAACAAGAGAGGATGACCACTCTTGGTGGTGGCAGCATCCACAAGAGCTGTGCTGGTCCATCCCCAACCAGTGCAATTCTGGGACAGGGCAGGAGGGAGGGTAGTGAGGGTCTTGCTGAGCACTGCCTGGGCAGTCTGTGGCGTGGTCCCCAGTACTGAGGGGAGCACTCAGCTGAACTGGGCTGTCCCAGTCCTGAACCCCTTGCCTGGCACCAGAGTAGCACCTTGAGCCATCTCTGGGCAGCATCCTCCTGCTGTGCTGGGGTTCAGGCATTGTGTGCCTGCCTTGGCATGCAGTAGGGAGGAAATGTCAGCAGGCCATGGGCCATGCCCCTTGGCAAGCGTCTTCCCTCAGCTGAGTGCCTGGCCCTGAGAACTCCTTTCTTTGCCAGTGCTGTCCTTTTGCTCCTAGCAGCTGCCTGTGCCTGGCCTTGGGGCCACTGACAGCATTGTGGTGGGGCTGGCAGCGGGCTGTCTATGGCCAGTGCTGCCTCATAAGCCAGTGGATGGCTCCTTACACCCAGCAGGGTGTTGTCCCACACCTCTGGGAGCTGGGAGCCCGTGGCAGGGTGTATGGGCATGGATCCCCCTCGAGGGTGACAGTCTGACAGCATGGGCAGTCTGGCTCTGTGGTGCTACTTCTGCTGGCTTCTTGCTGCTTCTCAACTGTCTTCACTTCTTTTCTCTTGCCAGGAACGACTGTGTGTCCCCCTTGTGACAATGAGATGAAGTCAGAGGCCATTGTGGAGCACCTGTGTGCCAGCGAGTTTGGTAAGAAGGAGCACTCTAGGCACGGGGAGGCTTCCCAGCTGGTCACAGGCAGCTGGGCTCCTGTGTGGCTGGATTGGAGCTGCCACCTTTCCCTGCCCACCGTGGTGCTGTGTGTCCTGCAATCTGTCCCCAATGCCAGGCACGTGTGCCTCTAGATGTCACTGTGGGTATGCAGAGGTGGACTGCTGTTCAAAAATGCAAAGCTACTTGAAGGCTTTGTCCTAAATGAGTGAGTGAGTGAGTGAGACAATCAGTGGTAAACTGAACTTCATTTAGAAAAAAAGATTATCACGAGGAAATATATTAGCTTTCTCAGATCAAACCCAGAATTAACTGGTTTTGACATCCTTGCTGGTGTATGTAACCTTCCCGGAAGATTATTAAAGGCATATTGAACAAGGTGTGCATTCCTGGGGGATTAGCACTTGAATGTGCCCTGTACCAGAGCGTGCTTATGCAAACCCAAACCTGCTCTGCATGCTGGTGTGTTACCCTTTCTGCTGGAAATGAATTCTCAACTGTCCTGCAGATTTGGTATGCCAGAAGTCTTAAGTTCAGCACAGACTTTTTCTAACAGGGAAAAGCATCAACAGGAACACCCATGTAATAGTTTCCCAGGAATGTGCATACTTCTGGCTTGGCTGGGGAATGGAAGCAGACATTCAGTGCTTGGCCTGGCTGGGGAGTGGGAGGTGCTCAGAGCTCTGTTCTGGGCAGGCCATGGGAGCTGAATCAGAGCTGCCCCTGCCTCATCACACATACAGGGAGAGATGGTGGGGAGGGAGAAACAGCACACCTGGTTTGGATAGGAGATCCCTGCCTGGGCTTGCAGTGATGCAGAGGCATTGCCCCAGTCCAGGGGCTTGGGGACCTTTGTCCCAGAGAAGGAGAGAGGGGATCTGGTGCTGGGGTCACTGCAATACCTGTCCTCTTGCCAGAGGTGTGCAAGGAGTGAGCCCAGGGGGTGTCCTTCCTGCTGGGAAGGGAAATACAAACTTAACTGCATGCTTGTCATCAGCTTCTGCTGCTAAATATCCTCCTGTGCTCTGGGACAGTTATACAGCAGGGAGCAGAGGCCAAACCAGAGGAATTCCCTGCAGCTTGGGACACTGACTTGCCCACAGTGTTGTTACTGGGAAAGACAGTGGTGACAGTGTCCAAAGGATGGAATTATTTCCTGGCAGATGTGGCCATCTGTAGCCAGCTGGGGAGCAGGAACACGGCATAGGATGGTCCTACCTGTGCCCTGTGAGGGAAGGCAATGCAGGGGTGAGAAGGATGTCTCAGAGGAGGGAGTGGCTAGTGGAGGAGGCATCAGCTTCAGGAAGTTTTCCCAAAGCACAGTGTATGGCCCTTGGGTCTCTGTTTAGTCTTGGGGGTTACTGTCATGGGGTGATTTCTCAAGGAGAGCTGTTTATCTGGCGCTATTATAAACTCCCAAACCGTCAGACTGAGGTTTCTCATGCACGTCCACCAAGGTAAACACTGGCAGCTGACAGGTTACAGATCCTCATCAAAGCCAGACATGTACAATAAATGTTTAAACTAACATGTGCTGCATGGGGCAGCTGTTGGTAGGTCTTGCACTGATTCCTGCTGTTACTGCAGGTTTTCTCTTGCATCCCAGCAGCTTGGTACAGAAAAGAGGTGAGGACCACTTTGCCCACCAGAGATGTGTGGCTGTGCCAGTTAGGAAGTGGCTGTGTAGCCTAGAGTACAGAGCCAAGATGGGATAACACCAAGGGGGATGAAGGAGGCTGACCAGGGGTGCAAATAGTTTGTGTCAGGCTCTGCTCTTCCCAGCAGTGCAGGAAGAGAGCTGCAGTGAGCTGTGAACACAAACTGTAAAGACAAGGCAGGAGAGCATCTTGGACAAGATGCTGGGGGTCAGAGGGGTGCCAGGAGACTGCCAGCCTCGTGGTGCAGCAGAACTCTGGCTTTGCCTTTGTTTGAGCAAGGATGAATGTGGACTCTGGGATGGTCCTTTGAGGCAGCTGGGCAGTTCCTCTGAGAATAAGACAGCTTTGGGGTGGATGTGAGTGAGGGGTGCAGAACCCTGAGCACAGAGCAGCAGAGGGGGCTGGGTCAGGTACATGGGGGTGACTGCAGTGCAGATTTCAGTGTGGTGCTGGTGTGCTGAGGCAGCAATGGAAGCGAGAGGAAGCAGAGATGGGGCTCCAGTGCCCCCACAGCCGCCTCCCCCAGCTGCCCTGGGCTGCAGCCAGCGCTTGTTTCTTACTCCAGGAGTTCATTCCACGCTCTGTTTCTCTTAGTGATTTTATTTATTGTTTCTGCCCTTTCTCTGGGGTCTGAGGGGATCCTGCTGAACGGGCTCTGTGGCACTGGGGACTGCAGAACAATCAATACATGCTGTTTATTTTTTCTCTGTGACTGACGGGTCCTTGCCTGCAGCCTTCTCCTGTTACAGCCCTAATGTGTCTTCTGGCAGGTTTCTTCCTTCTCAGTGATTTCTAAAGGAAGGAAAAATGAGGCTGAAGGAACAGTGGAGCTTTCCCTTCTCTCACATTCCCTTTCCTGCACATGAGGTGCTGGAGTGGGGCCCCTGCCCGTGCAGGCAGGAGAGCAGCAGGGACAGCATCCTAGTCCTGTGCTGAGAGAGAGGGCTGGAGGTGCTGGTGGAGAACAGGAATGGTGGGTGGTAGTGGCTTGTGAACAGGGCACAGGGGCTTCTGCCCTCAGCTGCTGACTACCCTGCTGCAGTGCTGTCCTAGGAGAAGGTTGTGCTGGAGCTGTGTGTGTCCCATGAAAGCAAATGGTAAGAAAGGCTTGTGGGTGGCATGTTGATCCTCTTGGGCTGCTGTGGTAGGGCTGATGCTGCCACCAGTGCCACAGCTGATGCTGCAGCAGCCTGTGGTCACAGTGCAGCTGCTGGACTGGAAAGGTGGCACATGCTCCTGCTGTGGATAACTCTCCTGGGGTCAGCTCCTGCCTGGCAGCCACAGCTGAAGATGAAGTCTGAGCAAGCATGTCCTGGGATCTCAGGGGCAATTCTGGCCCTTCTCCCACTTGGTGCTGAGACAGATTTGGTGTGGCATGGCGGGAGTGGGAATGCCAAGGCTCCCAGTGAGGAAGCTGTTTGCTTTGGCAGCTCAGCAGGGTCTTGGAGCCAAGACTCAAAGCATCCTGCTCGAGCCTTTTGCCTGCCATTCCCAGGGCTGGGGAGATGCCAGGAGAGCTGCTGCAGCGCCAGGGTCCCCCAACAAATGTTCTAGGAAAGCCAGAAGTTGGAGGCTGCCTCCTTCTAGAAGTTGGAGGCTGCCTCCCACTGCGTGGTGGTGGTGAGCTCTTGGAGTGGGATGAGCCCTGAAATGTGTACAGGCACCACTTTCCTGGTGTTCATGGAGCATGCCAAAGCTGTGTGTCTGACCTGCCACTATGGAACCCAGCTCTCATTCCTGGGAATCTCACCTGGAATGTGGGTTGGAACTTAGGGAATGTGGCCCAGTTAAGTGAGCAAGGGGAATTTGGGGAGCCAGGTCACTGCAGAGGAATGAGGGCTGAGCAGAGATCATCGTGCCTGTGTGCCTGCTCAGCCTGCAGCACCAAAGGCAGGTGAAGCTTGGTGGTCCATGAGCCAGGCTGTGTTTACCTGGGCAGCACTGCAGGCTCTTGCTGCTCACGAGGACATTGCTGCTGGGAAGAGCAGAGCCTGACACAAACTGTTTGCACCCCTGGTCAGCCTCCTCCTTCATCCCCCTTGGCCTTATCCCATCTTGGCTCTGTGTGCTGCTCTGCACGAGCAAGGTTTGGATGAGGTTTTGGTTTACATCTGGATTCATGGTTCCCCTGGGCAGCTCCCATGAACCTGCATTGCTGGCTCACAAACTGCTGTGTGCAGGGAAGGGAGCAGCTGGGAGCTCCCCCAGCACAGGATTACCAGGCCTTCTTTGTCTTCCATGCTGTGTGATACTTGGACTAGATCAGCACCTCCACTAGCTGGCACATCCTTTTCCTCTAGCAAAAAGGATCAAATTTTGCAGTGATCTCAGCAAAACAAAAAAGCCATTTTTTTAAAGTCTCTTATTGTGCTGTTGTAATGGTGTTTTACCATCCCTCCTGCCCTGGCCACCTCTGTGCTTAGTGCAAGGGCTCCAGTCAGCATGAATAAAGGAAGTGAGACTGACACTGAGGGGAGTTGCTGCTACTGCTGCCCAGTTGATGTCATGAAGCTTAGAGCTGCTTGAAAACTACTTGCTTCATTTTTCAGATTTGTTGCAAACTGATCTGGTTCAGCATCTTTAGCTCCTTAAAACTGGAGTTTCTTTAGCTCCTGAACTTGGAAAACAGATGGAATGAAAATTTCACTTAGGTTTCCAGTCCTAGATTACTTTCTTATACAATAGCAGTGTAACATGACAAGGCTCTTGGCAAACCTAAGGGATGTTTTTGGCACAGGGGCAGACAAATACCATTGCTCCTGTTGTCAGGGTAGTGACACTGAATCTCTGCTGCCTGCTCAGGATTGTCATCATGCTGTCCTGCTGCCATCTGTGTCTGGAACAGCGAGCAGTGCTCCTGTCCAGGAAGCAACACGTGTTCACTGCTGCGTGTTCCAGCAGTGCAGGACTTCAAGGAATGATGCTGTGAGGACCCATCTCCCTGCCAGAGCCAGAGGTTCTTGTGGACTGCCTGCAACTGCCCTGGGACTCTAATGAGAAGGGACAGCAGCCAACCAATCACCTCTCTGAGCACTAGTTATCTGCAGCGCTGAAGTAAACTCCCAAATGATGAAAATATGTTAGCAATTTTGGTCCATATGTGCTTTTCCCCAAAAATGAGGCAGAGCCAAATGGCACTGAAATGATGTTTTAATGTACAACACATTTTCATCATTTTTCCCATGTATGCAAAATTCCTCTTCATGGTCATGGCAAAAAACCTTTTTTTTTTCTTTTTTTTGGGGCAGGGGGTATTGTGATTAACTCAGGAAAATGCTGAACCTGAAGAGGGGAGAGTATTCGCCATGGCAGCTGTATCAGACCAACTTCCCTTCTCCCAGGGAAGGTGCAGGCAATGACTGCATGCTGGGATCTCCACAGCTCTGATTGCAGGGACATCCAGTGCTTGGAAAGTTGTTTCACAGGCACCTGAGGGCCAGTGAGACTGCAAACAAATGCTTGAGAAGCCAAATTGACCTTTTAAATGATCCTTTCAAGAGTCTCACCATCCCTCTAGAGCAGGGAAGTCACCTAATTTACTCAGTTAACATTTGTGCTTGGCAGCTGAACAAGTCCCCTCTCAAATGGAAAGTGCTGGGTGCTTTGCTGCAGGAAGGGGAATAAAGATGTCAGTGTTTGACCTTGGTGCTCTCCTGGGCATGGGGCAGCTCCCCTGTGGAATTTGCAGGCACTCCCAACATGGGAAGAGATGAGAATCCTGACTCCATGTTTCAGAAGGCTGATTTATTATTTTATGATATATATTATATTAAAAGAAGATGATATATTAAAACTATACTAAAGAATAGAAGAAAGGATTTCATCAGAAGGCTGGCAAAGGAAAGGAATGGAGTGATAATGAAATCTTGTGACTGCTCATAGCCTTGAGACAGGGGGCTGTCATTGGTCATCAAGTAAAAACAATTTCACATGCTGGGTAAACAATTCTCCAAATCACATTTTGAAGCAGCAAAATGTGGAGAAGCTGAAACTTCCCAGCTTCTCAGGAGAAAAGATCCGGCAAAAGGATTTTTCATAAAATATGTCCGTGACGCTCCCCCTCAGGTACAAGGGTATGGGTGTCACACTGGGCCAATCATGGCCAGGGAGATGCTGCCCTGGAGCAGGCGGATTCAGGAGCAGAGGGAGGAGAAGGGGAATGCAGGAGTGGAGCAGGGCACTGTGTGTCTGCAGTGGGACAGGGCACTGCTGCCCCCTCAGCCTCACGGAGCAGAGGCTTTGTGCTGGTGAAGCCTGCTTAAGAGTTTTGGTTTTTTTTCCCCCTCTCCCATCTTGTTTTGCAGCTCTTAAGATGACCATAAAGGAAGTGAAGAAGGAGAATGGGGACAAGATGATCATTCCACGGAAGAGGAAGGCACTGAAGCTGGGGCCCATCCGGAAGAAGAACCTGAAGAAGCTGGTGCTGTTCCTAAAAAACGGGGCAGACTGTCCCTGCCATCAGCTGGACAACCTCAGCCACTATTTCCTCATCATGGGCCGCCAGGTGAAGACCCAGTACCTGTTGACAGCCATCTACAAGTGGGACAAGAAGAACAAAGAGTTCAAGAAGTTTATGAAGAAGATGAAATCGCCCGACTGCCCCACGTTCCCGTCCGTGTTCAAGTGATGCGGTGGCTGGCGGGAGAGCCGCTCCCTGGACCTGCTCAGGTGGGCACAGCGGCTCCTTCTCGCTGCTCTGCAGCAGGGATGCTGGAGCCCAGCCCTCCTGCTCCTCCATCCTCCTCCTCACTGATCTCAGCCCTCCCAAAGCTTGCTCTGCTCTCCTGGGCACGTGCTGCAAGCAGCGGCTGAGGTCACACACCGTTTCTGTCTGCATTGTCTAAAGAGCTGTTCTTGTACAGATGTGTGCAACCATTGAAATAGCAGCTGTCAGGTAAAGAGGGCAAGCAGAGGGCTGTGAGGTGATGTTAAGAGCTTGCATGCTTGCAGAAAGGACCCTCGTGACCACGTCACTCCCGTCTTCATGGCTGCAGGATTGCCCTGAATTCCTCTAGGAACCAGAGCTGGCTGATTAGACAGAGATCCTACCTTCATGATCAAAGTTAATAAATGAGTAGTGGAGAACCCATTACAACCTCTGATAAGAATTCCTCATAGCTAATTGCCCTCACTGTAAAAATATCCCATTATAGTCTTAACCTGCTTAGTTTAAGCCTTAACCCTGGTTCCTTGTGGTGCCTTGTTGGGCTGGAGCCCTCCCTTACCAGCATCTCTTGTGATGTCTCCCTGGGTGCCTGCCTTGGCCTCTGCTGTGCCAGCTGAGCCCCTGTGCTGACCCAGGCAGCCTTGGAGTCTCCCCAGTGCGTGCAGTGTGTTGGTGCACTGGCTTGGGGAGCAGGGGCAGAGGGGGCTCTCTGCCTCCACCTGTGCCTTTGGCCTCAGCAGTGTCCAGCTGAGATCCCCTCCCTGGCCTGAGATCCCCTCCTGGCTGGGGCCGTTCCCCTGAGCTGCTGGTGCCCAGAGCTGTCACTCCATTTTAAGCCCGAGCAAAGGTTCAGTTGCTGGCCTGCCTAGGGCTTAGGCTGGGAGGAGCTCATGGCCAGCTCCTCCAGCTTGTGACACTCCCTCACTTCACCAGTGATGTTTTTATAGTTCCTTTAGGCTGCTGGCAAAGCACCAGAGTGCAGAAGGCCAAGGACCTTTCCCTGTGGAGCACTGCAGGGAATGTATCGTCTCTGTCTCCCCCTCTTTGCTGTGGGACCCATCAGTCTGGGGTTTTGTCTGTTTGATCTATGACAACTTGGCTCTCTGTCTTATGTCTTTTTTGCCCTAATTGAAATGTCATGTTTGTATGATTTCAAATAGTTTATGAAAGACAAAGAATGTCTTACCCAAATGATTACATTTATCGACCAAGCTGAAATTCATTATTCTGTTAATTGGACTAGTTCTCTTTTTCATAGACCTATACCACTCTGTATTCATTATCCTTCCTCCTTCCATTTAGTATTCTCATCCATCACCAGTACTCTAAGAGAATGAATATCTGATGTCTGAGCTAATCCTGTTGTATCACAGTTAAGTGAAATAACAAATCCTCATTTTTGAGGTTTGAACCAAACCCCCCTCAAAACTGGTAAATTAATTATTCCTTAGCTTGGGAGTGGTGCTTATTTCCCACATGGGGACAGAGCCATGGACTTGGTTGTAGAAGAATTCCATTAACAAGCCAAATACTCTGAGGAATGATGTTTCACAGCTAACAGAGAGATGGATTTAGGATGTGAACTTTGTAGAGTCCCCTTAGGTTGTCTTAGACCACCATTTGTAGTAGTGTTGTTTCTTTATTGCAAAATTAATCATTGTAGATAATGTGCTTTATTAGTGAAGTAAAGAAATAAATAAACCATGGGCTTTAACATCACAGATTGATGAGGTGAAATGATGGAGAGGGCTGACAAATCCAGCCATGTGGGGAATGGAGTCAGGATGTGATGAGCTGAAAGTGTGGCTCTCTGTGAGTGCCCCAAAAAGCCCCACTGGGACAGGGCAGGGACCCTCTGTCCCCTGTGCCTCACCTTCCTCAGCACAGCACAACAGAGGGCTGGCTGTGGCAGAGAGAACGCTGCTGCTGCTGCTGGAATTGCCAAATTAATCCATTAAATGTGATTCCCCCAACCTCCCTTTTTATAGAGATGCTGTTTCACACCCCTTTGGGGCTGGTGTGGGTGTGCTGGGGGAGCCTGGCCTGGAGGCTGTGCAGGGAAGTGTGGAGTCACCATCCCTGGAATGCTACAAGAAATGACTAGATGTGGTTTAGTTGACGTGGTGGTGTTCAGCCAAGGCTTGGACTCAATGATCTTGGAGGTCTTTTCCAAGCTCATTGATTCCATGGTTCTGTGACTGCATGGCCCCTGGCATGCAGCAGCTGCAGCAGGTTGCAGGGAGAGCAGATGCCCTTCTTGGGAAGCTCCTGCTGCTTCAGCTGCACCTGGCTGCAGCTCACAGGTGCTTTTAATCAAAGTGATTTTTTATCCACCTGTTGGCTGAGGAGCTGCTGAGAATGGGCTGGGTCTTTAGTGCAGGGAAGCTTTAAGAGCTTGGGGTAAGCAACAATTCTTCCTGCAATGCCCTTGGAGGCACCTGAGACATCAACTGCAGAGGTGTTGCCAGCACAGGAGCAGGTAAGGTCAGTGCTGTGGAGCTGCTGCTCGGGGTCTCCTTCTCTCAGAGCTGACTTGGGGCAGTTCAGGGCTGAATTTGGCTCTGCTTTATGTGTCCCTGCCTTGGGTCAGGTTGAAACGATGCAGGAAGCCAGGCAGTGTCTTTCTGAAAATTTGCAGAATCTATTCCTCTACTGGCTTCTTGTAACTGGCAACTCCTGAAGTATTTTTTTTGGTCATGTAAAAAGTGAGACTTGCAGTCAAACTGCTGCATGTGAGTGCCTTTGCTGTCTTTAGATTTCCTATACTGATCTCCAACAAGAAAAGTTTACTAAAAACCTGAAGTGGGCTAAGTATAAACTATGGAGAAAGTGCCTGAGATCCTGGATTGTGCTTGTGTGGAGTCATGTGGAGTAAATAGATGTTTACTGAAATGAGGAAGCACAAAATCTCCTGAAATCAGGCACCATGTGTCTGGCATAGTGTTCCCAGAACAGAGAGATGGGTGTTTGTGCAGTTCATGGCTACACTTTGCATTTTAAAATGTCAGATGCTGATTGTTACAATGAGTCTGGTTTAAGTTACAAGCGTGTTACTTTGTGCTGGGAGACACCCTCAGTTTTGCCCTGCTGTGGGGTGTCTGTGGGACACTGATGTGCCACCTCTGGGACACTCAGGCTTGCTACAGCCTGGGCTTGTCTGAACTATGAACTTTAAATCCTAAAATAAAATATCATCCTTTTGTGACTCAGTTTATCCTCCCAATAATGTTTATCTTCTTTGCTCCAGCACTCCTTCTGTTGAGTTCCACCTGCCTGGCCTCCAGTTTGCAGTTCAGTGACAAACTAAATACAGTTTCCTTCCATGCTATACAAAAATTCACCTACCATCCCTCAATTGGTTTTATTTTAATATTGCTGGCAGTGTGTTCTGCTTTGGAAGAACACCTGAGCACTGGGGGGATTTGTTCTGGAGAAGAGAGGACACCAGCCTGGTGTGGAACTCTCTGGATGCTGTGCAGGATGAGGGGTGATGCACTGCAGCTGTGCCAGGCTGAAGCTGGCTCATCACTGGCTCACAGCCAGCAGGTCTGGGGTCATCAGCTGAACATCTGCAGCTGGCTCCTGCTTTAATCAGCTGTTCATAAACAGGCAGCCCAGGTGTGATGTAGCACAAATAACTGGAAAATAATGGAGTAAGAATGGAAATAACCAGCTCCTTCCCTCTGGGGGCAGATGGAGCTGCCTTGACTGAGCTCCCTGCTCTGTGCAGGGCCAGGGGAGCAGGGGACAGACCCCTGAACTCCCTGGGGCTCTGGATGGGGCCAGCAGTGAGGGCTTGCTGGCTGAACATGCAAGGTCTCAGCTGAAACATTCTCTGAAGCCACATTGAAACTCTCCTTTCCCCTCCCCAATGCTGGAAACCTTGCAGAGAAAATGCTCTGGTGTTTCAGGGGCTGCTCCTGCTTTCTCCCTGCATCATGCTGGATGACCCCTGAAAAGGACACACATACAGCCCTAATTAAAGCCACCCTCCACCCCAGGGCCAGAGCTGTCTTTGGAAACTGCTGTTCCCTGGCTCAGAGGCTCTTTTTTCCATCCCAGCCAGGCTTGCACCACCAAAGAGAAAGAGCTCCCTCAGACCTGTGAGGAAAAGCAACTTCCAGTGTCTTTAGCTTTTAAAATCCCAGTTTTCCAAAGGAACAGACATTTTTTTATTGCTGTTTCTTCCCCAGTGATCCCATCTGAGCGTGCAGCCTGTGGGGAAAGCTTCTCCCTTTGAGCAGCATGTAGGGGTCAAAGCCATGCTTGAACATCTTCCTTGGAAGGGGAGTGGGGCAGGCTGGCAGCTCCTCTGCTCTTGGGAGCTTCTCAGTGCAGACAGACCCCCGTGCAGGGTGCAGGAGCTCTGCAGCACACAGATTCCCAAAGCAGAGCCCCATCCTGGAGAGCCTTGAGGGAGGGAGTGCGGGTCAACCTGTCAGGGTGGCCTCCCAGCCTTGAAACAAATGAGGGCTTTGTTGGAAGAGCTTCCCATCAGAGCTGGAATCTCCTGTGGGCACGGCAGGAGCAGGGTCTGCTGTGCTCAGCCCCTGGCAGAGAGGCTGGCAGCACCAGGGGAGCCCTGGCTCTGTCTCCTCCAGGCACATCAGAGTGATGAATCTGTCTCCACTTGCCAGTGAGAGGGCACGGGCATGCTGCAGCACAGCAGGCTCCTCTCACAGCCTGCCAAGCTCCCAGGAGCCACCAGCAGTCAGCAAACAGTCCCTCTTTTCTGAGGAAGTGTGCTAGGCTGGGGAATTCACTGCTTTCCTTTAGAGACAAGCAGGAGGTGTTCCCATGTGGGGAGGAGGGAAGCCAGGATGTGGCTGGGGGATCCACACCTGGTGCAGTCAGTACAGAATCCTTGGGGATCCAGCTCTCTGCTCTTGTTCTGGGGTGCAGGAACAGCTCCAGAGCTTTTTCTTTAGCTCAGGCTGGGGCTCACTGTGCTATTGGCAACTTTTACTATTGGCATTCACTGCCTCAATCTGACTTTCTCCAAACTCTTGAGTCAGTGATGTGGCAGAGAGGCTAATTTACTGGGAGGTGTATTGTATATACATAAATGATGGCCCCAGGAGGATGGTGGAGTGTATCTCTGCTGTTACTTGGGAAGAAATGAGGAGATCAGGGCATGTGTGCAGCCTCTCCTGTATGATGTACATTAAACCCTGAAAATAACAAACTGCACCCCTTGAGACAGATGTGGCATCTTTAGATTGGTCATCCTCAAGTGGGGCTGAGCACCCCCAGCCCAGAGAACCTTCCCAGTTACTGTACAGCAAAGGGAAATATGGATTTGGAGAAGATTGAGCTATTTGTGGAAGCTCTTGAGGTAATTTAACATGTGTGAGGCCATGTGTCTTCTTGCAGGGCTTGTGGAACATTGGCCTGGCCAGACTGATGGTGCTGGCTGGCACCATGTCCAGATTTGGATGTTAAATCTTTCATAAAATGTTAATATCAGGCTGAAGTTTTATCAAAGTCCCACTCCTGGATTAACACTTGCCAAGAGTTGAGGCATGGCTGTGTGTGACACCACAGAAATGATTAAACACCGTCCTGCACAGCTGAATCTCTGCAGCCCCAACTGCCTGCTCCAGAGTGTTTGCAATCTCTTCACCATTTCATAGTCTTTCATTCATCCTAAATGTTTATTTAATAATCCTGGAAGACCTTTTAAGCTTCCTGGGTTTAATGTTTGCTAAACAGCCTGTCACTTCCACTTGTATTGATAATTGCAGCCCCTGTGCTCTGCAGGACAGTGCAGCTCTGAGCTAACACAGCCAGTGTCCCTGGGAGCTGAGGTGTGTCTGAAAATCCCTTTGCCAGGATTTTTCTCCTGAGAAGCCTCGAGAGGAAAAGAAAAAACAATAATTATCAGCTGCTGTGGAATGCAACAGGTGCATCTTTTTGGTCTCATGTGGTTGTTTTTAATTTATGGCCAATCACAGTCCAGCTGTCTCAGACTCTCTGGTCAGTCACAAGATTTTATCATTCTTTCCTTGCCAGCCTTCTGATGAAATCCTTTCTCTATTCTTTTAGCATAGTTTTAATATATCATATTCTTTTAAGATATATCATAAAATAATAAATCAGCCTTCTGAAACCTGGAGTCAAGATTCTCATCTCTCCCCTGCTCCTGGGACCCCTGTGAACACCACCCCAGTGGGTGTTTGTCAGCTGGATCATCTCCCCCTTGCATTGCTCACCCCTGTGCTCTCTGTAGGCCCTGGCAGTATTAGTTTCACAAATTCATTTTCCTGCACAAAAGCTTTTGGTTACTTTGGAATTAGGGACTGTTTAGAGTTCATTGTTTTTCTGAGCTGCCTTGTTTTGCTGTAATGCTGAGATGCCTGGGCTGCAGGAACCTAATCCCCCTCCTCCTCCTCCTCCTCCAGCAGCCCTGCTCTGTGAAAATCTGTTCTCTGCTTAAGTGCAAATTGTTGATGGGAGATAGCAGCAGGTCTTTCTGCTTCCATTTAATGTGTCAGCAGAGAAAGACATCTGCTTGCAATTATGGGCATGGCCTTGCTGAAGGATTGGCCTGGTAGATTTTAAAAGGTAATAGGAAATCTTTATCAATTCATAATTCCTGGTGTCAAAGAAGGGAATACGTTTCATTTAAATGTTTCACCTTTTATTTTAGAAAATCAATGATCTGTGCTCAGGAATACTCCCAGGAGTAGTTGGAATTGCACTCAGCGCCTTCCAGCTAAGAAAGCTCCTTACACTTCAGCTTTGGGAGACTCACAGGGACAGCATCCCTGGCTCTGGGAACTTTCTGGGCTCTTTTGTCCAGCAGCACCAATTCCTGTCCCTTGCTGCACACTTCTGTCCAATTCCTGTCCAATTCCTGTCCAATTCCTGTTCCCTGCTGCACACTTCTGTCCAGTTCCTGTCCAATTCCTGTCCAATTCCTGTTCCCTGCTATACATTTCTCTGCTTGCATGTGGAGCTTCCCTCTGGGGAGAGGCTCAGAAGTGCACAGACAGACATTTCCCCAGTGAAGGTGGACAGATGCCCGTTGTCCAGAGAGGTTCCAGGTTCTGCCAGCTGGTCTCCTTGTGATATGGAGATGCTGTCCCTTGTCACAAGGTCACTGAGGTTTGGCATTGTTCTGCCACCACAACTGACCTGCTCTGGGGATGGGAAACATCCTGGGCTAATGGCACTGCCTGCACACCAGTGTGTGAAGCATGCACATGCTGCCACCAGCCCCTGAGCATTCTCCAGCCCAGGGAAATCCAGAGAAGCACCATGAGATTCAGACAAACTTGAGAACAAAACAAAGAAAATAAGAAGGGTGGAGAAAATTCTGGGCTAATTTCTAAAATGCCATGAATTTCTGGGGGCAGCTTGAGTGGCCAAATCTTTGTTAGGACAAGGAGAAAACATCTGGCCAGGGAAGCAGTGTCCCACAGCAGGAGTTCTGTTTGGGCTCCTGTAGTCTGAGCAGCCCTGGGCCCAGCTGTGTGTGCCAGGGGCTGCTGCCTACCCAGCCTGAGGACGTGCCTGTTCCTTGCAGAGACACAGTCTGGTTTAATTTTTAGCTCCCAGATGCTTGATGCATCACCAGCATTTCTTTTTACTGAAGTAAATTCCAACTAAATTCATCTTTAAGTTCTCAGACATGAGACATGGGGAGGTTTGTTTCTCTCCAGCTCCCAGCTGAGCCCTGGCCTGGTGGGATGTGCTGTGGCATCCCACTGAGGACAGACCACCTCCCCTGGAGCATCTGCAGGGTCTCCACATCCAGGTGCCCCCAGTGTGGGTTGGTGACTCTTGATGCCACAGCTGTGTCCCCAGTGCTGCCCTGGTGTGCAGCTCCCCAAATACCCTCAGGGCTGGGCACCTGCAGCTTGGAGCTTGGCTTGCAAGCAGGGTCTGGATGTGTCTGGAGCTGTTTCCAGGCTCCAGGGTCTCCCCAGCATCCCTGTCCTCCAGGAGTGGGAGGAGAAGCCCTGTGGGGTGGCACTGGTGTGGCACTGCCCTGTCACCTCAGCACTGCTCTGGTGGAAATTCTGTCTCAGTCATACAGTGGGAAAACATCCCAAGAGCTCTGGGCTTTGCATCTTGTGGCAGTTCTGGGGATGCTGCTGGTGACAGAGGCACAGCAGAATCTTCCAGAGCCCCCAGGGTAGGCTGGGCTGGCAGCCTCCACCTGAGCTCTGCAGGTGATGCACCCAGGGAAGGTGCAGGCTGGTGGGCTTGCTGGCCCTCTCCTGCTGATCTGGAGCATTGTACTATGCAGCATTGAGTTTGATCTCTTCCCCTCTCCCCAGTTTTTTAGTAGCTGACAGTTGTTACCAGCGTGAGGTACTAACTTTTTATTTTGAAGGCATGAGTTCAGGCTCGTTAATCACTTCCAAATGTCCCCGTCTAAGGGCGATATTGTTTCAGCTTTCAGCCACTAATTTTTTGAAATCTCTGAAATAAGACTCTGCTCTTGAACATGTGCTGGAGAGTTGTTCCTTTCCGCTGTATTTTAAAACTATACATGTGGTTTAATTCAACAAGAGGGCTAGAGGGGACATTTTTCCTCCAGTTTTTTTCCCCCCTCTTTTTCTTTAGAGCCATGACTGCCAAACCACCCAGCTCTGTGCCAGCAGCAGCCCCTGGATGATCCCAAATGCATTTGGGGGCTAAGAAATGTTTCTGGGCAAGCTCAGCTCTGCTGCCCTGCAGTGCAGGCTGAGATGTGCCCAGGGTCAAGGGCAGCTGTGAGTGCCAGACATGAGAGAAGGGCTGAGCCTCCAGCCCTGGAGTTGTGCTCCTCACTCCTCAGCCAGGAGGGCTGTGCTTGCTTTGTGGACAAGACAAAGCCCAGCTGTGATGGGGATTCAGGCTGCTGGGCTTGGAAAGTCAGTGAGTTTTTGCAAAGCTGGAGGAGAAATGGCAGGGAACGCTCGTGGCTCCAGCAGACACCGAAAATCTGTGGATGTATCAAAACAATGGGAGATGGATGTTCAAAAATGTGAACTGCAGGAAGGAGTCCTGCCAGGCCTAAAGCCCTCGAGGAACTTGGTTGTGTCTGGGCTCAGGGATCCCAAGGAAACATTCATTTCTGGGACTAAATTGGCTTTTATGTGTCTTGGTTTTGGTAGGACTCTGGAAGAGATTTGGGTGCTCCACAGGGTCTGGCAGTTCCAGGAGCTGCTCCTAAGCCAGACATCAGTCAGGGACCTCTGGCTTCAGGGAGAAAGAGATATTTTTAAATTATTTCCACTTGATTTGTAAAGAAGAAAAGTGCTGGGGGAGGCAGATAGGGAAAAGCTGGTGGTGCAGTATCCAGCAGAGTCAGGCCAGGGAGGCCCTGGTGAGGGCTGAGCCGGGCTGTGTTTCACCTGGGCAGCACCCTGGCTCCCTCCTGGCCAGCTCTGCAGCCCCAGAGCCGTGCCCCTGTGCCAGGGCCGTGCCCTGGGAGTCCTCCCAGCCCAGCTGGGGCCACCGTGGTGCCGGGGCTGAGCCAGGTCTGTGCCTCCACCGCAGTCTCAGCCACAAAGCTCTCTTGCTTTGCTGGAGAATTGCTGCTGGTGGAAACCCTCCTCTGTCTGCAGCTCTTGGAAGCTTCTGAGCCTGCTGAAGCTGTTATGTCCTGTGGTTTTGTTGATATTATAAATAGATGCTGTAAGTGAACATGAAAGAATTTGTGCTGACCAAGGGTTGTTTTTATGAGGTGCAATGAGTGAGAAGGGGATAATTCCTGTCAGGCCCAGTCTCTTATGTCATGGTGAGCTCTGATGGCTCTCACAGCTGCTGGGATGCTCCCTGCACAATCAGGGTGGCAGGTCTTCCTTGCAGGGCCGTGGGATGCTGGGCTGTGCACCCATGGCATTTCTGTGCTCAGACAAAGATGAGGAGACACATTCAGTTTGAGGCTTGGGTGTCAGTGGAGCCTCCAACAGAGCAGAGAGGAGCTTTGAGCTTTGTGTGAAGAGCCCGTCCAGGAGCCAGAACACGCAGCTCCCGCTGGCTGCGACCGGAGGAACAATGAACAAAGGCACCGGGGGCTCCGCGTGGGACGGGCTCGGAGCCACCGGCGGCTGCCCGGGGAGGCTCGGCCGAGACAGCGCCGGCGAATGTGGAGCGGCGGGGTGGGCTCCGGGGGGATGCACGGAGGATGCCCGAGGGGCCGGGGTGATGTTCAGGGGGAATGCCCTAGGGGCGATGCCGATGCCCGGGGGGATGCCCGGGGGCCGGGGACATGCCCGGGATTGATGCCGGGGGGATGTCCGGGGAGGTGGCAGGGGGCGATCCCGAGGGCCTGGGGCGATGCTCGGGGGTTGATGCCCGAGGGGATTCCCGGGGGTTGATGCCCGGGGGGATGCCCGAGAGGCTGGGACGATGCCCAGGGGTTGATGCCCGTGGGGATGCCCAGGCAATGCCCGGGGGATGATGCCCGGGGGGATGCCCGGGGGGATGCCCCCGCAATGCCCGGGAGGATGCCCGAGGGCCGGGTGTCATCTCACGGTGGCAGAGAGGATCGGGCCGGGAGCGGGGACGGACCCCGAGCGCTGCCCTGCCCCAGCTCTGCAGCCGCCTCCGGTTCTCCCCCGAGCCGAACTCTCCGTGGCTGCCCGACAGAAGCAAATGGGCGCAGAATCCCAGAGGAGTTTGGGCTGAAAGGGGCCCTAAAGACCATCCACGTGCTGCTAGATCAGGCTGCTCATAATCCGTACCTGGAACACCTCCAGCGATGGGGCAGCCACGATTGTCCCTCGAGGGTGGAGATGTGCCCGACAGCCAGGGAGGGATTCTGTGGATGTGAGCCCCGAGGGCTTGGGTCATAGCCTTGTCTAGCAGCTGATCTGAAAGGTGCAGCCTACAGCAACTGTGAGTAATTTAACTGCAATGCCAAGACAACCAAAGGGTTAATACAAAAATCTCCTCCATATCCATTCCTTGGAAATGACCTCTGCAGGGCCCTCCCAGCTATCTGTGTGCATGCAGGAGACAGTGCTTATCCTGAGCCTGACAGCGTGCTGCTGTCTCCAGACGTTTCCTTAGCAGTTGACTTTGATCACCCTCGCTCTCTGGTACCTCACCTGCCCCTGCAGACTGGGCACCACGGGCTGCTGAGACTCACAGAGCATCCCCAGGTGTGCCCAGTGGTGTCACCATGGGAGGCTCACTCTCATCAGCTCCTCTGGGCATTGCTTTGACTTGTGCCAGGTCGAGGTTTGGCCCAGGGAAGGAGAAACACCTGCAGGAGATGCTCTCTTTCCCTTCTGCACCTCTAGAAGTGCACAGCTCACTCTGGTGGATTTTGGGGCTGTTTGTGCAGCTCAGCTGGGCAAGACTCTGCTTCAGATGAGGCAGGGAAAGGCCTGAGGGGCACACACAGCTCTGTCCCTGTGCTCACCTTCCCTCCATCCCTGGGCTTCTGCAGGCCAGGAGGCACAGCTGGCCAGGTGCTTTCTGCACTGGTTTCCCAGGTGAGCCCAAATGGGATGTGCAGTCCAGAACTCTGCTTTTCAGAGCTCTGCTTTTCCCCCAGGCAGATTCTGGGGCTGTTATGGGGACACAAGTGCAGCCCAGAGCTCTGCTTTTCCCCCCAGGCAGATTCTGGGGCTGTTGTGGGGACACAGAGGAATCCTGGCTGTGACAGGAGTGCAGTCCAGAGCTCTGCTTTTCAGAACTCTGCTTTTCCCCCCAGGCAGGTGCTGGGGCTGTTATGGGGACACAGAGGAATCCTGGCTGTGATCACTGTGGAGAGGCTCAAGAACTGTGTGTACAGGACACAGGCACTGCTGTCTGCTTGCACTTTTCACAATGTGTGTTTACAGCGAGCTGTCAGTTAATAACAGCCTTTTGAGATAAAGCAAAAGCAATCCCAAGGAGAGAAGAAAAGAACCCCTTCAGTGAACAGGTTGGTTCTGCTCCCTGGAAAAGAAACAAAGCCCCAAGCCACAACCAGGGCACTCAGAGGCTCCTGGTGACAGACTCCAGATCACGTTTCTTTTGGAGGAGAAAACCTACAGAGAGGTTAAAAAAAGTATTGCCTGAATGAAACTGCTGGGAGTTTCTTTACAGTGCTGAGAGCACTCTTCTGTCTTGGAGTCCTACACTGGAAAAAGGACTTTTTTGGTGTGCTGCAGGCTCTGATCACCTGAAGTGCATGGGGTCGACCCCACTGCACAGATCTTGCATGAGCAGCCCCAATGGCACCCTCTGAGCTCTGTCCCAGGGCTCCTGCTCTGGCTGTTCTCACTAGCAAGTCCTGCCAGTCTTACCCCTACCTGCAAGAAAAGGGGCATTGGTGTGTGTCTCCAACCCAATTCCTTTTTTCTGGCCCCAGAGAGCAGCCAGTGAAGCAGCCTTCCCACCCCCATGCCCCGGGGCTGTAGCTGGAAAGGGCCCTGCTGTCCAAGTGAAAGCTGGATGCAAGCTGAGGGAAAACAGATGGTTTCAAGATCAAGCCCATCATGTGAACGAGAAGCCAAGCTGCTGATGGATGAGGCTGTGTTTAGCTCAGGCACGGAGCCAGATGCACTGCTGTCCTTCCCAAACTGTGGCTCTGCTGCTGACCAGGAGCAGGGACCCCTGGAAGGGTCCAGAAGAGCCTGGCTGGAGCTTGTGCTGCATCCCGACTTCTGGGGCTCTGGCTGGGCCCTCCCAGGGGGCTCCCCAGTCAGGGGAGACCCTCCTGGAGTGGTCTTGTGTCAGGGAAGAGAGACCCACTGGATTTTTTTCGGTCTTGTTTATTGTTATCTTATCTAGAGTTTTGCACGCTGTCCTCACCAGGCTCAG
Organism: Fringilla coelebs; assembly: GCF_963513975.1. Lineage (NCBI taxonomy): Eukaryota > Metazoa > Chordata > Aves > Passeriformes > Fringillidae > Fringilla > Fringilla coelebs. Next base: position 1,879,096 of record NC_140052.1, read on the forward strand.
CAGGCTGGAAAAGCCCTGCAAAAATGGCCAACAATCTTTCATCCCAAGGTCTTTTAAAGCTAAACTATCCAATTAAGAACTGACACCTAGATTATTTTCCTTTTTAACCCAATAACTGATCCCAAAGAGCCCAAAATGCAGATTTTTCTGCATCTTCAGCATCCCCCCAGGCAGATGCTGGAGCATGTGAATTGTTTTTAATTAATGAGCAACCACCATCAACTGTGTCAGGCTCTCTGAGACCAATGGGTTTTTATTATTCATTCTTGTTGAGCTTTCTGATGTATCCTTTCTCTTTCTTTAGTATAGTTTTAGTATAGCATTTTTATATATATAATAGATATATATAAAAATATATATCATATATATATAAAATATATATAATATATTATATATATAATATATTTATATATGTGATATATATAATATATATCATATAATAAATGCTATATATCATATATATTATATGAGATATCATTTTATAATGCTATATATCATATATATGATCTAAAACATGTATATATATCATAATATAGTATAGCATTTATATAGATCTATAATATAATGTAAGATTATAATATAATATAATTAATGTAATGTAATGCAATGTAATGCAATGCAATGTAATGCTATATATATTATATTATATTATATTATATTATATTATATTATATTATATTATATTATATTATATTATATTATATTATATTATATTATATTATATTATATTATATTATATTATATTATATTATATTATATTATATTATATTATATTATATTATATTATATTATATTATATTATATTATATTATATTATATTATATTATATATTCTTATCAGCCTTCTGAGACATGGAGTCAGATTAAACTCTTCCCTTGTCCTGGGGATCCTCACAAGCTCCACAGGCTGGAATTTGCAATGGCAGCAGGAGTGCCACTCGTGCCTGGCCATCTGATGTGGTGACAGACACTTGGAAGAGGCAGCAGGGCTGCAGCAGGGAGCTGGGACTTGTGCTGTCTCAACAGAGCGCTTTCCCCCCAGGCTCAGAAAATCCCTAGGAGGAAATTGGATTTGAAATGGTTCTTCCTGACTCCCCGAAGGGCCGGGAGTGAAGAAGGGTCACTCATCACCAGCTCATTAAAGGCAGAAACCCAAAACCCCAGGGAAGGAGGTGCCCCGAGGCAGCCCTGACACGGGTCACTGGCACGGGCTGCTCCACGCTGGGCTCCGGCAGCTGGGAATGCCAAACCTCCAAACGGGGATGGCTTTGTTATTTTTAGCATGACACACAAACTGGTCCCTCTCTTCTTGCCACAAATCCAAGGTGCTGTTGACTCTTGGGCACGTAGATGTTTTGTTTCTGTAGGATCTTTGGGTTGAGTTGTGTTGTACTTTCATTTGCTTTTCTCTCTATAACGCGATAATCGAGTTTTGTGTTGTGGCCTGGGGGAGGAAGGTCCCTCAGCACTGTGGCCTCAGTGGGATCACAGGGGACTGGGAGAGCAGCTGGGGAGGCTGAGGGATGGCTGCTGCATGGCACCTGTCCTGCTGCCCGCTCCAGGGAAGAGCAGAGCACACTCTGGCAGTTTTCCATGGCTGTGTGTCCGTCCTGCCCCTGGGGAGGCTGCCAGCTGAGGAGCTGCCTCTGAAGAAGGATTTCCCCTTCTCACCAGGAGCACCACATCCCTCTGCACTGCCACACGGTGCAACTGCACTTTCTGAGAAGGAAGAGGGAAGGAGCCACCAGCATCCCTTCTCCCCCATCACCATCTCCACATCAATGTCCTCTCTTTTATGGGGTGAAATCAGAAAAAAACACATTTTCACTTGAATACCCAGCTAACATCTGGGCCAGCAGTTGATGTCTCACTCCATCTCCAAGGCTCACTTCGCTTTACCCCTGCCCAGATGTGCCTGTTCTCTGTGCTGTTCAGAAAGGCAAAAATTGCACAGGGTGGAATGTGTTGGAATTGGCACTTTGGAAAATGCACGCTCTGCTGGAATGTGCTAACATCCAGCTCACACAGAAGGGCAATTAACTCTATTTATGTTCATGAGCCTGAATCTAAAACTGGCTTCAGAAAGCAGCTCTCTCACATTAAAGGGCTTTATAATCATTATGCTAAAGTATTTCTTTTGAAAACATTTTCCGTTTCTTAAACAGTTAGGATATTTATAAAATATGGCATCAATTACTACATATTTCTTTATTCTCACTGATTAAACAACCTATAATTATATTTAAGCCTCTTATTTGTGTATCATGGCAGCATTAAGAAAAGCTCTGTGATTTGTCTGCATGGTTTTTTTTTTTTTTTTCCAAATAGCAGAGGGCTGTGCTCTCTCTCCTCCTTTGGAGCATCCCTGTGGTGGAGCTGCCCAAACAGCAGCAGCCAGGCGCCTGCAGCCCCAGCCAGCTCCTGGCAGACGGGCAGGATGGGGCTGGCAGTGTGTTGTGACAGGTAACATTCAGCTCTGTGTTTCTTGGACTCTGAGTGCAGTGTTTACAGCAGCTCCTCACAGTCATTTACTCACAGAAAAAAAACAAAAAACACATTTGCTTGCTGTGAAACAGTCGGGCTCATTCTCCTGCAGGGATCCTGGGCTCCCAGAGGATCATCCTGGGCTCCTTCTCCTGCAGGGATCTGCAGGGATCCTGGGCTCCCAGTGGGTCATACTGGGCTCCTTCTCCTGCAGGGATCCTGCGCTCCCAGGGGATCATCCTGGGCTCCTTCTCCTGCAGGGATCTGCAGGGATCCTGGGCTCCTTTTCCTGCAGGGATCCTGTGCTCCCAGCAAATCAGCCTGGGCTCATTCTCTGCAGGGATCTGCAGGGATCCTGGGCTCCCAGCAGATCATCCTGAGCTCCTTTTCCTGCATGGATCCTGGGCTCCTTTTCCTGCATGGATCCTGGGCTCTCAGAGGATCATCCTGGGCTCCTTCTTCTTCATGGATCCTGGACTTCTTCTGCAGGGATCTGCATGGATCACCTTGGGCTCCTTCTCCTGCTGGGAGCTTGGGCTCCCAGAGGATCAGCTTGGGCTCCTTTTCCTGCAGGGATCTGAAGGGATCCTGGGCTCCTTTTCCTGCAGGGATCTGCAGGGATCCTGGGCTCCCAGCAAATCAGCCTGGGCTCCTTCTCCTGCAGGGATCTGCATAGATCCTGGGCTCCCAGCAGATCATCCTGAGCTCCTAGAGGATCAGCTTGGGCTCCTTCTGCTGTATGTCCTGGGCTCCTTCTCCTACAAGGATCCTGGGCTCCTTCTCCTGCAGGGATCCTGGGCTCACAGAGGATCATCCTGGGCTCCTTCTTCTTCATGGATCCTGGACTTCTTCTGCAGGGATCTGCAGGGATCCCATGCTCCTAGCAGATCATCCTGGGCTCCTTCTCCTGCATGGATCCTGGGCTCCCAGCAGATCATCCTGGGCTCCTACAGAGTCAGCTTGGGCTCCTTTTCTTTCATGGATCCTGGGCTCCTTTTCCTGCAGGGATCCCGTGCTCCCAGCAAATCATCCTGGGCTCATTCTCCTGCAGGGATCCTGGTCTCCCAGCAGATCATCCTGAGCTCCCAGAGGATCAGCTTGGGCTCCTTCTGCTGCATGTCCTGGGCTCCTTCTCCTGCAGGGATCCCGTGCTCCCAGCAGATCATCCTGGGCTCCTCCTGCAGGGATCCTGGGTTCATTCTCCTGCATGGATCCTGTGCTCCCAGCAGATCATCCTGGGCTCATTCTCCTGCAGGGATCCTGGGCTCAATCTCCTGCAGGGATCCTGGGCTCCCAGCAGACCAGCCTGGCTCCGTGCTCAGCAGCTGGCAGCACAGGGAATGGCAGTCTGGAATTCCCAGGGGCAGTCTGGAATTTGTGCTGTGCTGGCGAGGTACGAGCCATTGTTTCTCTCTTGGCAGAGCGGCTGAGAGAGTCCCAGCACAGTGGGGCCAGGGGCTCTCGCTCTGTTTATGGCTCTGACGTTTTGCATTGTTTCTCCTGACCTTTGTGTCCCAAACAATTCCCCTTTCTTGTGAAACTGGGGCTTTCTGCCTTAGAAAATCTTCGATGTGGAGAAGTCTGTACAGTGAAACATTTTCCCACCCTGTTTTTCCTCAGTGGCCCTTCTGTTCCCTCCGAGATGGAAGTGATACAGTTATCAAACAGACTGGGCCAACTGAGAACTTGAGTCACTTCCAAAATCCCTAGACAATATTTCACAGGCCACATCTGATCCTTGAAAGCTCCTTGTTTGCTCTGAGTACACCTTCTCTGTTGTCTTTAGTCATCCTGTCTTCCCTGGTGCTCCTTCTAAGTGCCCTTGTGTCACTCTAGGACATGAAACAACACGAGCACACACCACTGCCCTCAAGGTGGAGAAAAGAGAAGTTTATTTTCTGACTCCAACATTTACAGATTTCCAAAAGTGGCAGTGGGTTGGAGGGTGACAGTGCCACCTCTCCAATGACACTGCACAAACCAACAGCCCATCAAATTTCTCTTCTTCTATAAAAGAATGCCAAACAATGAGTTATTTACAGAAAGCGTGTGAGAAAGTTTGCTACAAGAATGTAAACATCAGAAGGCTCAGAAAATCTTAAAAAATCAGGGTGACACCCTTGTACTGGTCACTTGGCTCCTGCTGTACAGGCTGGTACTTCTGGGAAGGAGAAGGGCATCCTCAGCTTATCCAGGTGGGCACACGTGCTTTTCCCCAAGCAGCTCCTTCTCCTTGAAGCAGGATAGCTCAGCTCCAGCTGGGACCACAGAGCTCCTGCTCTTTGATAAGCATCTCTCAATACCTGAACTGTTTCCTCAGAGTAAAAAGGATTCAATGGCAAGAGACTTGTATCACTTTTGTGCCAATATCAGATTACAGCATAGAAACCAGATTGTCTGCAATTAGATGACTGAATTAATAGGAATACAGACATAATCCTGTAGAATGTGAAAGAGGTTCATTGTTTGCCTGCAGATACTGAAATTTCTTCAGTTCACTCTCAGAAAAGCACTGTTGTGTTTTCCAGAGTGGCACAGAATTTGATCTGCTCTTTCTTTCAGCTTTGGGATGGGGTCCAAAGTTAATTCCCTGCAGATCACCTTACTTTATGAATAAGAGGAGTTCCTCCTGCAGTACCTGTGCTGGGCAGAACCAGCTGTGAATGCTGCTGTAGCTCCAGCTACATCTGGGAAGGTGTAGGTTGGATATGAGGAAGAAATTTTTCACCCAAAGAATAATAAAGCCCTGGAATGCTCTTCCCAGGGAGGTGGTGGAATCACCATCTCTGGATGTGTTTAAAACAGACTGGCCATGGCACTGGGTGCTGTAGTCTGGGTGAGGTGTTGGGGCACAGGTTGGACTCGATGATCTCAGAGGTCTCTTCCAACCTCATCATTCTGGGATTCTGGGATTCCTTCCCTGCTGTAGCTGCAGACTGTGCCCTCTGGTTCTGTCAGAGAGACCGATCCCACCTGTCTGCAAGCTCCCCTCAGGGAGTTGTAGAGAGCAATAAAGGCACCTCTGAGCCTCCTCTGCTCCAGGCTAAACAGCCCCAGCTCCTCCAAACGTTCCTCAAAGGGCTATTGTAAATCAAAGGCGACTCCAGCGAAGGGGAGAGAGAAGGATGCAGCTGACTCCATGGATATCAGAAGGCTGATGAATTACTTTATTATACTGTGCTATATGCATTGCATCTAAACTGAATCTGCCAAGCACTCACCTGCTCACACTGCCCAGAATCTCGTGCCTGTCCCAACAGTCCTGACACACACACCTGGCCCTGACAGGCCAAGGAACCAAACTCCATCACTGTGGGTAAACAATCTCCACATTGCATTCTGCTTTGGCACAACACAGGCACAGCGAGTGATAAGAATTGTGATTTCCCTTTCTCTGAGGTTCAGAGAATGTGAATCTCAGAAATATTCTTGGGCAGAATTGTGCCTTGCTTTGCTCTATGAAGAGAACCAAGCCCTTCACCAGCCTTGCTGCCTCCTCCGGACTCGCTCAGGCATCTCCACATCCCTCCCAAACGGAGGGGCCGGGACGGGACGCAAGGAGCTCGGGGGAAATCCTGCCCATTCCCCGCTCGGTGGGGATCGGGACTCTCGGATTTCCCCTTCCTTGGCTCGTGGTGCCTCCTGCTGCCGGCCGCGGGCTCTCCGCGTCCCCGGAGCCGCGCGGGGGCGCGTTCGGCCCGGGAACGGCGCTCGGAGCGCTCCGGGACCCCGCGGCCGCCCCGGCTCCCCGTCCCTGCCCAGCCTCATCGCTCTCGGTATTTGTCACGCGTTCAGGTATTATCTGTACCGCGTCTTTTATTATTGGCTTTTCACTAATATTAAATATTATGTTCGAAAGTGATGCTGTATTAGAAATAGGATCTTACAGAAGTAGACTAGAATAGAAAAATAGAATAGTATAGAGTAATAGAAAATAGAATAGTTAGAATAGAACTATTCTATTCTTACTATGCTATGTGAGATACTTTTTAAAAAGAAAGATAGCAGCCACAGGACATCTAAATATTTCAGAGAAAAATAATTTATTGCCCCATTATCAGGAGAAACGAACTTTTTCCCACCTTGCTCATCCCTGCAGATGCCATCAGGATTCAGAGGAAGAAGCTGACACTGCCCAGACAGAATCCTGTGTGTGAATGGAATTGATGCACCATGGATCAGGTGTGTGAATATGCAACAGGCTGGTGCTTTAAGGGTTAATCCTCTGTTACCGTGGGTCCTTTTTGGGTTTATTTTGCCCAGAAAGAGGAACAGGACTGTCTGTAACTCTTTGTTTCTATTGTCTCCTATTGTCCTAAATCCTAATTGTCCAAATTATAATTATATTATAAATAATATATAATTCTATTCTATATTATTACATTATATATGTCTAATTATATTACTACTTTTATAACCATTTAATTACTATTAAACTTTTAAATTTCCAAAAACAAGTGATTGGCATTTTTCCCATGTATACATATACACTGCCTGTATAATATATTTCATTATTTTTAATTGCCACTCTGGAATGAATCTTGGCAAGATCCCTTTGCCCTAAATGCTGTATTTTTAAAAGAATAATCCTAAAGAGCAGCAGCAGCAGCGCTTTGCTTCTCCTCTGCCCAGGTAATAACCAATACCACAATTTGTGCCAGTGAAAGAGCTGCTGAATTCTGCACCTGTCCTGGTTTCTGGGATTGAGCACAGCTGTCAGAGTTCCCAGTCTGGCCTAATGAGGTCGGTGCCTCTCTGTGGCATAACTAATCTGGACACCCGAGCTGCTGCTTTACTCCTTTCACTAATTGCTTGTGGCTGTTAAAAGCTTTGCATGCTTTAAAAAAAAAGTGAAAGTCAATCCCCAGAAAATTCAGGAAATGATAACAGTCTCTGGGCTGGGTGGAGTGGAGATGAGAAAACTTTTGATTTGTAATTTGTGGTCTAACTAATTAAGAAGGAACAAAACATAACGGAAGCTTTGTTGATTTTATTTAACAGAAAATGCAAGCTGGTTAATTTTTGCTACATGGATTTAAATGCAGAATGTGGGGTACCTGAGACCTCCCCAGCCTCACTAGGGAGAGGGTGAGGAGCTCCCCTAAAAGCCATAATTAGAAAGGCAGCGATTTCCCCATGAGTTTTTATTTCTGAAGTGTTTGAAATGGCCTGGTCTCCTGCACAGAGCTCCCTCCCTCTCTCCTTCTCTGCTTTCTTCCCTCCCCAGCCTCTCTAATGTGGGTCATGCCTCCATGTTTGCAGGTGGCACAGTACAGAATCTGCATTTTTCTCTTTCAAAGTTAAAGTGTCTTTGAAATATGGTTTTGCATCTAATGCCGAATGTAATAAAAAGACTTTAAAGAGCTGCTGACGCCTCATGGAAAAGTGAAAAACATTCTGTTGAGAAACAATCCTGCTAGGCTGTCTTATCTGCTGTTCCCTTTGCTCATTTTTGATAGCAAGGGGCACTATAAATATATGTAACTATACATAAAAATGAGAAACCTTGGCAACCAGAGAGAAGGTTGGCTGTTTTCTCGTGTTCCCTCTCTGTGGGCAGGTGGGTGAGGGTAGGCAGAGTTCAGGGGTCTCCTTTCATCCTTGCAGCTCCTGTGCTGATGCTGTGGCCCTTTGCTGAGTGTTGGGCTGAAAGGGAGTCACGTACCAGCGGATTATTTTTTTCCTAGAGGTATTTGTTAACCCTCTAAAAATAGCAGCAGTGGTTTCTGGGGCACTCTGACAAGGCTGGCAGTGGAACAGAGAGGAAGTGAGAGGACAGGAGCTGCCAGATGGCCATGGGGGTCAGGCTGTGCTGCCTGGGGAGAGGGGCAGGGAAGGCAGGCAGGGATGGCTCCAGGGCAGAGCAGTCACCCTGTCCTGTGTCACCTGGGGCTGCTGGCTCACCCTGAGGGTGCTGGGGGCAATCCCTGAGAGACCTGGGCTGTTGGATCTGTGGGGTACCCAGATGAAGGGAGGAATGATGAGTCTGACTCCATGTTCTCAGAAGGCTGATTTATTATTTTATGATCTATATTATATTAAAGAACTATACTAAAGAAGAACTATACTATTATAGAAGAACTATACTATTATATTAAAGAACTATACTAAAGAATGCAGAAAGCATACAGACAGAAGGCTGAAAAGATAATAATGAAAATTCATTACTCCTTCCAGAGTCTGACACAGCTGGAGGGTGATTAAGTCAAATGTTGAGTTAAAACAATTCACATGAAAGCAACGAAACAATCACCTGTTGGATAAACAACCTCCAAACACACTCCCAAGCAGCAAAACACAGGAGAAGCAAATGGGATAATTATTGTTTTCCTTTTTCTCTGAGGCTTCTCAGCTTCCCAGGAGAAGAATCCTGGGCAAAGGGGATTTTTCCAGAAAATCTGACGGTGACACCAGGCACACACACCTCAGGGACTGCTGCCTGTGACCATGTCAGACACCCAGGACAGCTCTGCAGAACACAGGCACTGCTTTGTGGAACCAATAGAATTGTTATTGTCCTAGCTGGGACCCCACACAGGCTGCAAGGAGTGACTCTGATTGTTCCCAAGGACCTGCTTGATCCCCCCCCTTCTGACAGCCCCCACAAAGAACCTCTCTGTCTGCTGAGAGGGGCTCAGCCCCTGCAGAGTGGATGGAAAATCCAGATCTTGGAGCCTGGGCTCCAGAGAGGAGCTCATGGCTGGGGTCCTGCAGATGGAACCTGCAGTGCTGCAGAGCTGAGCTGAGTGCTCCTTGGCTGTTCAGCTTTCCAGTAATTTTCCCAGGCAAATGATGCACCTGCCATAGCCTCAGGAGAAAATGTTTATTGCCATATCCAAGCATTGTTCAGAAAAACAGAGTTGTTTTGGCACTGAAATGCTGTACTCCCCTCCAAAACTGCACCTTGTTGGTGCTGTTATAAATGGTAAAAGTGAAATCACAGAAGGTGGGCTGGAACCTCCCCAAGGTGTTGTGAGAGGTGCTTTCCTGTCATTAGCATTTTCTGGAGTAAGAGCCCTTCTACAGAAATTCCTGAGTGCATGATTAGCAGGTGACATGGAAAAGAGCTGTTTGGACAAAGCTGGTTTCCAGCTTGGGTCTGCCAGGGCTGAATGATGTGTGCAGGCATCCTGGCAGGGCAGGCCAGGTGGAAAATGCCCCTTTGCAGGAGGGCAAAGCAAGCAGTTGCCTGGTGAATAAGGCAATCCCATTTGGAATCAAGGGTCAGTCAGGAAGGCAGCATGAAGCAGGTCAGTACACTCCAGAGTGGTGCTGGGAGAGGCTACAAATCACAGGTAATGGAAATTGCAGCTCTGTGAGATGCCACCCAAGGCTGATGGGATTCCTTTGAGGAACTTGGAGCACTTATGGTTTCCAGACATCTCTTATTTAATGCTGAGAATGACAGAATGACCCTTTTTTTTTTTCTTTTTTTAATTTCTTTCCTGCAGTTGTGCCTTGGTGTTCTCTGAAATGATGAGGTGACATGCAGGTATGTTCTGCACAGAGCAATCCAGCCGTGCTGGCTGAGTGGGCTCAGACATCTGCACAGTATCATTCCTCTGTCACCAGCTAATGGTGGTATAATTAGAAAAGTCATTAATCCTTGCTCAGCAGTGCTAGAAACTATTTATAGCAAGGTAGAAAACCCTGCACATGAGGCTAGGGTGGGTATGGAAATTGTTTCTGATGCCAGGTGTGTTGTGGGGCCCAAATGAAGAGGGAAGTGGTTTGCTTCCAGGAGGGATCTTCCCTTTCTGACCCTGTGGAGACAGTGCAAACCCTCTGAGAAATGGGGAATCCCTTCTGACATCCCCTGCAGACTGTCCCCATCACAGGCTGGGGGGTCCTGGGGGGAGCTGCTCTGCATCTCCCACTGCTGTGGGCTGTCCTGGCAGACCCCTGACAGCCCCTGGGCCGATTGTCACAGCCCTCCCCTGTGCTGGCAGCAGCAGAGGGCGGGCAGAGCAAACTGGGGGCACAGCTCTGTGTCTGCCCTGCTGCTCAGGGCTGGCAGATTGCAGCCGCTCCTCACACCTGGGCTCAGCCACCAGGGAGCTTCTGAGCTGCTTTGGCTGGTGAGAGCCCTTCACTCAGCTCTCTTGCCACCCAGCAGCAGCAGCTGTACCTGTGCATCGGTGTGACACTGCTCTCTGTCCCCAGACTGATGCTGGCAGCACAGGCACAGGTGGCTCCCTGGGTCCCTGAGAAATTGGGGCAGTGGCAATGCTCAGCGAGAAACTGCTGGTTACAGGCTTCCAGGACACAGCTCAGCTTGGGCTGAAGTGTTTTTGCTGTGCAAGAGTCAATATTTCTGCTTGAGGGGTTCAATCATCTCACCATGGCTGGGCTTCGCCCTGGTGCCCACCCTTGGTGCAGGGTGGGAGGGTCTTGGGAGTTTCTGAAGCAGCCAAAGAGGCTACAGTGCAGCATTGATGAGATTTTCACCCCTAACGAGGGCAGAGAGAATGATGCATCTGAGTCCATCTTATCAGAAGGCTAATTAATTACTTTATTATACTATATTATTCTGTACTATATTACATTATATCTAAACTGAATCTGCCAAGCACTCAACCACACAGGATCTCGTGACTGTCCCGACAGTCCCGACACACACCAAGGAACCAAACACCATCACTGTGGGGAAACACTCCCCATAGTGCATCCTGCTTTGGCACAAACACAGGCACAGCAAATGATAAAAGAATATTCTTGGGAAGAATTGTGCCTTGCTTTTCTCTGTGAAGAGAAATGTGGGGTACACACTTGGCCCTGACAGGCCAAGGAACCAAACACCATCACTGTGGGTAAACACTCTCCATATTGCATTCTGCTTTGGCACAAACACAGGCACAGAAAATAGGATAAGAACTGTTTTTCCTTTCTCTGAGGTTCAGAGAATGTGGAACCCAGAAATATTCTTGGCAAGAATCGTGCTTTTCTCTATGAAGAGAAATGTGGTTACAGTGGAGAACTGCTGGATGCTGGGCAGCAAGGAGAGCTGCAGGAGCGGGTGCTGCTGAGGTGCTGGGGGAGCTGTGGAGCTGTGCTGGGGTCAGCTGAGGTGGCAGCGTTCAGAGGAACGCTCCCGTTGTCAAGTTAAACACTTCACTGGGCTCTGCCTAGCGAGGCACAAACAGCCTGTCTGTGCTCTGGCAGTCGGGCAGCAGCATAACCACAAGGGAAATATGTTTCTGTCTGGGCTCGCTGCATCTCCCAGGCTTTGCTGGAACGATTTCTCAAAGAAAGCATAAAATTGTTTTAGCCTCTGAGATTAGTGGACCAAGCCTTGCTCCCCTTGGGAACGAGACTGAAATCCCTCAGAGAGAGAACTGGTGTGGTGGGGCAGGGGAGGGAGAGAGGACCTGTTGGGGATGGGCTGTTAACTGCTGGAAACCCACTGCTTCAGCGTTGTGGAAGTGCCAGCGCCGGCTTTGGCTGTCAGAAGGAGCACTCAGGCTCTGTGGTGTGCCTGCATCATAAAAGGTGACCTCGGAAATTGCATTTCCAAACATCTTCCCCTCTCTGGGAACGGTGGCATTGTTCCCAGTGTTTCAGGCTGGGACTGCCTGGGGCTCTTTGTTCAAACTCCCTGGGTGCTGCAATTCTAGCAGAGAGCAAACGACGCTCTGCCAGAGCCCGGGATCCTGGGAGGCGGCTGCGGATCAGCCTTTTGTTATCCCAGGATTAAAAACTGCAGCTGGGGATGAGCTGAAGAAATCAAAGTAACTTATCTAGAGACATCCCGCGGGCATATTTAGCGGTGTGATGGAGCCAGGGTCAGCCACTCCTTCAGGCTGTTTCAAGCAGCACCAGCCGGCAGGAGGACCCACAAACCTCGCTGAAGAGGCACAGGTTTCAAACAGAAAACTTGCAAAGGACCTGCTCTGATTTCAGGAAAGGAGAAGTCCAAAGGGCCTCGTGGAGCAGGAGAGAATCTGCACGGTGGCTGTCACGAAGGAGGGAGAGAAATAGAAAATGCCATCGGGAACAGCAGATGTTGCTGTATGGCACGGTGGAGCATCATTCCTCCTCTCCTCAAAATTCACCCTGAATCCACAGGCTGACACCAGATTGTTCCAGGGGAAGGCCTGGAACGGCGTCCCCTGCAGTATGTGGCACACCACATGTCAGTTGTTTACTGACACGTAAATGGGATGGAAAGAAGGATTTTTCCAGTGCAAGATGCAGCTCCTTGCAGCAATCCCCCTCTGTCCAACAAGGTGAGCTGCTCCCCTCCTTGGGCAGGTTTTGCAGCGTCCTTTGGTGGGCTCTGATGTGCAGGCACTGAGCTGTGAGTGTGCACAGGAGCTGGGCACACAGCAGCTCCAGAGCCTTTCCAGGAAGGAATCAGCTGCAGTTTATGATCTGCTTTGTTCCATGTCTGTGGTAACCCCTCCTTCTTTGGAGAATAAGATGTTAAAGAGCTTATGAAAATGATCAAACCCTTCAGCTTCACTACTGTGATTAATCAATCACAGCTGCTGCTTTACAGCTCCTTGTTTTGATGTCTTTTGGCTTGTTCCAAAGTTAGCCCAGCACAGGGCCAGGAAATATATTCCTGAGCCCTGCAGGGTTCTGGGATAGAGCAAAAGCTGAGTTTTCAACATTATTTCCAACATTTCTCGTGCCTATGCTGCCATTTATTGCTAGTGAGCATAGGATGCTCCTGGGAATTACACAACCCCCAAAGAAATGTGAGGAAAGGATTTAAGAACCAGCTCTTCCCTGAAGGGTAGCTGCATCATTGCAAATATTGTCTGATCTGCCCTTCTTAGCACTGAAGTATCTGAGACTCCAGGTGGCACCTCCAAAGAGTTTGTGTCAATTTTAGAGGCTTAGTTTCATGGCTTAAATGCTCCTTAACACTTATTTTTTTACAGCTAAAGAGCCAAGCAGGATCACAAAGCTCAGATAGTTTGTAAAACTGCTGTCAAGCAGATTAAGCTGGAAATGGAAAATCTGCTGGTGAAGTGTTTTCTTTCTAATGTTTGTGTGCTAGAGGGTGATTTAAAGTCCATTTCAGCACTGAGGTGAGGCCCCAGGTATCTGGTAGCAAAGGGACAGTGGGATGGCTCAGCCTGCTGCATGGCACAGACAAAATCCTTGCGACTGTCTGCAAGGTGCATTTCTTAGCAACAAATTAAACTGCACAGACTCAGCTCTTGGAGGTCCTGACAACACCCCAGTAGTGCCCTGGCTGGGCTGTGGGTGCCTGCAGAACTCTCTCAGGCCCCAGTCCCATTCTGCTATGGCTCTGATGTGTCACAAACAGGGATTGCTGAGGGGGCAGCATTCTGTCAGACCCTGGCAAAGCTGGCACCTGGACAGCAGAGCAGCTTGATGAGAAAAGGGGCAGGCATGTAACCACCCTGATGAGCCAAATGTTCAGGAGGGGAACGATGCAAGCTTAGTTTCACCTGGCTTTGGAAGTGAAGGCACAAAGGAGCCTTTCCACATATTGACATGTTCCTCTGGGGTGAAACTACCAACTGCCTTGAGCTGCAAAGCCTTTAAGCCATCTCCCCTGCCCTGTGGAGACCCAACCACCTCATCCCTGCTGAGGGATTTTATGGGCACTGAGGGAGGTGGAGCAGAGCCAGATTAACCGCCTTTGTCCTGGCTGTTTGCACAGCCTTACACCTGCAGGGACAGGGCTTCAGGTACATCTCTCTGCTCCATCACATCCCCATCCTCCTGTCCTCACCTCACCTGCTGGCAAATGAGGCACCAGCCAGTTCAGCAGGGCTGGGACAGAAAGCAGCCAGTCCTCACCCTCCTCCCCACCACAGGCAGAAAGGAGGGCAGCAAGCTGGCATTGCCATGCAGGTGTGCATTGGCAGAGGGATGGTGCATGGGCTGTGCTCACCCACAGGACTGTCAGTCTGCCTCCTGAAGTGGCTTTGCCTGGCGATAGTGTGCACAAAGATAAGAAAAATCCATCTTCTCTCCAGATTCAGGCATTACAGGATTTTAGGGCGAGGAGAGAGCTTGGTTTGACTTTGCATCACAGACTCCCAGGCATGTGTGCCTCACGCTGTATTAGGGATCATCTTCCCATCATGTTGTTTGCAGGGGTCTGTGTCCCCCTGGTTTCTCCTTGCCCTGTTTGGTCCCTGCCTTGCTCCTCTGCTCTGACCCCAGGTCCTCTGGCCTGGGGCACTTGTTCAGTGCCCGCTGCCTCCTCTGGGGCAGTGACTGAAGATGAACCCAGTTCCCTTTGGCGTTTGCTCTCCTCCAAGCCGTTCCTGCCCGTGCAGGAGCTTGCCTTGCCTCCCACTGTCCCCGCATCCTGTGTGTGGTGGGCGCCCGCAGTGCCAGGCATGCTCCTTCCATAAATCCAGGGGATTAAAATGAGTGTGCCATCTGCAGAAGTAAGAGTCTGGGAGTGTGTTCTCCCTGGCGACTGTGCTACCCTTCACAGCCCTGCAAATCAGACATGCACATCCTTCTATTTTCACAGCGGGGAAAACTACAGACTCACAGAACGGCTTGGGTTGGAAGGGACAGCAGAGATCACCCAGTCCCAACCCCTGACACGGGCACGGACACCTTGCACCGGACCAGACTGTTCCGAGTCCCAGCTAACCCATCCTTGAGCACTCCAGGGATCCAGGGGCAGCCACAGGTCCTCCAGGGCCTGCCCATCCTCACAGGGCGGAATCTCTTCACACCTCCGATTCAAACCTCCCCTCTTCCCGTTCGCGGACGCTCCCCGCCCGTGTCGGTCCCGTGCCCCGCGGGGCGGCCGGAGCGGGCGGTTCCGAGCGGCGGGGCCGGGGGCTGCGGGGCGGGCGGCCCTGCGGAGCTCGGCGGAGCCAATGGCGCTGCCGGGGAGGAGCCGCGGCCCCGGCCCGGCCCCGCCCGCCGCCCCCCGCCGCACACTCGGCCTGGGCTCGGCGGAGCGGCGGGAGCTGCGGCTGCGGCGGCCCCGGAGCGCGGGGCAGCGGCGCCGGCGCCCGGCTGGAGCGGCCCCGCCGCGCCCGAGGCACCGGCCCCGGAGGCGCTGCCCGTCGGCCCCGGAGGCAGCGGCCGGACCCGAAGGTACCGGGCAGCGAGCCGCGGCTCCGCGGGGGTGGCTGCGGGGATCTGTTGATGGGAGTTGCAGGAAAGTTTGCGGCGGGAGCGGAGGCTGCGAACGGCGGTGTCGGTGCGGGCGGTGGCGGGCGGGCCGGGGCCGGCCGGGACCGACTGCCGGCGCGCTTCGGGCGATGCCGGCGCTGCTGCGGATGGAGCCGGGATGCGGGTTCGCCCCGTCAGGGAGCGGGCGGCCGTGCCCCCGGGCCACCCCGCAGCCCCGCCGGTGACCGCCGGTGACCGGCGCTCGCCCTGCCAGTGGTCCGGCCCCGCGCCAAGCCCCGGGCTGTTTTCCCGGCGGAGTTTTTAGGCGATGCTGCATCCACCTGTGCGGCGGCGGGCGGAGCAGCCAGGCCTGTGGGTGCAGGACCCGGGGGAGCAGCCCCTGTGCCGCCGCTGCGGGTGCAGCTCGGGGTGCCCCGCCGGGATGGGCTCCGCACCGGCGGCCCCGCGGCCGGCGGCGGAACGGGAGCTCCCGGGGCTCTTGGGCTGCGAGCGGGGATGGCTGCGGATGCAGGAAAACAAGGCTGTTCTCTGCGTTGTTTGGGAAGTTGGGAGAAGTTCCTAAGGCAGCAGGGCTCGGAGAGCAGAAGCTGCTGCAGGGAGGCCGCTGAGCCGGGCTGGGGCCGCCGTCCCTGGGGACCGCGCTCGGCCGGCCCGGGGGATCCGGCCGGGGGCTGCCGGGCCCCACGTGTTGCACTGGGGGTGTCCGGAGGTCAGAGCCCGGCCAAAGCTGTCCCTGGCACAGGGAGAGTGAAATGACACCTGGTGCGGGCTGTGGGAAGGGTCTGTGGAACTGCCCCCGAGCGGATTGCCAGCGGTTCGTGTTCCTCAGCGGGTGACACCGGGCTCGGGCAGTGCCCCCCGGCTCCTGGCGCTGATCCTGCTCGGGTGGCTGTCCTTGGGACGGCCACACGCTCCTCTTACCCTTCCGTGATGCTGAAGTGGCCTGAGTGTGTGGTATTTGCTGAAGAAGAAGATTTGCAGAGCATTGAGTTAAAAACCATCCGTTTGCGTTTTCTGCACAGTGAGGTTGTGCTGTTTGCACGTGCAAAACACAGCCAGGGAGGTGAGAGGTGAGCCGGGGATGCTCTTGGGCAGGAGGGGGATGCTGGACAGAGAGGCTTCAGTTTTGGCTTCCTCATCATTCCCCAGGAAAGGGATGGTGACCTGGAGCACTGCCTGACACTTACTGCACTGTGCTGTGGGGCAGGGAGTAGCGAGGACCTGATAAACAATAAGAGGTGTTTTGCTAAAGGTTCTAGACAGTGACTCATCTGCTGTAGGAAGGGACAGGAAGGAGAGGCAGCACAGGAGCTTTCTAGAGTACAAATGGGTCTTTTCCCGCTGATTTTATCAGAAGCAGGAGGATGGGAATCCTTTATTGCTCTCAGAATAGTGTAGACCTGTAGGTTAAAAACCTCCTGGTGCAAGTGTCCCTGTACCAGCACCTCCTGCATCCCTGTCCCTGGGGAGGATCCTGACATCCTGGGGTGGGACAGTTTCAAAATTTGAGGTGATTTCCAGTCCTCACAGTTGATTTTATCTGACCATTTTTATTCACTTCTGAATCTCTCTGAATAATTGATCCCAGTCTATACATTGCACCATGGTTCTGCCTGTGCCTGCCTGGCTGGGGTGTTTCAGGAGTCATTTCCTCTCCTCTGAGTTGCTCAGTCTTGACTTTTCTTCTTCATCAAGCCTTCCTCCCTCGGGCTTTTCTGCCTTCTCCTCTGGACAGCACAGAGGAGGTGCAGTGCTGCTGCCTTGCACTTTTCCAGGTGTGCTGCACCCTCAGAGGCCTCCCCAGCTATTGGCAGCATTGCTGACTGCCCCCACTTGAAAAGTGTCTGTATCAGGAGTTTTTTTACTGATATTTGCCTGGATTTGTTTTATTTGCAGAGGAATTGGTGCAGCCAGTTGGTCCTTGCTGACTGAGCACCTTGCTCACAGCTGGCTTCCCCTCTCTGGGGATTTATGGCTCCTGCACCACTTCTCCCCCTTTGCTGGGGATTTACCTGGGAATGCTGATGTCTGGGCAGTGGATTTGTAATTCCTCCCTGCAGGGAGGGAGGGAAGATCCTCAGGCCCCCCCAACAGACGGCCCTCATGCCAGTGGTTAAGGGCAGACAACAGTAGTGGGGCTTTGCTGAGAATTATTCCTTTGCAAGAAGCAACTTTTGACCAGAAGTTGGAATATTTTTAAGACCTGTGAGTCTCTAATCATGCCCTTTTCCATTCCAAGGTGTTCTTTCACAATTAGGAAGGCTCTTCAAACCATCTTGGAAATGGCTGTGGGGTCCTGGGGCTGGTCCAGGCTGGTCCAGGCACTGCTGCCCTGGGCACTTTCGGATCTGGGGTTCTCACTTTATCTGGGTTAAGCTCCCAAGGAAAGAGGTGTGACTTGAGATCCAGAACTGGTTCGAGAGATCAGAACTGGGCCAATTTCTAGGCCAGAATGGGGCTCTGGGTGTCCCAAGGGCAGATTTAGGTACAGAAACAGTTGAAGGTCAAGGTTGCCACCTCCCTTCCTTGCACAGATGCTGAACCCCGAGGGGGTGATGTCCCTGACATCTGCTGGGCAGGTAGCAGGACATATGGCAGGACACAGCTTTATTCCTCCTTTCAAAGCACGAAAAACACCCCTTGCTGAGAAGTACTGGAGCTGTGAAATGCAGATGGGGCTGCCCCCAGGAATAGCAGCAGCCTCTGGGAGAGAAAGCTTTTCTTCATGCCCTACCACCTCACCCTCTGAAGAGAGCACTCACTGTGTCTGCATCCCCCAGAGGAAGATTTAACAGCACCAGGCTTGGCTGTAACCCTCAGGCACCATGTGGATGAGCCTGGATGGAGAAATGGCTGAATGGGACAGTGCTTCCTTGCCTCTTCATTTCACTTCTCCTGGATGCCTCACTCCATGTCCCCTGCCCTCCAGGGTGTCAGGAAAGCAGTCCAGGCAGTGTGCAGGTTTGGGGCACCTCTGGGTGCCCAGGGCACAGCAGGGAATGATGCCCAAGGGCTGCCCTGCAGCAAGCTTGAGGTTTAGTTAAGGTGGATATATCTAGTTAAGGTAGGTTTAGTTAAGAAAGATATAGGAGCACCTTTGTGAGTACATTGAACAAGTTGAGAGGTGTTAAATACGTATTTTTCTGAGCTGTGTGCAAGAAAACAAAGGGTTTTCCAGGGTGGCTTGTGCCTGCTCAGCCTGGCTGCCCTGCTCTGTCCTGCAGCAAGCTTGAGAGGTTTAGTTAAGATGTATATATATAGTTGAGATAGGTTTAGTTAAGGAATATCTAGGAGCACCTTTGTGAGTACATTTAAAAAGTTGAGAGGTGTTAAATATGTATTTTTCTGAGCTGTGTGCAAGAAAACAAAGGGTTTTCCAGGGTGGCTTGTGCCTGCTCAGCTTGGCTCGTACACAAGAGCCTTTGGGTCTGTGTTTCTGGTCACCTTGCAGCAGGCACAGGCTGCTGTGGTTTCTGTTCTCCCTTTGCACCCTGTTCTGCTGACACCTGCGTTTTCCTGGGCCTGGAGGTGTGAATGCTTTACCTGCCAGCACCTCCTGCTCCTGCAGAGCAGAAGATGGCTTTTTGCAGGGAACCAGGGGGAGCCGTGCCACTCACTTCTTCCTTATTAACTAGAAAGGAATAAAGTTGCAGAGGGATCAGATTTTGAGAAAGACCCAGAGTTCCAAAATGCTCCCAGAGGACAGATCCCTAATTACTCTCTAATTGCATTAGAGTTTAATTTGTTGTTGTTTTTACTGTAATGTTCCCATTTTCCTCGACAGTTTGCTCTGTTTCATTAACTGGAAATGGCTGGAGATGAATATTTGCAATATCAAAACTTGCCTGTTGTGCAATGCTTGACAGGTTTTAGGCCTTTGTTGTGCTGTCAGGGTGACTCTGCCTGGGATTCAAACCTCAGGTGCAGCTCTCACCCAACGGCAGCATTTTGCCTACACAGGCAGGTTTGGTCCTGGGAGTTTTGGTGTCTGTCCTGCTTCCAGGAGACATGGAAAAAGCTGAGCTGAGCTGTCCCCAGAGCAGCTTACGGGCAGCTGCTCTTCAAAAGGCTTCTTTAATCCATTTCTCCTGAGCACAGCGGGGAGCTGGTCTGGAAATGAATTTAGGAAGCTTCAAAAAGGGTTTTCAGGAGCTTCATTTAGAAAGCAATAGGGGAGGAGAATATTGCTGCTCTTAATTCTGAAGCAGAAATATATTTACTTTGACTTGTTTAAGGGGAAATGGTGTACAAGGTATGGTTAAGCTTAGACCTGCTTTTTGGCAGTGCATCTTTGTTGGTGAAACAAATCCTGAAGGTGGGAGAGTATAAATAAACCTTTCCAGTTTGTGACACCCTAGAGGTGTCACTTGTCTCCTGCTTCCATCTACTTGCTTATATATCACATCCATGTTGTTTGTGTGTGTCACAGAGGGCACCTGAGCCCACTGCCTGTGAGCTGCACCCACAGCTCTCAGGAAGTGACAGGAACCATGAGGAGACCTGGGGAGCTGCGCTGTGAACTCAAAACTGCTCCTAAATTGGATCCAGCCGCTTAAAAACAGTGGGTGGACCTGGTGGCGAAGTGAGACGTTGGTATTTAAAGCTTGGAGGATGCAGCCAGAGACATGACACCCAGCAGTGAGCTGTGAAGGTGAGACATGCTCTGGTTTCAAAATTCACTGAGAAAACAGGAAAAGCTTGGAGTGCTGGATCTGCAGCACCTAGAGTGGCTTGTCAGAAACCCCCAGGAGCAGGATGGAATTGAACACCCACAGCATCTGAAACCATAAATTAGTGGGTTCAACCTGCTGCTGTGCAGGATGCTGTGCAAGCCCCTCTGTTATTTGATATACAGTGGGCAGATGTGAGCTGAGGCAGAAGCTGCTGTGGCCTGGGTGTGTGAGCAGGGGGCTCAGGCTGGCAGTTCCCTGCATCTCAGGACACTGGGGATGCCTTCCACATCTGTGCTTGCCACCTCTGAGCTTCAGTCTTGGCTGAAGCCAGAGTTTAGTTTGACTTCAAATGAAAACTAATTAATCAATTCCGTGTTTTCCATCCTACAGTGTCACTAGTGAAAGCATCAAGATGATAACTGTGGGTTCAACTGCTCATTTGGAAATACTGAGCAATTAGACAAGTTTATGACAATATTATTTCCTGCCACCAGAGATGATTCACAATACTACTAATTGGAGCAATAATTAATCTGTCTAATTTTCAAGCACGCAGCTGTAGTTCAGGGTAGTCTGGCGGGGGCAGGAGTCACACAGAGTGTGGGGACCCATTATTTTCCCTGTTTAATTATCAGAAGCCTTCAGTGCACTTTCAGCTCGTTGTGCCTTTTGAGAAGGTGCTGGGCTGCTCACACAGGCAGGGGGGGTCCCAGCAGACCCCCACATCTGGGGACAGAGGGATGTGAGGATCCTGTTCATAGTGTTCTGCTCTGACAGGGCATTGCAGAGCAGCTGGGCTGGTTTTGGCTTTGCAGAACATACAAAGAGCATTTTTGAGCCCTTTTTCCTCCTAGCCAGACCGTAAGGCTGACAGCCACGGTGCAGGATAATCTACAAACTCCACTTGGAAAACTGATGGTATATGAAACACATTAACTTGTTTTAATGCCTTTCTGTTGCTTCTGAGTACCACAGGGGGTGCCTAATAAATACTGTAGGAATTGGAGTCCCCAGACTATGCAGGGAAAGGGAGACCTTTCCAAACCTGTGAGTCAGAGCTGGTCTGTGAAAGGAGCAGCCAGTGCCCAGCTCCAGCCCTTCTGCAGTGGCAGTTTAATTTCTCACAGAAACAGAACAATTTGCATTTCTGGGGACCCTTTGGCATGTGGGGCTGGAGCACTGCAGTGGGCACTGATGAACCATTTCTCATTGCTCATCTATTGGTTAGGGACAGAACAGTGGTTTTTTTTCCAGAGGAGAAGATGAAACATGAGTTATCTGAGTGGCTTGCTGAGATGCTCCCAAGCCCAAGGAAGACAGGTCTGACATCAAACTTAAAAGTCCAGCATGCTTTTGTTTAGTGTGGCTGAGAGTGGGAGATGCTCCTGCCTCTTAGAAGAAAGCAAATGCAAACAAAAGGAGGGGTTTGTTTTTTCTTTTTTTAAATCTAAGATGGGCAAAGATAAAGAAAGTGCTGTAGAAGGATGTAAATGTTTTATGTTTTATTTAAGATAAAGATCCTTGTTTGCTGGTGCTCACAAAGCTAATTGACAGATTACATGATAAGAAGGAGTTTAATGAAATCTGCTGATAGCCTTTAGAGGATGTGGAATTTGGATGTGCAGTTTAACGAAGCCAGAGGTTCAGCTGCTCTGTGCTAACTGTGGGACTCTGGAAACATTTGCATTCCTGGTATCTTGTTTCTAAATCATTTCATTGATGACAAGAAGCTGTGCTGGAGCAGGGAGCTGTGGCTGGAGGGAGCAGAGTCCATCGCTCATCGCAGGCAGCGAGGGTTCCTGGCTGGAGTTTCTCAGCTGCCTTGGTGGCACCCAGCTCCTGTAAATCCTCACCAGGTGGCAGCTGGTGAGTCATCTCTAGCTGGCAGCACAGGGTGGGAGAGGAGCCATCCTGGGGAGGGGAGAGGAGCTCAGCCCACCTGCTGCACCAAAACTCACGGATGACCTGGAGCATCTCTGCGTTGGCTAATGCCTGCTGAGCAGGGAGCATTTAGTGCTGTCAGCAGTGACAGTGAACTGATCTGGGGTTAGTGCTGCTGAGCCTGATTGTGGTTTTGGGATGAGGTGCTTTAGCTCAGCCAGCCAGCCAAGCATGCAGCCTTTTATCAGGGATGCAGAATTAAAATAATCCCCCATCAGCGATGGACAGATTTGTTCTCTGGAGCCTTCTTCTAAGTCTGTTGCCACCTTACACGGCTTTTCCTCTTGGCTTTCTGAGCTGAAGCTGATGGGGACTGACAAGCCCTGATTATGCAAAGTACCAGAGGCAACGGGGCTGCCAGCATGGCTTGCCTCTCTTCCTGCCATTTTGTGTGTTATTGGGGAGCCACTGGAAAAAGTGGGTCCTGCTCACCCAAAAATGAGTGTGTGGTCCTGGCAGGGCAGGGCAGGGGTTTGCAGGAGCCCTGGCTGTGTGCTTGGCCTGGCTGGGCACCAGTGACCCAGCTACCAGGGTGCCCCAGCCTGGCTGTGCCCACGCTCAGCCAGTGCTGAGGTTATTTATGTGTCTTTTTTGTGAGAAGCCACCGTTTCCATGGCAATGGGGAGCATCACATGGTAGCCCTGGCTGTGGTGTGTGAGCCTCAGTTGTGTCCCCACGCCCTGACACCTGCCAGGGTCCCTGGGCAGCCCAGGGGCTGCAGCAGCCCTGCTCACCCAGAGCTGCCAAAAACCCCCCTGGTGGGGGTGGGATGGGAGCAAGAGGGATGGGGAAAGCACCAGGATGTGGGAGCAGGCACCAGGGGTTTGTGTTGGGACCCAGGACATTCCTCTGGGTGATTTGAGACCCTGGCAGGGGCTCAGAGACCTTGGCACGGAGTCACAAACACCTGTGCCTTTGATTTTAGTCCATGGAAACAATTCCCAACTTTGTGTGAGGAGTTACAAGCCACAAGGGTTTGAGTAGAATGACAGTGAATTTGTCACAGGGTGAAAAAGGAGAATTTTGGGGATTTAGAATGGGGGTTCAAGAGGCAAGAGGGAGGAGTCTGGGTGTGTCCTGTCCTTCTTCTTCTTCTTCTTGTCCTCCACCTTCTGCTGGGCTGGTGACACTTCTGGGTTGGTTTAGAGCAGACAGACTGTCTGACACAGGTGATGGGTATTGGGAAATTATTGTAAATAAAGTACAGGCAGTTCTTAGTGTAAAAAGCCAACAGCACCCCAAGGGCAGGGCCTGTGCCACAACCCAACCTGCTGGACAGATCTCAGCAGGGCAGGGAAAGAGTGGAATAAAGAGAAAATGAACAACCTTGAGAAGCAGAACCAACGAATCTCAACTTCTTCAGTCGCAGGGCTGGGAAAAAAAGACTTTCTAATACCTTGGGAGTCATCTCAACCACAGAAACCCGAGAGTTTTGGACCAGGCATCATCCCCAGGCTGGGGAGGCCTGGGCTCAGTCAAGGGGAGGTGGGAGCTGGGTCCAGGTCCCAGTTTTGGTAACCACCCTAATGCAGGTGAGTCCCTCCCCTCTGACTCCAGCAGCTCCTCTATCTCAGTGTATCCTCTGCAAAGCCTGCACAGCTCTGTTTTAATGCTTGTTTCAGGAGGTTTCTGGGCTGTCCCCTCTGCTAAGGGTTGAGCTGTGCCACCTGGCCATGCTGGAGTGAGTGACAGAGCCCTGTCCTTGAAGTGTGCTGGACACAGAGTGGGTACCCTGCAGCACAAAATCTCCCTTGAGTTCCTGCAAACTGTATTAAAACAGTCACAATATATCGATCTCTTTTTTTTTTTAATGTATTTTTATTCAAATCAGCACATGTTTGCAATTAAACCCTGCTACATGATGTAGTGTGAATAATTAGAAGAATTCATGTGCTTAATGAATGATGCTACTCCCAGAACTGCAGCGTGGCTCCCTGTAAACTTGGCAGTGGTTTTCCCTCATGTCCCCTGAGGCATTTGGGGCATGGAGGGCTTGTCTCCACTGCACACCCAGATCCGTCCTTTGCTCTCTGCTTCTATAATTTCCATTGCTTGCTTTTTGTTCCCCTTTTGTCAGAAAGTCACCAGCTGGATTTTAGTGCCACGCATTAGTTTGAGTCTCCTGCTTTGCTGCCCCATCAGGTGGGTGCTGTGGGGCAGGTGGGGGCTGCAGAGCACACCTGGGGACCTTGTCCTGCTGCTGTTCTGCCTGGAGGGTATTGCCTGTCTCCCCTGGCTTCCCTCTGCCTCAGAGCACTCCTCCTCCTCCTGATGTGTTCACCAGGCTGTTCTCTTGCTTGGTTCAGTTTATATAAATGATGGTTGGGTGAGGAGATGGGAACATCTGGCAGCTTTCCCCCTAGCCCAGAGCTCACGAGTCTTGGGAATTCAGTGAGACACCCATGGCAGTTTCCTCCCCACAGTGGCATGAAAGCTGAGAGGCTCTTTTCAAAACCACCATCCCTGTCCACCGAGAGGGCACCGTTGCTGTGTGACTGTGCTTTCCTTAGTCCTGGCAAACACAGACTCCCACGATGGTTTGGGTTAGAAAAGACCTTAAAAATCACCTTGTTCCAATTCCTCTTTGTGGGCTACCTTCCACTAGCCCAGGTTTCTTCAAGGCCCACCCAGCCTGGCCCCCTTGGGCACTTTTATCAAGAAGCCCAACAAATGAGCAACTTACCTGCTTACACTGGGGGAAATCGTGTGAGGTGAGGCACGTTTGGGGTGCTGGGGCTGAGCCTGCTCTGCACTGAGGCTGTGCCTCCCTCTTGTTGTTCTCCACAACCTCTCCTCTCTGTGCTGACACATGCAGCAGCCACGTGCAGGGTCTCTCCTGCTCCCCAGCTCGTGCCACGCACAATCTTGTTCTGATTTTCAGGGCTCCGATAAAGCGTGTCCAAATGCATCAAAGGCTCGGTGCAGAAGTGAAGCAAATTGACTCTGTGGAGGATTTAGGGAATGGAGGGAGTTGGGATAAACCCCAAACCAAACAAGGACTGCAGGGAAGGTGAAGCGTGGTAGAGATGCCAGATGTTCAGCACAGCTGGAGGGACGTGGAACATCTTTGGTTTGGCAGGAGAGTGGGAAAAACTGAAAATAGCACAGCCATCCTCTGGAGATGTGGCTCTTTGTGGGCAGGGACACACTGCCATGACCTGTGGGACACAGGATTAGCTGGGCTCTCTTATTGCCCTGCTCTGCCTCTCTGGGATTCAGAGGAACAGCAAGGAAATTCAGGTGCTGGTACAGGCTGAGGCTGCAGACCCCATGGCTGTGAATTTGGGCTCAGCACCAGCTCAGGGTGGGCTGCAGGGTCCTGTCATCACCATGGGATGGGCTCTCCTGTCCTGTCCTGCCTGTGGCTGCCAGGGACAGCCAGCAGCACAGAACTGCCCCATCCCAGCCCTTTCCTGGCTGCTGTGGCCTCCAGCACCCAGACTGTCCCAAGGCAATAAAAGCAGGAGGAGAGTTGCACTCATGGAACAGGCTCAGCCATTGTCTTGTCGTGCTGGGAAATCAGGCACTTCAAAAGGCAGTTTTGCATTTCTTCAGATGCCTCAATGTGAGTGCAGTGACAGAGTTTGCTCAAAGCACATTAATTATTAGTAAAGGCTTTTTTTCTTTTTATTGCAAGACAAATTAAACAACAGACAAAAACAGGAGGTGTTACATGAGATGTTAATCCATGGGAGAGTGGCAGCAGCAAAAGCCACAAATAATTCATAACGTGAAAATCAGGACATTTAATTTTTGGCTTGTTGTTTGCATTTGGCATTCGTGCACATGCTCAGTTGCTGCTTCTCTTGTGCTCTGGTGTGGAGATTTCAGAGGCTGTTAATTTTGGGAAAAGTGATTATAGGCCTTCAAGAGTAAATCAGATAAGAGACCACATTTTTCTTCTCTCCTCTTGACTGGAGAAAACCAAGTTGCTGACCCCTGTGTTTCCTATGGCACTCCTTGTCCTCGATGGGGCAACAGAGGAAATGAATTTGTACAGGAATTCCAGGGCACTTCACCACTCTCCTGTGTGACAGGGACACATTCAGCATGTGACCCACCTGGAGGGATTCAGCTGGTGCAAAGCATTTCCTTAGAAAGGAATTTGGCTTTGCATATCCCTCTGATGTCAGCTGCGAGTTGCTGTCCTCTAAAATTTAGTGCAGCTTAGTTAGCACCTTTCTGGACATTGCCAAAACCTGGCGTCAGTCTGATGAAATTGATTTTTCATTGAGCTGTTCCAGTCACTGAAACTGCTGGGAAGAATCACAACCATATGGCCCAGGGTGCTCCTGTGACACACTGAGCCATTCCTGGAGGGGCTGAGCTGACCTGTGCAGAGCTGATCTGGGGCAGGGAGGGGACTGCCACTGGAGGCCATAATAAACCCACTGAAGAACACAAAGGCATTGTCAATTTTGGGAGAGGCCCCTCCTGTCCCTGCCTGAGGAGGAGGACACTCGGAATTTCAGACGTGCAGACCAAGTGCTTCTGTTCAGCATGCCAGTTTCAAGTGCAGTTCTTCAATTCTCAGCAAGAAAACTCTCTGAGAGTGTTGAGGGACGTGTCCCACCCTGCTCAGCACCCCTGGCTGCCCTTGAATGTCCCTCCCAGCTGAGGACATGCTGATGGCAGGGAAACCCCTCCTTTCCATGCTGCATTTTGACAGATGGGCTGGGAGGTGAAAAATCAGCTGAGGGCTGGTCAGTCCTGCAGTAGTCAGGCATGTGTGGGCAGGGAGAGAGTCACAGTGGTATTAAGTGATTAGAAATACATAAATATTAATTGCTTATGAACTCCCTTTATCACACTTGCAGGCAGAAGAAGTTAATAAATCACTGCTTGGATTAACCCACAGGAGGGTAATGCCAAGTGTATCTGAGACAAGACAGAAATGGGAAGGGGAGCTTTTCTGGAGAGGAGGAAGCGCTGGTTTCAGGCTGGGCACCCACAGCACAGAGCTGTGTGGTTTTTCAGGGTTTCATGTCGAGCCCCTGCAGCTCTGCAGAGGGAGAAGCCATCCCCCAGCCTTGCTGTGCCCTCTCTGCACCCCCTTTGGAGGGAGCAGACGTTTGGTTCTTGCATCTTGTTCTTCCCTGGGCAGATCCCCAGGGAAATGCCAGCCCTGATCTTCCCTGGGCTCTGTGTGCAGGACCAGCCTGTGGCACTCTAAAACCTCCATGGTGGAGAGGGGCATTTGTTTCACTGCATGTTTGTCACCATCACATTTTCTGAAAAATCCCCTTGCCCAGGATGCTTCTCCTGGGAAGCTGAGAAGCCTCACAGAAGAAGGAAAACAATAATTATCTGATTTGCTTCTCCTGTGTTTTGCTGCTTTGGAATGTGGTTGGAGATTGTTTGTCCAACAGGTGCATGTTTGATTGGTTTCTGTGAATTGTTTTTACATAATGACCAATCACAGACTGTTGTGTTGAGGCTCTGGAGAGAGTCACGAGTTTTTATTGTTCATTCTTTGTAGTCTTCTGTCTGTATCTTTTCTCTGTTTTTTATTATAGTTTAGTACAGCATTCTTTAATATAATAGAGAACATAAAATAATAAATTAGCCTTCTAAAAATGTGGAGTCAATTCTCAATTTCTCCTCCATCTGGGGGACCCCAAAAATACCACACATGTTCATGCATTCATTTCACTGTGTTAGCTGGACATTCTTTGGCAGCTGCTGAGGAGGGCAAGAGACTTTTGCTCCTCTGTTCCATTTCTGTGGGACAGAATTGTATTTTTTGAGACCCCTGTCAAAGGGAAGAATGAATGAATCTCACTCCATGTTCTTAGAAGGCTAATTTGTTATTTTATGATATTATATTATATAAAAGAATGCTGTACTAAAACTATACTAAAGAATAGAGAAATGATACAGAAAGAAGGCTAGAATTTAATAATGAAAAACTCATGACTCTCTCTCCAGAGCCCTGACACAGCTGTCTGTGATTGGTCATTAAGTCAGAACAATTCACATGAAACCAATCAAACATGCACCTGTTGGTAAACAATGTCCAAACATTCCAAAGCAGCAAAACACAGGAGAAGCAAATGAGATAATTATTGTTTTCCTTTTTCTCTGAGGCTTCTCAGCTTCTCAGGAGAAAAATCCTGGGCAAGGGGATCTTTCAGAAATTAGATGGTGACAGGTAATTGTCCATTTTCTCAAGTCAAGGACTGGTGCTTGAATTTAAACTTGTTCTGGGGCTGTCTTGGTTTCAGTGGCAGCTTTGCAAGGGTAATTTCTATAAATGGGTACTGGTAGTGGATTGCTTGTGTGGAAATCTTCCTTGCTAAGGTGAATCTATTATTTTTTGTTAAAATTTAATTTTGTCTAGAGCAGTTATTGTTACCAGAGCTTTCTAATTATTTTAAGTAGCCAAGCTTACCTGTGCTTGAATCCTCATAGCAGTTTAGTCTAATATATTCATGCAAAAGCATGAAGGAGGTATTGCTTCCATTTGTTCTTTTGTTCTTCCTAATCCCCATCCCTCTCTACCCTTGCTGTGCTTTTCATCACCATGAAAAAGCAATGCCTGGAAAAAGCAGCAGTGAAACCCTGTGCCAGCATCCCAGTTCCATTTCTGTGCCTGGCCAAGGGGACCCTGCTTTGGCAGTGCTGGCCTTGCTGTGCTTCCTGGGGGCACAGGGAGCTTTTGGGTGAGCAGGAGCTGCTGCTGCTCACCTGGGCATGCAAGCAAAGAGGGCTGGAGGGAGAGAAGGGTTCCTCTCATCCTTCTGCTGGGGGTTCCATGGGAGTGTGGCGCTTTGGGATCCCAGGAGCTGCCTGGGGAGGTCAAAGCAATGCAGTGCCAGGCTGTCCTCTGCAGCTGTGCCTCACCCAGGTGCTCAAGTGATGCAGGTTCTGCTGGTGGGCACACCAGGATTTGGGAGTGGGAGCTTCTGTCACGTGTAACTGTGCTCTGGGTGTGTTATGTGAGGGTCTCCCATTCCATTTTATTAGGTAACTTGAATATTTGCGCGTGAATCGTGGTGCACAGCAGTCACATCAGCAGCAGAACCACCGTGTTCTCCTGGTGCTGAACGTGTGATGTGAGGGGAACACATCCCACACCTGTGTCAGAACTTGCTGCTTAGAGAAAATGTCTGAGATCCCATTCCTGGATAAGCCTGTTCAGCCCCTGCTGCTCTAAAGGAGGACAGAGGATTCCATTTGAGAAAAATAGACTTTGGCTCTGTTATCAGAGCCCAGAGTGCTGAACTAATGCTGAGAGGCTTTTGATTTACTCTGATTTTTGCAATGAGGGTTTGTACTAGCATTGCAGGCTGCATGCAAATGAAGGTGGTGTTACCTGTCTCTGCCTTGGTTGCTGGATTGAGGTTTAATGAGATTCTTTGGTTTGCTTTGTGTCAATCTGTTGGAGTTAAGTGAGATTTCTTCCTCCCACTTTGTTTTGCCTTTGATGCAATTTTGCAACACTTCTTGTATTCCTAAAAGGGTCTTTTGGTGTCTTTGAAAGTTTCTCAATGCAACATCTCTCTGGACAGAGTAAATGAGGATTAAAACCAGGCAGATAGCAAGAGAAAACAAGCAAATGTCTTTGCAGAATCAAACAAAGAGCAAGCACAGCAGCAAGGAGCTCTGAGATCAGTTTTTTTGTCTGGCAGACCTTTTCCTGGAGCTCAGGATGGGCTGGTCTCTCCAGGCTGGCAGAGTCTGTCAGCTCAGCTGTTTATTTTGATAAAATATGCAGGGCCCCCAATAGCTGTGGGTGGCAGGACACAGAGGTTTGGCATCAGCACCTCCAGCCTGGCAGTGACCGGCCCTTCTGCACCTGGCTTTGTCTGCTCGTGAGATCTCATCACCTCTTCATTTCCATCTTATTTTTCTTCCCAGTCAGTGGAATGAGCTCTGTAAAACCTGTATTATCAGTCTTCATTGTGCTCAGGTTTGTTATGATTGTGAATTAATAGATTTTATCTTGGCATTTATGAGAAGGCACCAGCCTCTCTTTTCCCTCTTACTTTGCATAGGGGTTGGTTTTAAATATTCTCTCTCTGTAGCTGCTTCTGTTGCTTTCTGGCTCTGCTTGGGTTGAGTCTGTTTTAAGCCTGAACCTTCCTGATCCACCCCTTGATTGTGAGTTCAGATCTGTGTACCTGCAGTGGCACAAGGAGGAGGTTATGAGCAGGAGCGATGTGTTCCTGTGAACCAGAGCACTCAGCAAGCTGGTTTGAAAGGTGCAAGTGTCCTCGTGGAAAGTTCTGGGGAACACATAAATATTTAAACAGCTGCTGGAGAACAGCACAGCCCAGTAAATCATCCAAACAATTCTCTTCCACATCTAAATTGAGAAGTACAACAGAGTGCTCTTCCAGCTTAAAACCACCTTCCTCCAGGTTGTGATGCTGTTTGCCTCCTCCATAAAAGCCTTTATGAGCTCTTTTACTGTTGTATAACAAATGGTCAAGCGTGTTTGGAGCCATGAGGGATCTGTGTCAGAGCTGCTTCTGTGCATGGTGTTCCTAGACAGGAAAGGTGATGAGGAGCAGCCCTTCCCCAGTGGGTGTCAGAGCAGGACAGCCCTGCTGTGGCACTCAGAGCATGGCTGTGCCGTGGGCACACCTGGCCCTGGTGTCTCCCTCTGCAGCAGCTCTGCTCTGGTCCCTGGGAACTGCCTGGGGTGAGGAATGAGCACTTGACGTGGGTTAAAACCATGGTGCATAAACCTGGGGGCTCTAAATGGGAGGGACTGGGGATGGTGGGGGGACTGTTGTATTTGCAGGGTCCCTCGTGGCAGGGAGGAGTGATGAATGTGACTCCATGTTTTTAGAAGGCTAATTTATTATTTTATGATCTATATTGTATTAAAGAATACTATACTATACTATACTATACTATACTATACTATACTAAAGAATACAGAAAGGATACAGACAGAAGGCTAAAAAGATGATAATAATAAAAACTCGTGACTCTTTCCAGAGCCTCAACACAGCTTGGCACGGATTGGCCAATAAGTCAAAACAATTCACATGAAATCAATGAAACAATCTCCAACCACATTCCAAAACAGCAAAACACAGGAGAAGCAAATGAGATAATTATTGTTTTCCTTTTTCTCTGAGGCTTCTCAGGAGCAAAATCCTGGGCAAAGGGATTTTTCCAGCAAATCTGACTGTGAGAGGGGACCTGTCAGTGTGTCACATTTCCACCTGTACAACACTGGTTCCACTCCCTCACGGTGACAAGAACTGCTTGCCTCGAGTGCTGCCTTGGCTCTATAGGAGCCTTGCCAGACACATCTGCCTGCTTTCTGTGACTGATTGTGCTCCTTGTCTCTCTCTGTCATGCACAGATGAAATCCTCTGACATCGACCAAGAATTGTTCACTGAAAGTTACTGCAAGGTGTGCAGCGCTCAGCTGATCTCCGAGTCCCAGCGCGTGGCCCATTACGAGGTAGGATGCTCTTGGTTTGCAGTTCTGCTTGGAACACTCAGCATTTGTAGAACTGTTTTTATTTACTGTTTTTACTGTTTTTACACTTCACTCTGTCAGTGATGTCACTGCAGCGGTGTCTGCTGCGTGTCTGGCTTTTTTTTTTTTTGCTTCTGTTTTTGCCAAGTCAGCCTGCAATTTGATCAGGGCTGAAGGAAACACAGTTAGCAAGGAGAGCAATTAAGAGTGCAGCAAAACAAGCTCAGGTTGTATTAAATGTGCTGCACTGTGGTTTGGTGAGTAGGAATCACTGATTGTGCAGAGAGTAGATTAGAATTTGTGAATGTATTTAAGCACTTAAGAGGTAGTGAGCAATGAATAATTAGAAAGGATGGATTATTAGAGACATGTTAGAACAGCAATTAACAGCACTGCATATCTTCAAAACAAACTTAAATACATTCCTATTAAACAGGGAGGAAATTATGGAGGGATATGATGCTGTAAAATCCTTCAGGGAAGGAAACCCTCTGCCTTGGATGTAGATCCTGCCAGGGTGAGGGGCTTTTGAACAGAGATGCAGAGGAGGTGCAGGGTCCCTGTGTGGTGGCTGTGCACAAGGGACTGTCCTCCCCTGGGGGCATGTGAGATGCTCCAGCATCTGGAGGACTCCAGAAGTGATGCATGTCTGCATTATCTATAAAACATAGTTTGTATCTAGAGAATAAACAGTATTAACTCTGTATATTCATAATATGTAAAATAGAGATAATACAGATATTTGGATAATATGGAATAATTTGGTTTCATTTTGGTGGTCATGGAGGTCTTTTGTGATTTTCTGTGGGATTTCTGCACTCAGGGGAGGTGTGCTTTGCTTCTGGTTTTGGTTACGTAGGGACTCCCAGTGTCTGCAGAGTTCCAACAGATGCAGAGTTTGTGCCCAGGGACCTGGAAGATGAAGTTACCCCAGGCTTGACTCAAATGTTTTGCAGTTGATATATGAGGGAGACAATTGTGTGGCCAGTGGAGGATGTGCAGGAAGCTTAATGTACATGATCTGAGGATGCAGTTCTGCATTAATTAACAATGGGAACAAGAATGTACGTGTGCTTGTAGGGCACTTTACATGTCTGTTTTGGTGAATTTCTTAGGAGCTCTTCTGTGACTGCTCCTCTGGCTGCCCTCTGTGTGCAGCAGAGATCCCTGGCAACTCTGGGAAGTTGAAGGCTGCAGTTTTAGGGACACCTTCCAGATCTTGATACTGGACACTGTGGATGCCAAATTTTGCCTGCAGGAGGCAGGAGCAGTGCTGCAGAAACAGGAGTGAGCCTCAGGGTGCTCAGCCAAGCTCGTCTCCTCTGCGCCTGTCACTGTAGGGATGAGCTGAATCATTAATTCATAGCAGATGTTTTTGAAATGTGGAAAACAACCCTGTTTTCTGTTGTGTGTTTTAGCGCGAGGTGTTGCGCTCGTTTGTCATCCGCTGTGAAATCCCAGCAGACGCTGGAGACGTTGGGCACAATAATGTCATTCCCAAACCTTGCTGCTGGCTTACATAACACAGAGCTGAGCCTTGGAGGGAGGGAGCTGTAAAGACTCCCTGGGATCCCCTCTGGTGGCCCAGAGGCTGGGAGTGCCTCTGCCCTGTGGCTGTGCCGCGCTTTGCTGCTCTCAGTGTCCCCTTGGGGCGGCTGTTCTGGTCACCACTCCCAAGTGTGATGTTCATTCTCGTGGTGACCTTCTGGCAGCCTGGTTCCAGAGGCTGAAAACCTGCCCTGAGGTTTTCCAGTGAGCTGGAGTTGGGGGCTCCATCCTGCCTGAGACTGCCAGCCCTTGCTGCAGGCCGTTAGTGAATATCAGGAGTGTAAAATTCACTGTTTCTTTCTAATTATAAAGTAGCTGGTCACAATTTTCACACCTTTCTCTTTTTTCTTCTTTCTTTTAGAAAGTGCGGTATAGTTAAAAACTGATTATTTTCGTAGGGGAAATAACAACTTCAGAAGACTGAACTTTCTGCAGATCCTTTCCCTGGACCCTTGGTGGTGGTGCAGCCAGGGATGCTGAGTGCTAGGGCCCTGTCTGGGTTTGTTTTGGTCAGCAGTGCCCTTATCCTTCCTGAGAGAGCCTGGAGAGAAAGGGAATTGATCCACTGCCTCACTAGCGCAGTCAAGTGAGCTCTGCAGCCCTTGTGCCAGGGACTGGAATCTTGGCTCTCTGTGCATGCAAAATAAGACATTTCTCTGTAAGAAAATAGAGGGAAGCAGCCTATGAAAGGGGGACGTTTTTATCTTGCCAAACAGGAATAGTCAGTTCCAATCGCTGTCTCATCTCCTTCTCCAAATCACCAACCAATAACTTTTCCTCTGTGCTACTTTGCCAGGAATAAAACATGATTTTATGTCAGTCACGCAGTATTAAGTGATATTATTTCCAAGGGCAAGTGTAGTGGAAAAATGACAAAAGGATCAGAGTGTTTGCAGCACTTCGTGCTTCCAGCTTGACATACAGCAAATACTGCCTTTATTACATGTGCTTCATGCAACTGTGTTTCTGGCTTTGTCTGCTGTGTCTGATGCACCCTGGCTCTCCTTCCCATGCTGGTGAAAGTGCCAAGTCCTGCCCTCCTCTGGAGGGTTCACCCCAGGACAGAGCTGAGCCTTGGGGTATTGATTTGGTTCCCAAATGAAGGAGCCCAGCTCACTCTGAGGTGCTGAGCATCTCCAGGGGCTGGTGCTGGGCAGCCGTGAGTGAGGGATGAGGCAATCCTTCCTGTCGGTGTCCCAGAGAGTGTGCATTTGCATATTTTAATTCTGCATGCAAATTACTGCCTTAATTTGTCCCCTGAAGTATCAGAAAACTCTCTTCCCATTTCTGTTTCTGGAATAAAGCAGCAAAGTACGGATGCCTGAGACAATCCCTGGATGCCAACTATCCCTGAGCTACCCTGGCTCCCCTTTCCTCCTTGGGAGGAACAAAAGGGCACAGGGTGGTTGTTTGGTGAGCAATCCGTGTGCTGCAGGTGTGTGGGGCAGGAGGTGGCCAGACACAGTTTAGGGAGGGTATTTCACACCTGAGGGTATTTCACACCTGAGGGTATTTATTTCACACCTTGTGTTCCACTGTGCTCCAAGGGGTGACAATGTGCAGCGCTTGCTGCAGTGCCATTGAAAGTCTGTGCTGCAGAAATGAGGTTTTTCTTTTCTGTATCTCTGCATCTTTCCTTCCTCTGGAGCCGGAAGCCTCTTTGGCACTGGATTCCCTCTGGATTACCTGTAATTTAATACTTCCTTCCAGCTCTGTCTTTGAGAGAGGTTGTATTAATCACTTTGGTGAGCTGCTCTGTAAATTAAAAAGCTGAAACAAAGAGAGCTACGGTTTCTTAGTTAGCTCTGAGTCCTCATCTCTATGTAGAAGTGCTCACAGCCATTAGGAAGATGTTTCCATTTATTTTCACGTTTCCCCTTGAAAATCCTGCAGGAAAATTACCTCATATACAAAGTTGCTCCCAGATTTCACCCTGAGCTGCACATTCATCACCACATTTGCTCCTCAAGCTGCTGCAATGCTCTTCTCCATTTCCTCCATAATCTTTATTGCTTCAGGTGTTCAGAGGGTGCTTTATTTTTCCATTTAAAATGAAGGAAGATGCCGGGTCTGGAGGAAGAGCAGCCCGTGCGAGTGTCACCGTATGGGATGCGGGAATGATGCTGGAATTCTTGTGGTGGAGCAGCAGGGGAGGGCAGAGCATATTAAAATTCAAATGCAGAAGAAGCTGGGGAGAACAAATCAAGTGCCATGCCCCTTGGCTCCTCTCTGGAGCTGTGCCCTGTGGAATTTCTCACTCTGTCTCCAGAGCAAAGCAGGCGAGCGGTATCGACAGCCTCATCAGTGCTCCTCGTGTGCACGGGCTGGAGTGGTGCTGGGGTTAATCTGCCTCCAGTTGGGCTCTCCTTGGCTGCAAACGTGTAAAGCAATGGCTTGTCTGAAGGAATAATAAACATTGTTTACTATTGGCACATTAGTGCCTTAAGGATCAAGATGTGTGTGCTCGGGAAGGCGACCCTGTGTCTGAAATATTAATGTGCCGCAAGAGTGCATACTCTATTTAACAAAATAAATGCTGTGCTGGAAAGCAAGGAGCTGGAATGTTATGTTTCTGCTCCCAGCTCCCTGTGTGAGATGCTGCAACCATTTCCAGGATGGAGGAGTGGGAAGGATGTGCTTTAGCTGAAGGTAAAGGCTGCACAGGGCTGTTGTGTGTCGGGTTCTGCTGATGTCAGTTATCGTGGAAGGGAACGTGACATTTGCTGGCCATGGTCTCTGTTGTGTGTTGCTGCTCACCTGCCATGTTTTCTTGCTTTGGTGGCAGTGACATGTAAATCCTTCAGGGAATGAAGGAGGAGGGCACACCCTGGCCGTTGTTGCCATGTCCTTCCCCACCACTGCTGGAATCTGCTCTGCTGATCCATGGCTTTTGGTGTCTGCTTTAACATTACTGTTACCCTGCAGATCATGCTGGTGTTGGAGAGAAGAACTTTGGCTGGAGGAGAAAAAGCTAAAGAGGGCATATTTGTGTCACAGAGATGACAAAGGTGCTGCTCTGTTCTTTTTGTGTGCACGTCCAGGCCTGCCATGGATATTCCTTGGCAGTTTGTGTCATGGTGACAGCCCCAGTTCAAGTATGTTGAGGAAAACGTGGCCACCCATTGTGTATGAGGGACAATAGGTGGGTGCCAGGGTTTTAGGGCACAAGGCTCGTGCTTCTCTCTGCATGCAGGGCAGCAGCAGCTGCTGCATCACGGTGGGAGCCAGTGGAGATGGGATGGGACTTTACAAGGCTCTACGTTACTGCTCTGTTGTCAACATTAATGGCTGAGCATTATTTTTAATGCACTCCCAGTGTCAAAATCTATTGCTAAACAGCAGCGACAGCAGAACAGATGAAGCCCTGTGCACAGCTCCCTTCCCAGGTACCTCTGCACAGAGAGGCCTATTGCTGTCTAAAAATAGCTGAAGTTAAAAGGTCCTTCAGAGCAGCAGTAAAACACACTGGGAAAATGGGACCCCAGGGTTAGCAGTGGTGGGGAGGCATAAGGGATGTCACATTAAAGCTGCATGGAATGAAAGCACAGAGAGCTTGCACTGGCCAGCATCCCTGGGAGATGAGTTCCTGCAGCTCTTGCCCTTCCACGGCATTCCCTGCTGATCCCGCTGCACTGGAGGGCACCTCTTTGTTGCAGGTATTCACTCCTGCCTGTCTTCAGTGTTTAAGCTCCCAGCCCGTGTTTGGACCGGGGTTCTGGTGTTGGGAAGCAGTCTGTAGCTCTGTGTGTGTTGTGACAGACCCGCCCCCGTGCGCTCGGGCGCTCCGGAGCGACTGGCACTGACGCGGGGATTGTTCCACACAAATCAAATGGGGATGGAATGGGAACAGCAGCATGGAATGGGGGCAGCTCCTGTGCACAGCAGGCACTGTGCCTGTGTTAACTCTTCTGTTGCCTGCTGGTGCTGGGATGGGGGCTGTACCCACGGTGAAGTCCACCCACGTCTCGAATATCAGTCCCCAAGAGTGACCCAGGATGAGGGACCTGAGCTGCAGGTGAGCAGCAAGAATTTGGCTTGCTGTGTGGAGCCCAGATCAGAAGTGTTACATTTCTCTTCACAGAGAAAAGCAAGGCACAATTCTTCCCAAGGATTTCTGAGATTCACATTCTCTGAACCTCAGAGAAAGGAAAAACAATTCCTATTGCTTGCTGTGCCTGTGTTGTGCCAAAGTAGAATGCAATGTGTTTATCCACAGTGATGGTGTTTGTTTCCTTGGCCTGTCAGGGCCAAGTGTGTGTGTGTCGAGACTGTTGGGACAGTCACGAGATTCTGTGCAGTGTGAGCAGGTGAGTGCTTGGCAGATTCAGTTTAGATGCAATGTATATAGTACAGTATAATAAAGTCATTAATTAGCCTTCTGATATCCATGGAAGTCAGCTGCATCATTCTCTCTCTCCCCTTTGTGGGAGTCACCTTTGATTTATGATATC
The DNA here is from genome assembly GCF_963513975.1 of Fringilla coelebs. Taxonomy (NCBI): domain Eukaryota; kingdom Metazoa; phylum Chordata; class Aves; order Passeriformes; family Fringillidae; genus Fringilla; species Fringilla coelebs. Next base: position 1,916,720 of record NC_140052.1, read on the forward strand.
AGAAGCTCCCAGCCTGCTCACTCTATCCCTGCATCCCCTTTCCCTTGGCATGTGTACAGAATCCTGGGATGGGTTGGGTTGGAAGGGACCTTTAAAGGTCTGGTCCAACCTCTGCCGAGAGCAGGCACACCTTTGGCTCAGTCCAGGGAGGTTCATTGCCTGGAAAAATCCCATAATAGCAATAGGATTAAAGGCAGGTTGCATTAGTGTAGATGTAGATCCACCTGCAGGAGGATTGTGAGGGACTCAGAAGGGACTAGCAGTGGGTTTAGGGAGGAGCAGGTGCCCCAGGTGCTGAGCCCAGCTGCTCCTGCCACGCTGCTCTGGCAACAGCCCCTAAGGAGAGTTATTTCCTCTCCACAGGGTACCCAGCAGTGTGTTGGACAAGAGCTACTTTGACTACAGTCAAAACCAATATAGGAGGCAGCAAAGCTGAAGATCACAGCTGAAATGGTGATTCCTGAGACAGAAAATTCATGTGTAGGATCCCCACTTGGAGCCAGGCTGGCCATCCAGGTGGAATGGTATAAGGAATAAGCAGATATAAGGAAGTGGAGCTAGTGATTGCTTGGCTGAATAGATCCTCAGTAGCTGCTTTAATGTGTAAACAAATCAATGTCCAAAGGAGTAATGTGCCTCTCTTTGCTTTGGAGCGGCCGGTTTGATGGGGATGCAAATTCAGCAGAGCACTCGGGAATTGCAGCCACTTTTCTGTGTGCCCAGGAAGGCCAAAAGCATGAGTGGACACTTTTTAAAAAATTAACTCCTGGAGGAAAAAGGGGAAGTTGATAGAAATGACCATAAATTATAAATGAGGCTTTTCAAAAAATTACAAAGGGAGAAAAAGGACATTGGCATCCAGCAGTGTCTGGAATAACAGCCGGGGAGTTCAGCTCTGCAGCGAACCACAGGGATCTTGACAATGTTTGTTGTGTGGGTAGTAGAGGCAGAAAAGGGAAGGCATTTGCTGAAAATACTTCTCCTGTCTATTTAAAAAACGCAGAGGATGTTGTTATATCATAGAGGAAGGAATAGATTGGTTCCATTCCAGTAGAAATTTGGAAGGTTGTTAGGCAGCGATTACAAATCCCATAGTGATGTAGTTTAGGTCAGCAGGTCCAGTAATTCACAAGTGGGTGCTTGGAGTGTGCTGGCCACGTGCTGTGCACTGGCACTGCTGACCCTGGGGGCATGGGAAAGAGGAGGAAGCTTCCAGGAGGAAGCAAGCACAGGGGCAGGCACCGTGCCAGGGGTCCCAGCTTGGCACAGCATGCTCAGGGAAAGGGCTGCAGGACCGTGGAGCTGGGTTTCTGCACAAGGTTTGGACAAGTGGGCCAGCCAAAATAACTTTCTCTCTTTTGATGAGATTACAAGAGGGCCAATACAGATAATAAAATTGGTATAATCATGTGACTGCGTGGTGCGTGGCAATTTAATTAAGAAACTGCCAGCACACAAAAAAAACCCCAACACAGTGTACACTAAAAGGATTAAAACCCAACCAATGGCCTTCTGAAAAATAGTTTAATGCAGACTAAGAGAAGCTGCAGCCATCTGGGCTCCTTCCTTCATCTCTCACCTGTGTTTGTGCTGCTGCTCCTCAGTGTGGGGGTCCCTGGCCTTTGGCTGCAGGAGAGGAAAGCTAAACTGCCCAAAACCATAAAGCTGCCAGCACAGGAGGGAGCAGGGATTGATGAAGGGATATATGGGGAATAGGGAAATGAGATTATGTGCTAGCACAGCCTGAGGGAAGCTGCAGAGATAGTTGATTTGAGCCTGATGACAGGAGACAGGAAGAGGGCTCTCACAAGCAAAGTGTTTTAGACTGCTGGATCAGCCTGAATCGTGGTAAAGTGGGAGCAGTTCTGGGGCCATGGTGGGGGGACTCCTCTCCCAGACCCCAGAAGAGAAGAATTGTGTGTGTCAATGTAGCCTGGCTGTAATGCCTCAGCTGGCAGCTTCTGGCTGTGAAGGGAGGTGGGTCAGTCCTCCCCAGAGCCACTGGTCCATCTTTAATTTCAGCAGATTTGTCCTTTTCCAGCCATGCAGCCCAATGCCAGGAAGTCTGAATGCACCCTGCTGGTCCTACAGGAGGGAGCTGGCTCCATGCAAGGCCAGGTTGGCTGGGCAGCATGGGGGGCTGGAATTGGATTATCATTAAAGTCCATTCCAACATCAAAAATCCCATCTTTCTGTGAAGTGATTCTTTGCTTGCTCAAGGCATTAATTCAAGTAAGGAAAAATAATTTTAACAACATATTTTGTTCTTGCTCAGGGCGGGAGGAGGGATGAGAAGCCCCTCCATCAGGGGGATCAGGGCTGTACCCCAAACCAGCCCCACTCCAGGTCCTGCCAGCTGCCCCTGCTCCCACAGGGACCTCACTGCCTGCTCCAGGCACAGCGTGCTGCAAAACCCAATTTATGCAAAATCAAATTGCATTTCATAGCACAATTCAGCTCTGCTCTGCCCTTTTATGTTTTAGGGTTGAATTGCCAGAACTTTGCTGTCTCTGCCACGATCTTCTGTACTGGAGTAGATTTGATAGAGATAGAAATGATCCATTTATTTACTTTTATTGATGAGCCTTACAGTAGCAAATGAGCTTGCAATGCAGAACTCTGCAGCAGCTGTGTGAAAACAGACTGAGCTCCCTGCACAGCCAGGGCTGGTTTTCAACCCTGCAGTATTAAACCAGACTTAGAGCCTTTAAAAGGTGCTGTTCCCACCAGAGACAGGAAAGTGAGCATGCCTTTGGCATAACACTTTGTACAGCTGCAATAGAAACATTCAGGGGTGCAGAAACCCAAAGTGAGGGTTTTGGTGCACCCAAAATGAGGTTGTGGTGGCTGTTGGAGCACAAGGCAGCGTGCTCATTCCATGTAAATCCTGTGGATTTACAGATGTGGCGAGGTTTTGTCTTTCCTAGAGCTTGTGGATGCAGTGAGGTGGGTCAGAATCGGAGCTGGAGGTGCCCTAATCCCAGTTCATCCCAGTTTTCTGGCTCCTGTTTGTGGTTCTTCCTCTGCCCCCTCTCCATGTGTCTGGCACTTGCCCTCCTTGTGCCTTGGAGCTGCAGGTTTTCAGCAGGGAGAGGATCACCCGCAGTGCTGTTTGTGAGCAGCACACTAAGAATAATCACTGTGCTCCTGCCGTGCTCCTGCTGGGGTGTTGGGATGATAAATACACATGTAAATGTAGAAAATGCCAGAGATAAAGTGGATGACAAATGGGCTGTGCTTCCTCTGCTCTGCAGAGGGAAGGAGATGCTCACCACATCCACGTGGAGGCCAGGGATGATTTTAAGCTCCACTTTGATGATCATAACATAACCAGGTTGCATAAGGAGCTGTGTAGTTTTAAATTATGCCAAACATAAGTCATTCCTTTACCTTGGCTTTCACAAATCCAAACAATTGCCCCAAGAAAGGTGAGAGGTGTTTTACAGAAGGCTGAAGCTTTGCTGTCTTTCAACTCTGACACCTGGGCACCATTTATGGTCCAGCTGAGAACCATAAAAATGATTCCTCTCGGCATCTTTGCAGCTTCCACACACCCAGCAACCCCTCCCAGATTTTTTTGCCCTCTGAAGAGAGGAGGCTGTGGCTGTGTGAGCGTGGGCATCGTGACGTGCTGGATGAAGCCAGGCGAGGGAAGAGCCTCGTGACTCTGGGGAGGATGACTCGAGGGAGGCTGACTGCTCTGCAGGGTGTCAGCGCAAGGAATCCCACTGAAAAACTCTGGCCACGCTGCCTTTACTGAGGGTTTCACTGGCCCTGTGTGGTGCAAGGCTAAGCATCACTTCAGGCAGGAGGTTGGGAGTGCAGCCAAGCTCCAGGAGCGGTGTTGCACCTCTGTCCTGCGCATTTTAAACATTTTATTTTGTCATTTTCTGATTCCGCAGTCGCTGTCTGGGTTGCTCATCTAATAGCTGGAGCTTTGGGGTTTCCTGCTCTGACCGTGGAAGGTCACATTTGCTAAATGCAGCAGGAAGACGAGCTGGGGACAGATATTTGACATTATTTGTCTTGACTGATTTGCTCTGTGGAAAAAATTATTGCACAGTCACATTTCTGCATGTGAATACAAATATAGCTCCCTGCAAATTTAGCTCCAAGTTTATACCACAGGAAAAAGAATGTTCCAGAACATGCTAATGGTAATTTAATATTTTTAAATTGCAGCTCTGTGATGGGAAATTATAACATTACGGTGCTGTTGTTCTCTGGGGCAGTAGGAAAGGGTGATTCAAAGGAAACATTTACATGGTAACAGCTCCCTGTGTGTCTGCTGCCCATATGCTGGGTGCAGTTATTTTGTGGCTGCAGGCTTTCCCCCCCTGCATCTGGTGGAAGACAAGACCTGATGTAAGTCAGGGTTCTGAAGCTTTATGTCTGTGCTCCTGCTGTAGAAGCTTTAAAATCTTCTCTAAGTCTTGCCAGCCCCAAGGATTTGCTTTGGCTGCTGCTGCTGGGGTCACCAGGGGAGCTCCTGTCTCTTCTGACCTCACCTGCCCGTGAGCTCCAGCTGTGAAACCTGCTCGTGTCTCCCTCATGGAGATGTTTTATCACTCTGGAGGCGTGGGAGTTGTGGGTTTGGTCTGTGTGTGTGCCTCTGGCACTGCAGGGTGCTGTTGTGTAACCCCCAGCTCTCAATCTGCCCCCCATGGAAATGGTCTAGTACCAAACACTGTCCTTCCCTGGCTGTCTGCTCCCTCTGTGTCTTGGAGGACCTACAGGACTTGGAGAGGGGCCATTTCTTCTGCTGGTGGCAGGTTCCATCCCACAGCTCATTCCAGCAGGGTGCAGAGCTCGGTGACAATTCAGAGCAGTGCTGATGCTCCCCACCTGCATCCCTCTGCCTTTCCTCCCCCCGTGGTGGATATCTATGTCAAATCTGTGGGTTGGTGTAGTGAGCACAGCAACAGAGCCTCTTGCTCTTTCTAACTCCAGTTTTGTTTGTTTTTTTGCCTTCCAGAGTCGGAAGCATGCCAGCAAAGTCCGCCTGTACTACATGCTTCACCCCGTGGATGGAGGCTGCCCGGCCAAAAAGCTGCGCTCAGAAAATGTGGGTACAAGCCCAGCCCCTCTTTATCCACCTGCTTTGTGCATCCTTGACTCTGACCTACAACATTCTCTCTCTCACAGCTGATCAGGTGCCCAGAGGTAACATTTAGATTAGCTGAAATGCAAAGTAACTGGAAATAATTTTCAATAAACCGCACAAGAATTATTATGCGCATCAGCAGCGGTAATTGTGTTTTTAGTTATTTCAGTGTTCTTTCATAGGAAAAAATGTGCTGATAGCAAATACTCAGGGCTTGCTCCATTTCTTCCAGACCAGGCTGAGTCTGCTGGTGAGCAGCTGGGGCAGGTGACAGGGGCAATGCTCGTGGGGTGACAGCCACTGGAGTGGCCCTGGGGTCACTTCAGACCCCTCACCCAACTTCCAGCATGTGACACCCCTGTCAAGGGTGAGGGTCACTGGGCAGACAGGAGGATTCACATGTGGAGAGTGTCTGGGAGCAGTGGTGGGTGTGGAGGAACACCTGGAGGCACACCTGGAGGTGCACCTGCCCTGCAGTGCCATGCTAGCAGGAGGTGAAGGGATGCCAGTGGTGCCACTGCAGTGTCAGGGCTGAAAACCTAGGGGGGAGCAAGAGCAGTGTCACCTCCCCAGGGCTCAGGGGGCTCCTTCTCCTGGGAGCTGATGGGCTTTATCCCAAGGCTCCTCACTCACCTTTGCTCTCAGTCTGCAAGTTTAAAGATTGGCCATTGCCTTCCTCAGCTGTGTTCTGATAAACAAAGGAAGGTGAGGAATTGGACCAGCTCAGAGCCATTTGTCAGGCAATAGACAGAAGGAGGCTGAATTTTTAAGAGATGGGTTCATGGGGAATTATTCATTTGACTCCTTCCCAACATTCTGGGGTACATGAGAGCTGCAGTGAGGTTCCCAAACCAGTTCAGAGTGACTGGGGCTGAGTGTTGTTGATATTCGCTGTGATATCTTGTAATTAAAGGGAGAAACACACAAGTTTTGCCCAAGGAATCTGAAAACACATTTACATGGTAATTGAAACCCTGGTGAACTTTTCTGTTGCACACAGAAAATTGAAGCACCAGTGAACTTTTCTGTTGCACACAGAAAATGGAAGCACCAGTGAACTTTTCTGTTGCACACAGGCCAATTGCAGATGCAATCTGCCCCTCCACAGCAGGACCTTGCAGTGATTTTATTGAGTTATTAATGACATTGTGGGCACTACAACAGACAGGTGCCTGCAGATGGGGTTTGAGTACATCTAACAAGGAGCCACATACTGCATGGGCACCTCAGCATGGGATGTGGAGGACAGAAAACCAATCAGACCTCAAATAGTTCAACTTTGACTTATTTCCCACTGCTTTTGTGCAAGGCAGCGTGGAGAAGGGATGTAATTCTGTGTTTTTGCTGATGCTTTTCCCAAGGGCAGCCCTGGTGGGGGTGGATTAACGTGTCCTCATGTTCTAGGTGAATGCTAGGCTAGGCCAGACCTAAATGCTAAAATTATTTGTGTTGTAAAAATATAGCAGGGAAAATCTGCCAACGTTTCCAGCTCAGAGTAGGCCTGTTGCTGATCAGATATTACACAAGCCTTTGCATTTAGAGAGAGCAGAACTATTTAGGATGTCTCTAATGCTGCACAGTGGCATCCCCACCATGTGCAGTGCCCAATCCTAGCAGTGTCACTCAGGCCATGGCACAGTGACTTTAATGAGTGTTAGAAACAATCCGTGAAAACCAATTAAATTTGTGTGGAAGTAGCTGCAGCTAAAAAGGGAATATTAGCCTTTTTTTTTTCATCAAAACTGTTCCATGGCTGAGTGCCATTGGGTTTGTGTTCTGCTGACCACAAAACTGACACCTTGTCCCTCTGCCAGGTGGCAGCAGGAGGGTGAGGTGGCTGCAGCTGTGGGATTGGAAACAGCATTTGCTTCCTGACCTTTCTGTGAGGCCAAGGGAGGGCTTGGCTGCTGTTTGAGGATTGCTAAAAAACTGCATTTCCAAAACATCCCTTAGCCCTTTGGAGTGAGAAGTAGAAGCCTTATACAGGTGGTCTTACCATGGATTACTCAATTGTTGTTCTCTTCATTATTGGTTTGGTTTGGTGTGGAGGAGGGGAAAACCCTCATGTCTTAACCTTCCATGAACTGGTACTTGCTTTTTGCTGGTACCATGACAAAAACAGGCTCCAGAAGAGGAATGATCTGAATTTCCTATGGAGCAGCACAGAAAGCAGCTCTTTACAGCAGCACCTTCCTGCACCAAACACTAATTCAAATTTCAAAGTTGCTTTGCAGCACTTTAATGCTGTGGTTTATACTGCTGTGTTCTAGGGTTTGTATAATCTTTTCTTCTTAGTAAAACTTGGGGAATGAAGACAGCAGATTTATATCTGTGGAATGAAAATCCTTTCTTTTCCTGTGGATTGCTTAAGGAACGGCCTGTGTGAGGATTATGCCTTTTAGCAGCTTGTTAACAGGCAGCCAAATAACTGAGGTTAATTCTGTGGGATATACGAGACTGAAGCTTCTAATATTACAAAAAGCAGCCCTAGAAATGAGGCTGGAGCAGGGGAAGAGTGGGGATGTCAGTGCTGGGAGATGGATGCTGCAACTCCAGGGGTGGGAGCGACAGGATGGTGGGGATGGAGAGGAGAGAGCTCTGAAGCCAGGTCTGGAATTTGGGGTTTATTGCAAAGGGTCTGGGGCAGGGCCCTGCTGGGAGCTGCCAGGCACAGCTCAGAGCAGGACTGAGAGAGGGAGAGAGGTAAAGAGAGAGAAGGCAGGAGAGTGGCAAAGAGGATGAGAGCGAGGTTCCCGTTCCAATCCCATAAATCTCCTTCTGTGCTGAATATTCCAATTCTCACTGACCAATCCAGCCCAAGATACAAACCCTACAGCATTTACACACAGCCCATAAGAATCATTACATTGCCACACTGTGTTCCATTTTAAACCCTAAAATCTCCTCTCTGGGCCCCTTCTGCCCAGCCAGTGGGGTCTGCTCTGCCCCTTGGAGCTGCCTGCAAGCAGAGGGTGTTGTTCCATCCAAAGGGGATCCCCTCCAGCCAGCCACACCATTGTTTCCCAGCTGTTCAGTACCTGAGGGATCTCAGAGCTTGCTTTCATTTTCATCTCACTTATAGTTTCCATATTCTCCAAACCTTTTTTCAGGCAATCACATTTATAAGGCTTTCCTGTTCCATCTTCCCCAACATCCAGGGATGTGTTCTGTTGTGCTCCAGTTTGTTTGAAGCCAGTGGCTTCTGTGCTGCACTCTAGTGAAGGTTTGCCAGGTGGGATGGGCTGGAGGAAGCTGCAGAAGCAGAATGTAGAAATATCCCTTGGCTGGGTCTGGCAGCAGGGGGTTGAGGAGCTGCTGGGGGATTTACAGACCAGAGCTGTCAGTGCCTGTTCACTGTTTCACCCCTGGGAGTGTTTTGTATTTGTGGGGACCCCTGTGGCAGGGAGGAATGATGAATCTGACTCCCTGTTCTCAGAAGGCTGATTTATTACTTTATGATACTATATTATATTAAAGAATACGGAAAGGATACAGACAGAATGCTAAAAAGATAATAATGAAAACTCAGTGACTCTTTCCAGAGCCCTGACACAGCTTGGCACAAAGAGTGAAAACAACTCCCAGCAGAATGCAATGGAACAATCACCTGTGGGTGAACAATCTCCAAACACATTCCACATGAGCACAACACGGGAGAAGCAAATGAGATAAGAATTGTTTTCCTTTTCTCTGAGGCTTCTCAGCTTCCCAGGCAAAAAATCCTGGATGAAGGGATTTTTCAGAGAATGTGAATGGCACAGGAGTGGGCTGTGGTGCAGAATATCCCAGGGAGCAGCCAGCTGCCCCTTGTAGAGCCCTGTGGCCCAGCTGAGCTGTGTGGCTGCACAGCCCTGTCACCGTGTCATTCAGCAGGTGACAAAAGACACCTGGATCAGCTTCCCCTGCCCTCTTGGGTTTCAGGTAAAACAGCCCCTGACAAATGAGAAGGCATAATTACCCTTCAGGGCTGGATCACCTGCAGCACCTCTGGCTCTGTGCAGGGCTTTGCTTGGTGGAGGAGGGAAGGGAAGTGATGCTGCCGAGGGATGATCCAGACCTGGGGAAATTCTTAACACAGCCGAGCCCAAATACCTGGTGTTGGTGTATAAAACTGCTCTAAAAATAAAACCCCTGCAGAGGGGCCCACCAAGGGTTTGGGGACACCCTTGTCCTGCTGGTGGCTGCCACACATGGAGGTACTGGCCCAGAGGTTTGGTGAACCCCAATGAGCTGCACAGCCAGCTGTGGGTCAGGGTAAATGGGACCCTGAGCTCTGCATGAGGTATTGGAGGACTCTTTGAGGGGGCTTTAATTTTTTATTTTTAATTGCAGTCTAGCTGAGAAAGTAGGTTGAAAAGGAAAAATGTCACTGAAGAGCAGCCCTGGCAGAGGAAGAGACCCTGGTGCATTAACACTGAAGTGTATCAGCTTTTCAAACGAGCTCTGTTGGAGGCTCTTTATGTGTTGCCACTGATGATCAATAGATACTGGAAATTTTCTGCTCTGCTCTTAACTTTCAAGTGATTTCCCTTTGAAGGCATAAAATATCTTGAGAGAAAGCTATTTAAAAGAAGTGCAAATTACACTCAGAACAGTACTAATCACCTCTTGAGATTCCTCCCTAAGGTTTGATTTACAGTTATCAACAACAAAAAAGTGATGAAAATCGGTCATTTTTCTAAAAGTGCTTTTTTTGAGGGGGGAAAAATGACCTTCAGTGGTGGGTCAGGTGTCCACTCTGTGTTGGGTTCACCCAAGGTTGGTATTGGATCCTGCTGGAGGCACCTGAGAGATTTCAGACAGTTATTTATTTCTCCCCCTGCAGAGTGGGTTGTGCCCCCCAGCTGTGTCCCCCCAGATGTTTTGGGGTCTCTGTGAGAAGTGCATCAGGAGGAAGCAGCAGTGCTGGGTGGCAGGGACAGGCTGAGGGATGCAGGGATGGGCTGAGGGACACAGGGATGGGCTGAGGGACACAGGGACAGACTGAGGGACAGGCTGAGGGACACAGGGACAGACTGAGGGACACAGGGACGGACTGAGGGACATGGGGATGGACTGAGGGACATGGGGATGGACTGAGGGACACAGGAACAGACTGAGGGACATGGGGACGGCCTGAGGGACACGGGGACAGACTGAGGGACACAGGGACAGACTGAGGGACACAGGGATGGACTGAGGGATACAGGGACAGACTGAGGGACAGGCTGAGGGACACAGGGACAGACTGAGGGACACAGGGACGGACTGAGGGACAGACTGAGGGACACAGGGATGGGCTGAGGGACAGGCTGAGGGACACAGTGACAGACTGAGGGACACAGGGACGGACTGAGGGACACAGGGACAGACTGAGGGATGGGCTGAGGGATACAGGGACGGGCTGATGGACACAGGGACAGACTGAGGGACACCAGGACAGACTAAGGGACAGACTGAGGGACACAGGGGCAGGCTGGGGGACACAGGGACAGGCTGAGGGACACGGGGACAGGCTGGGGGACACGGGGACAGGCTGAGCTCCCAGTGCAGACCAGAGTGGAGGAGCTGGAGGTGTCCCCAGGCTGGACCCGGCTGGGAGAGGCGAGGAAGGGAAAGCCCTTGGCAGCCACGGCCTTGGCATCACCACCTGGATTGCTCCCTCCTGTTCTCTTCTCTCTCTGTGGCTGTGCTCAGACCCCTCTCTGTTTTGTCTGTGTTTTTGTCTCCATGCAGGGCAGTGATGGTGACTCAGTGGATAAGAACAAATGCTGCACACTATGTAACATGTCCTTTACCTCAGCAGTGGTGGCAGAATCGCATTACCAGGGGAAAATCCATGCCAAAAGGTTAAAACTGTTGCTAGGGGAACAACCAGCGCTGAAGGCCACAGGTAGGTGCAGAGGGGCTGGTGCAGAGGGGTGTGGGGGCTCGGCCAAGGGGCTGGCTCGGCAGAAAATGGGAGCAGTGTGGAAAGCTGGGCTGGCAGAAGCAGAAATTCATTTCTATTGCTGTCATAACAACCTTTAAAAACTCCTGATGCTCATTACTGGCTGCTTTGTTTATGTAGATTAGGGGTTTATCAGCTGGGACTGGCCCTGGTGCCAGAGCCCTATCTCCAGCTCCACAGTTCCAGAGTGTTTTCTCAGTGGAGGACAATGTCTCCACTGGGTGCAGATAGCCAAGCCTGGCTTTAATTATCAGCAGTTTAATTATCAGCTCAGCTAATATGTTTAATAAACCCTTGGTGTTACTGTACAGCACAGAGCATCATCTGCTCTTACCACAGAGGGAAAGCCAGGCTTTAAAAACCCTTGGATTGATTGTCTCTTGATTTTTGCCCAGATGGGTTTTGTGCTTTCCTCCACAGTGATTCTAGTAATGCAGCCTATTAACTTTCACATTTAAAAAGTCAAATGTTGAAATTGGACAATTTAACCATCTTATTGTTTGCTTAACCATAAAGTCCCTGAAAACCACTAATAATCTGTGAAAAAAAAAAAATTCCTCTGTGGCTGTGGAAGCAGAAAATGCTTGAACAAAGCACTCACCTTTCTGCAGGAAGGATTGCTGGGCTGAGGTCCTGCAGACAGATGTGACCCAGAATTGCTGCCAGTGGCGCTTCCTTCAGCACAAAATACAAATGGAGCTGTGTGCACTGGGCCCTGCCCAGCACATAAATCCTGGATGTGATTAGATAACGGGGGCTGACACTCTGTGTGTGTGCTTTTGTTGCCTTTTTAACTTCACAGACCGTAGATGCTGATACAGGGAGTGTCATTTGTCCTTTGCCAGGGTGGGCTCAGGAATGTTGGCCCCTTTGCTTTGAGGGAATGTGGGGAATTGTATTAGGTGGTGGTTTAGGTCAGGCTGTTTGTGTTAGGCTTGGTTTATCTGGCCTTGCTGGGCACCAGTGTGTCCTGTGGAGGAGAAGGTAAAGCCATGGCAGCCTGGGGAAGGCTCTCACTGAGCTGTCATGGTCACCCACACCTGGCTCATGTGGGGCTCCTCAGGCTGTTCCTGCAGCTGGCACACAGCTGGGACAGACTCAGGCTTGGTGTTTGTGTGGCAGGGCTTGCTCAGCTCCTCTCCTGGCACCAAAGGACCTGCCACAAGCCCTGGCACCCCCAGGGAGCTCCAGGTGGGCTGATGCTCACAGCAGTGCTGATCCCTGTGTTACACCGACAATTTGGATTCACCCTTCAGCCGCAGGGCCTGGCCAAGGCAGGGCTTGCTAAGAGCTGCAGCCTTGCATTGTGGCTTTTGTCTCACTTTTTAATCATCTAGATCAGCCTCACAAGGCTCTGAGTGAGCCATGCTGCGTGCTCTGGGGTAATGGGCTCTTCAGCCATCCTAATCACTGGGAAGGAGCAGCTCAAGGACTCATCAGCTCTTACAGACACTTGATCTGGAAGATGAAGCTGAGCTCAGGAATACATTAATAAGCACCTCCTTGCTCTCCAGGAGTTCTCAGAAATATACCCTTTGGACACAGCATTTTTCTGGGCTACCTACCCAGCAATTTTTGTCCCAGTCCTCTGTGGCTGGCGCTCTCAGAGCAGAGACTCCACTGCTCATGAGTCCTGAGAGCCAGCCAGGCACAGCCCTGAGCGTGCTGGATGCTCCTGGGAAGGAGATTCTGCTGCTGGATATTCTGGGGTTTCTGTCTCATCAATCCCAAAGAAAATCACATCTATTCTTAGACCCCTCACGGAGATCCACGTTCTCCTTCACAGTTACCCTCCAGATGGAGCACAGATGTCCTGTTCTCTGCTGGTGCTTTCAGGAGAAGAAGTGGCCCAACAGTTGGGTTTCTCACAAAAACCATGTCTCATCATGACAGCCAAAGAGTTGTGATCTTTCCTGTTCTCTGCTCTACAAGGCTGTAGCCCTCAGAGGCTTCATGTCAGCACTGTTGCAGAGGAATTCCTGCAGTCATTTCCAGCATCCCCTGTCAGTTTACATCCCATCATCACCACGAGTTTTAAACCAGAGCATTGTGGGGAAGAGCTCCTGTCTCCATCAATCCAAGTGTGAGCACCTGCAGGCATCATTCCAGGAAAGTGGTGGTGGCCCTGATTATTCTTTTCAGCTGCCTCTTGGAAAGTCCCATTGTGATAATCAAGACATAGGCACACATTTTAAGTGGAATTCCCTTGTTTTCAATAGGCTTCAAATCAAGGCCATTTTGAGAGGAAAACTTGAATGACATGGAAGATATTAAAAAGGGTCAGATGTGGAGATAAAAGGGAACTCTTCTTCATTCCAAAGCTATACAACTTTTTCATAAATTATGGAGGGTAGAGAGTTGGGACATCAAAAGGGACTGAGCAAATGGCTTTTTGATTTGGGTGCTAGGATCTGTCCAGCAGTGCCTGGAGTCTTAATCCTGGATTTCTGGGATTTCTTCTGGAAAAAAGCTGAGTTTCCCAGTGCCTCCTTATTGTGGCTCACTTAGTTTCTTGTCCTCATGCTGAGTTTCTGGAGTGTGCCAATGGAAGAGGTTGGGTGCCATTTAAATCCAGCTTGGAATAAAAAGCTTTGGATGTGAGAAAGAAGTCAAACATTAGTTCATTGCCGGAGTGCTAAAGTGTTTCTAACTTTGTATTTTGCCTCTTGCAGCAAAGTAAGACTTTCTCACTTGCCTCCCACAGCGAAAGGGAACGTAAGGCAGACTGTCATGAGCTATTTAGCATTTTGAAATACTTGAAATAGTCAAACTCGCAGCTTTTATGTTTGTGTTTTAGATGGAGAAACATTTTTAACTTTTGACGTTTCGTGAGTGTTTATTATTAATTTTCGTGTCGCTGCTCAGGGAATGATGGCATTTGCTGTTCTGCAGCAGTTATGTAGTGCATATCAAAATGATAAATTCACATTTGTGGAGAAGTCAGCTTTCATCTGTTTCTCTTTGGGAGAATTTGGTAGACTTGGGATGCTTTCAGTAATTGCCAGGCTGGGCTCAGCACACCTTAGGACTGGTGGGGGTTGTCACTGGGACCTGAGGAATGGGACTTTAAAGAAAATACTTTGTTCTGTGAGTGCTAGGAGGAAATCCTTGCCCATGGCAGCCCCCATGGGATGCAGGGTCTCTGCTGTGGAGCTGTAGCCCGTGGTCCCACAGGAGCCAGCTGTGAGTGTGGGCTGGGAGCAGGGCTGGGGTGGGCATGGGGGGCTCTGGTGCCATCCCCTGCAGCAGGAGTGCCAGTTCCCTCCTGCATGGAGTTTGGGGGAGCACAAGCCACCAGCCTCAGGGAGAGGAGCTCAGAGGCACAGCCAGGGGCTGGGAGCAGAGATGCTTCTGTCAGGTTTCCTTAGTGAGCAGGAGATGTAACTCCTGTGGACATCACCAGCTCTGTGAGCCTCAGCCTGCCTGGTCCCCCTCTGGCAACAGCATGCACAGAAACAGGGAGAGAGCTGGCCAAAAGATTGGATAGATTGAACTTTATAGCCTGGGGCTTGTGGAACAGCAAGTCAGCTCTGTCACAGAGCTCCTGGGCTGCTGAAATTGCCGGTTGTTTATAATGCTCCAAACTTCTCTGCAGCTCAGTCTGGTTCCCTGGACTCAGCCCTGTCCTGGCCTCACCAGGGCTGTTCCAAATCCCTGTGGCATCACTGGGCTCTGGGCATGGACCCCTTCCTGCAGGAACACGTCTGCAAGAAGCCAGCTGTGCTTGCTGCCCATGAGTCAAGCAGGTGCAAAGTCTGTGTAATCCCAGGTTGAACAGGAAACACTGCAATTCCCTAATTTTCTCCCTAATGACTGCGCTGGCTTTGCTCTTTGCTCACCCTGGCAGTTCTGCTGCATGAACCTTGGAGGGGCTGGGCCCTGTCTCTCCTGCTGGAACCATAGTAAAGACTTTTTTTTAGGAGCAAAATCCAGCCAGACCCTGCCTGGCCCTGCCTGGAGCAGCTCTTCAGAGGCAGCGTCATCACTGCTGGAACTCTGATACCTTGGCAGTCATCATCAAAAACAATAGAAGGTTATAAACCCCTGGAAATTGATAAGGTTGTAAGTAATGTTATATGTAAGATAGAATTTCCTCGGAGGTGTCCCTTACTGAGCAGGTCAGCAGAAGATTTATGACAATATTAACTTTCTCAAGGCAAGGAGTCAATCACAGTGGGCTCCAGGCATAATTATATGTCTAAATATATCCCTGTGTTGCTGTTCCTGGTGTCAGACACTGAGGTGGGCTTGGCATTTGCTGCCCCATGAGCTCATCAGGGCTCAGCTGGATCATCTCCTGATCAAAGACAGCCACCAAACACCTCCAAATGTGCCTATTCCAGTACCATGGAGAGAGCAGGTTGTTAATTATTTAAAGAGCAGACATTTCATCTGGAAAAGAAAGGAAAAGAAAAGCCACATAAAAGGGAATTTTTGAATGAAGTGTGATAATTAAGTGCTAGTCATTGTATATTTTTGTATCCCAGTGTTACCTGAACTTTATTTTACTTCAAACTCTTTTTTTCCATGGGTTTGTGACTTGTATTGTACAAAGTTGGGAAACTCTGTTGAACGAAGTGCATTCCATTATATAAAGACTAATCACTCACTTTTCTTTAGCATGATTTTGGGGTCATATTTGTGTTCCTGGATGGGCTTTTGATGAATATTAGGGAAAATAGAATTAAATTAAGGTTGTGTGTTGCTGGTACCTGCCAATTCACAATGTGAAGGTCTTTGAAGGATGGGACTGACTGTTGAGTTGTTTTTTTTCATCTGTGACAGTTTGCAATGACTATGGCTTTCCTATTCTTTCTGAGACAAGTAAATTGAAAAATAAGAATCTTGAGATAATGATAAATATGTCTCTCTATCCTGAGAAGGAGATGGCTCTGCATGGTGTATTTATTCTCCACTGATGATTTTTCCTAGGAGTAGCAATTCAAGCAGGATAAGTTTAGCAAATTTAGTCAGAACAGTGATAAGGCATGTAATTGCACTGAGAGCATCCTCCTTCCCAGTTAGTGAAATGCAGAAGGCTGAGGAACAGTCCTGGGCTGTCCTTTCATGATGCTTTTTTTAATGAGAAATGGTAGCTTTCCAAGCAGCCTGTCTTGGTTTGGAAAGGCAGGTGCCTGCTAAGGAAGGCAGGAACCTCCTCTGAAATGGAGAAAATGAACCCCCCCCCTCCAAATTGTTATAGAATTTAAATTAAGGGGCTCTCAGGCAACAATTATGGGAGCAGGAATACCAGTTCTTTAATAGGGAAGAAAATGAAGGGATAAAATGAACAATGCAGTGAACCAAACCAACCCTGGCAGAGCCAGAGCACAGCCTGACACCCTGTGGGTCAGGGTGCTGCAGCAGGGCCATTGGAATTGTGGCTCAGCCCTCCTGCAGGGCCAGGGGTGGTTCTGCTGGAGCAGGATCCTGGAGAAGGGGGCAGAATCCTCTGGAGATCCAGGGGCAGAGGCAGCTGCTGCTCCTCTGGGAATGCAGGGGAGAAGCCGTGCTGGTGTTCCAGAATCTCCAGATTCTATCTGGGTAGGAATGCTTGGCTCCTCCCCCTGGGCTCACATCTCCCAATGGGATGCTGCAGCTCTTATCAGCCATGCAGGGACATTCAGTGGCCTCTTATCAGCAGGTGTCTACCCTGAGAGAGGATTGGGTGTGGGAGAGATAAGGAAAATTGTCCACTTGACACCAGACAACTGCCATGCAGATGGTGATAAATAAATCTTACCTTGAAATCTGGAACACAGCACCATCCAAAACATCCACCGGGACCCTGTAGCTGCAGCTAGCTATTCCCTGTGTCTGCTGTGGATGTGCCTCAGGCACTGGCGCTCCTCAGGGGCCCAGCAGAGCTGATGTGTGCCCGTTGCCTTTTGCAGAGGCCGCTCTGGGCCCGCTGAAGCCGGCGCACACGGAGAGCGCCGCGGCCGTGCCGCCGCCGCCGCAGCGCCGGGACTCGGACAGGTACTGCCAGCTCTGCACAGCCTGGTTCAACAACCCCCTGATGGCACAGCAGCACTACGAGGGCAAAAAGCACAAGAAGAACGCGGCCAGGGCCGACCTCCTGGAGCAGCTGGGGAAGACCCTGGACCTGGGGGAGCTGCGAGGTGAGGCTCTGTCACTGTCATGTTTTCTGAAAAATCCCTTTGCCAGGATTTCTTCTCCTGGGAAGCCCCAGAAAAAAAATGAAAACAATAATTATCTGATTCACTTCTCCTGTGTTTTGCTGCTTTGGAACATGGTTTGGAGGTTGTTTATTCGACAGGTGGTTGTTTGATTGGTTTAGTGTGAATTGTTTTCATTATCATTCTTTATAGCCTTTTGTAAGTATCCTTTCTCTATTCTTTAGTATAGTTTTAGTGTAGTATTCTTTAGTATAATATAAGTGCATAAAATAATAAATTAGCCTTCTGAGAACATGGAGTCAGATTCATCTTTCCTTCCCACAATGGGGGACCCCAGAAAATACCACAAGGCTGCAGGTGAGAGCAGGACCTGCTCCCTGTGCATCCTGTGACCTTTTTTTATTGCTGGCCAAGGGGCTGTGTACAAATCCCAAACAGGTCAGTCTGCTGGGAACGTGCCTTGAGCTGTTTTATTTTCCAGCATCACTCTCATTCCATGGTTATGACAATGGGAAGATGCCAGCAGCTCACATCCCAGGCAGCAGACAAAGAACTCAATGTTACAACTCACTTTAAAAGTTTTTTGCTCAATCACACAAAGCAGAAGCACACTGACCGTATTTATATCTGTATAGTATATATTCTATATTGACAGTGGTTCCATCCAACCACTCTAAGCACAGTTACCTTTGGTTAAACCATTTTTGCTTATTTCAAATACAACACCTGCTTGTGAGCCTTCAAACACAATGCACAGAGCTCTGTTATGAAGCTCAGAACTCCCCAATATCTCACTAGATAAACTTTCCTGCAGCTTAGGGAGTTATTCTAGACAAGTGTTAATACAAGTGTTAATTTAATACAGACCATGGTTCTATTTGTCCTTACTTTCTACTTCTTACATAATTTTTGTGCTGATCAATCTCATGGCTCCTGCTTAGCTCTCATCACAGCTCTGCTGTCTCTGAGGCCTGCCTTCTGCAGCTTTCCCAAAACCCTCTGATTTATGGGTTCCCACAATTTCTCACTGCAGTCACCAGTGGTGCAGGGAGCCCGAGATGCTGTTGAGGCTCCCAGTTGTATAAAAAGTCCCCTGCTCTGGAATGCCAGCCTGCAGTTTTGGCAGCATCCTTTCAAAGTTGTTCCTTAGGTATCTCTTTTGCCTCCTTCTAAAGTAGTCCTTTCCATGAGTGCACTCTCCTGTCCTTGAGCAAGTGTGGCCTGTCCCTGGGAGAGGAGAGCACGTTTCAGCTCAGCCCCGTGCAGAAGTGCAGACAGGATGTTGCTGCAGGCAGAGCACTCCCAACATCTCCCTGATGGAGAGCAGGACAACTGCCTTCCATGATTTAATTAATGTTTGTAAAATGCTGGGATGGCCCTGGGTCAGCAGCAGCAACAGGAGCTGAGCAGTTGCCACGGGGATGTTAAACACAAGTTTTTTGGTTCCTGCTGAAGGGAGGGCAGCCTTTCTTCGTCTGTCTGTCAGTCCATCCATGGTGGCCCCACAGGGAGGGGCTCTGGCATGTGCAGGGTCCTTGTGGACCCCTCTGGGAGCCCCCCTCAAGCAGAGCAGAGCAGAGCAGAGCAGAGCCAGCCCAGTGATCTCAGCAGCTGCCCCCCAGCATCCCCAGGCCCTCCTGAGCTGGTGATGGAGAGGTGCAATTTGACTCAGTCCAGGACTGAATCTTGACAAGTCCCTGCTTAACTCTGGGCTGGAGGCCCAGGAGAGGCACGAGCCTTTAGTCTGGGTCACAATCCCCTGTGCACACAGGGACTGACTCAGGCAGCTGAGGAAGGAGGACAGGGTTGATTCAGAGCCATGTGTGAGAGCTTTGGTTTGCCAGTGAGGCTTTGCAATAACATTTTGATACACCTGGGTCTGCTTCCTTGCTAAATGAAATAATTTTTCTTTAGGTACTAATGACTGTACAGTATATTGTGCATTTCTTGGTCTCCCATAAACCTTGTAATGGTTATCTCGATCCTCCTGTGCTACCTAGTGTGACTCACAGTGCCATCAATGATTCATGTTGGCTGAGTCACTGCCCGCTGCTGGAAATATGTGGGAATAAAACCTGGGACAATAACATGGAAGTGCTCAGTACTTTGAGCTGTGCCAAGCTCAGGAGTGGCTGAGGGTGTCATTAGCTGTAAATAAATCAATTGGAAGCGTTTTATTCATTTAGCTCTCAGGAGAGTTGGAATTGGAGGCCTTCACAGCCTCATCAGCTGCTGGTTTTACCTCCACAGGGGTGCTGTGCATGGTTGGGGTTTGCACTGGATCCAGTGTCTGTGGATGACAGGAGAGGGGACAGCAGAGCTGTGTCAGGCTGTGTGTGTGCCTGGCACTTCAGGGAGCTGCTCCCCAGCACCAGCCAGGTGCACAGGGAGCCAAGGAGGGGAAATCCTTCAGTTTTTCTAACCAGGTCATGAGCACCTGTCTGTGTCCATCTAGAGATGCTCTCCTGGCTGCATTTAGCTGCAAGATTAGAGTAGATCTTGGTGTGGAAAGCAGTGTCTGCAGTCACCACACAATGACACCCAGCCTCACCTTGCCAGGTGACATCATGTGTGCCTACAGGGCAGCAGTGGCAGCAGGACACCATCCCCATGCTCTCCCTGCTCCACACTGTCTTTGCTGCCTCAGTTTTCCCTGGATTGCAAAGTCATCTCCTTCCTCTGCATCCCTGGTGGCTTCTCCCATCACAGCTTAAATATTAATTCTATTTTGACTAGTGTGGGAGATGAACATTTGATGCATTGTGTGAGCCTGGAACAGGCAGTGTCAGTTGAAGTACAACATTTCAGCAGCCTTTGATGTTTTGATAATGGCTGTAATAAAATATTTATTGATAAATATGAATGTATATTTGGAGAAATAAGAATAGAGGTATATTTTTGGACAGTTGATATTTATAGAAAACAAAAACATTGATTCTTCTCACCAAGTGCTCATCCTGCAATTTTGAAGTCTTATTTTCTTCTCAGAAATAAGAATGAGGAGAGGGGGAAAAAAAGAAGAAATGAGCATTGTTTCTGCAGTCTGTGTTGAGTTAAAGCTGCAGCACAGGGCACACAGATCCCTTCTCCCTGGCTGCATGGAGTGCAGGGTCCAGCCCACCCTCAGAGCAGTTCTGTGAGATTTTCCAGCCACAGCACAGAGCTGCTCTGGGCTCTGCAGTGGCAGCTGCTTTGGAAGGTTAGGAGGGTGGTTTGTAAGGTTTGTAAGGTGCTGGGGCCAGCCAAACCCTGCAACAGCTGCTCTAAATCCCTAAAATAAATCTGAATCCCTAAAAAACCCTGCAGCCAAACCCTGCAACAGGTGCTCTGAATCCCTAAAATAAAGCACAGCAGCCTCTGCAGGACAGATGGACAAGGGCACAGAGATGGTGCCACTTGGAGCCTTTGTGTTCTCAGGTAAATTGGGGGTGCTGCAGGTGCACCAGTATCAGGCAACGAGCTGTGTTTCCTTTTTCATCCCAGCTCATAATTTCTTTGTATGCCTTATAAATACTTCTCATTCTGTGCTGTCACTTGTGGTTAGTAAGAAGCAGTTTAACAAGAACTCCCCTGGAATGGGTTTTAATTCATTTTATGCAGGATGACATTAATAACTTGACTTGTTAATATTTTATTTAATGGGGATAGGAGGACATTCAATTTTACATGAATGCATGTCACGCTGCAGGGGAGGCAGTGCTGGTGTGTCTTGAGGATGCAGAAGGGGATGTGAACACAGCCAGAGCCCAGCAGCTGCCAGGATGGACTGCTCAGGGTGGGACCACCTTGTGGCCTGCAGGGCTGAGCTCAGCCCCAGAGCACTTGTTGGGGAGTTTTATGAAACCAGTTTCAGCCAAGTAGCAGCTCTGATGAATTCCAGTGAGGTCAAATTGTGGGAATTTTTATATCCTGGAGGTGATTGTTGCCTGTGGTCTCATCCTGCCGTTCATTTGAGGCTGGTTTCCTCCTCCATCTCCATCCCAGTTCATGGAATCTGCCCAGTCTGGGGCTGCATGTTCCAGCCTGTGGGGAGAGCTGGGAACAGCCCTGATTCCCTGCACAGAGCACAGGGAGGGGGAGCAGGATTCCCCTGGTTCATCACTGTGAGTAGCCTTGACATGCTGAGGGAGAAAATCATCATCCCCAGTTAGGAGCTGCTTTGCTGAAGGCGTTTCCACCTACACCAGTAATTAAGATTCACTGAGGCTGCTCTTAACGTGCTGCTAAATTGGCTGAGCAGCAGAACCTTATTACCTTAAATTAAAGAATTACCTGTTAGTTCTCCAGTCCCACTCTGATGTGGAGATCCTGGTGGGGTCCAAGTTCTCAGGCTGCTGCAATGTGCTGACACACCATTCCTGCCCTTCCCATTCCTGCCCTTCCCATTCCTTCTCCTGCATTCTGGGAGATTCATGTGGCTCCTCATGCCTGTTGGTTGAATAAAGGAAACAGGAGCTGCCAACAGGACAAAGGGCATGACTGTAAAATCATCACTTCTTCATCAAGAATAAATTCTGCAAGGAGAAAAATCCATATGCACATTTGCAAATTGATTTTTGTTCTGTGCCACATCGTGACACAGAAATACAGAAGCTACTTAAATACCTCTGCAGTTGCTGGCTTGTTGTTTTCAAGCACTCATCTGAATGATTTTGGAATATTATTTAAAGATGATTTTCGTGTTGTGCCAAATTCCTGGGTGAGAGATATTATGAAGTGGGGGCTGTTGGTGTAGCTGGTGTCTAGAGTGCAGAACAAGATAAGGGATTTTTTGAGAGCCAAAAAGGCAGGTCCAGCTGAGGAGGAGTCAGTGTGTTTATTACCTGGGCAGTTAATTATGATCTAATCTGACAGTGCCACACGTTATTTGTTCTAAATGAGTCGTTCTAACAATTCTGGCACAGAAATAACAGTGTGGAAAGCCAGAAGAGACTATTCCAAGGATCAGTGGAGCTGTTCCTGAGGAGCACAGCAATCCCTGCTGGGAATCTCCAGTGTTTTCAAGCAGAGCCCTTGGTTCTGCTGGGGACTGTCTGTCCTGCAGCCAAGGGAGAGCCCAGCAGGTGAGAGAGCTCCTGCTTTGGCTTTGGGGGCTGCAGTCTGCCAGTGGGGGCTGTGGGAGAGCAGCATCTGGGCTTGGTTCACTTTGGTGGATAAATCAGAGTGGATCCCTCTGGGGAAAAGAGAGCTCCTAAGTGATCTGGCTGCTGAATGTACTGACAGGGAATTGCCCTGAATTATGATCACTACCAAAAACCAGAGGGATAAATGGTGCCTGGAGTGATTGTTAGTGTGAGCACAGTGATGATGCCCTGAGGAGGGCACAGGAGAGATTCCCCACACTCTCAGGAGGGATGAGCCTTTGAACTGGCTTTCTTCTTTCTGCTCAGTTCTAAAAATACTCCTTTAGGCTTCTCTAATGCTTGGATAGCCTGGCCTGGAAAAGTCAATAGATGGGTCACTGTAAAGAGCAATGTCTGTGAAAATGGAAATGAAATGTGGGGTCCAAGTACCTTCTAATTAACTAGAAGTTTGCTTAGAGCACAGGTTACTGCTTTTTTTTCTATTTCTCCCCCTTTCTTCAGTCATTTTCACTTACTTGTACTTCTAGCTGCCATTTTGAATAGTCTGTAGCCCAGAGTGTTTCCCTCTGGTGCAGCCCGTGCTCCCCTCGGCCTCACCACGTGGCACAGGTGGAGCCAAGGGTTAATTAATTAATTAATTAACACCTGCTTTTCTTCACAGGCCTGAAGCGCAGCTACACCTGCAACATCTGCAACGTCACCCTGAACTCCATAGAGCAGTACCATGCACACCTGAAGGGCTCCAAACACCAGACCAAGTGAGTGTCACTGTGCCTCTCTCTCCCAGGGGGCTGCAGTCTGTCTGTCTGTCTGTCTGTCTGTCTGTCTGCCAGGGGGGGATGCTCTGGGACAGTGCTTTGCCTTCCAGCCCCCCCAGCAGAGGAGCACTGGGGGCTGTGCTAACACAGGTACCAGAGGCACCTCCAGGTGGAGGAAGGCAGGGCTGTTGTGTTGTGATTTCAGGGTTTACCTCAGAACCTCAGGTCCCTCCCTGATAATTCCCTCCCAGGTGTGTCAGTCACCTCTCTCCTCTCCCTGACCCCTCCCAGCACTGTCTGTCAGTCCTGGCATTCCAGAAGTGATTGGCAGGTTCAAAGGATGCCCTCTGCCCCCGGGGGCACTGGGCCATCCAGGTGTCCTCTGTCCCTTGAGCCCTCCCCTCCTGTCCCTGGCTGGTGGCTCCCTGCCCCTTCCCTGCCCTCTCCCGGGGTTAAAGGAGCAGCAGCCACGGGCTCAGGAGTTCTGCTGGAGCTGCTGTGGGTTCAGAGGCTGTGGGCCAGAATAAAGCTCTGGATCCAAACCCTCCAGCAGAACCCACTCCTTTCCTTCCCCATGGCCCCAAAGCTTCTCCACAGAGGGAACCCTGAGGAGCGGCCCCTGCACGGGAGGAAGCTCCATCCCAGCCCCAGCAGAGCTCCTGCACGCCTGGACTGGTGCCCACGTGCCCAGGGCAGCACCCAGCCAGCCCAAAGTGTCCCTGGGGTGAAACACCACCCAGCCATGGCCAAAAGTGTCCCTGGGGTGAAACACCACCCAGCCATGGCCAAAAGTGTCCCTGGGGTGAAACACCACCCAGCCATGGCCAAAAGTGTCCCTGGGGTGAAACACCACCCAGCCATGGCCCAAAGTGTCCCTGGGGTGAAACACCACCCAGCCATGGCCAAAAGTGTCTGTGGGGTGAAACTCCACCCAGCCATGGCCAAAAGTGTCCCTGGGGTGAAACACCACCGTGCTGCTGTTTGGTTCAGCACCAAGGGCCAGACAAGCTCTGGCACATCCCATATGGCAATATTGGTAATTATTCCAATACAGGGCTGAACCCACATGGGCTTGCTGGAGTCCCAGTGACTTGTGGATAATGATGCTGAGTTTGCAGCTTCTTTCATGTGTGAAACCTCAGAAGAGACACCATGAGCCTAAGGGGATTAGGTGTTTCCCAGTGAAACAGTTTTTACTGTGATTTAGACTAATTATGCATTACCCAGCTATGAGAACTGGGGGGAGTCTGCTCTGTCAATTACCACAAATTATTACAATGAAGTGATGGAGAAACATGATACCAGAGACTAGATTAATGAACTAATTGCTCTTAATGCACTTATATGTGAGCTTTGGGAACCATTTCGGGCTGAATCACTTGGAACTGCCCAGATTAGGAGAGGAATATAAAGGGATATACCTGAAGTGCTTCAGGTAGCTTTGAGGATAGTCTGAAAAGTGAGCAGGATGAGCAGAACTAGCAATGGCTGCTAATTGCTCATTTTGCTTAAGCCAGCAAAGGATGAAGCCAGACCTTCCCAGGTTCCTGGTATTATTCACCTTAGCTTTATTCTATTTATTCAGGGAGCATTTGAATGCCTTCCAAATGCAGTGGTGCAGCACACCTGCCAGTGCAGTGTGAGGTGGAGCAGGGGCTGAGTGAGCCAGGTGTGGTTTTGGGCTGTGCCACAGCAATCTGTGCCCTTGGCTGCCTCCATCTCCAGCTCTTCAGCACAGCTCCCTGCTGGGGAATCCCTGCCCAGCCAGCTCATGTGGGAGCAGCTGGGACAGGGGCAGGATCCACACCCAGTGCAACAAATTCCCAGTGCTGGAAAACAGAGCTGAGAGCTCTTCCTCTTGGAAACCTGAAATGACAGCATCTGTGCCGTGCTGCCCTGGCCCAGAGCTGTCATTTATCCTTCCCTTTCCCGTCCTTCTAAGTCTGTATGATTATTGTGAAGGATAAAGAAGTTTATCTCAACCCAGAGCAGCCTCATGGATGGGAGACAGAGATGTGCAGGAAGATGTGTCACCAATCCCTCACACCAGAAGGGTGCCTGCTCCTCTGAGTTATCCCCACACCCTCTGCTGTGTTGTGCAGTTTCCTGCAATTAGCAGAGATTAAGAAATCTTTATTTCTAGTGCTGTGAATGAACACCTGGGGAAGTTATTTGTGCTTTGATTGTGGCAGGAGTGACAGATGACACGCTTGCCCTGGGCTCAGCCTTTTCTCAGATAAAGTTTATCTCAAACCAGGGCAGCCTCATGGATAGGAGACAAATGTGCAGGAAGATGTGTCAGCAATCCCCCACACCAGAATGGTGCCTGGTCCAGCAAAGCAATCTGCTGGGCAGCACAAACAACAGATTCTGGGCTGCATCTATGTCTCAGTAGCTTTTCCAAGCAATTGCCTCTTCCATACAAAGAAAGGGACTTTGGGAATGCAGAGCTGAGTTCCCAGAGCTGTGGTGTCCCATGGCAGCACCGTGGCTCCCAGGTGGGCTCCATGCTGGGGGCAGGTGAGGATCATCCCCTACTTGCTCCTCAGCCAGTGTTCCCCCCTGGTTTCTGCTGTTCTCATTATTGCTGCTTAATGTCAAGGCTGTCCTCTGCCTCCTAACTCAGGCTGAAGCCACTGGACTGCAGTTGCCAAGGCAACAAAACATTTTATGTAGCTGTCCTACTTCATATAGTTAAAGACTAAACAAACCTGAAGAAAGGGGCAGTTAGTGAAGGACTGGGCTGAAGGGATACAGGGATTTTGCTCTGGGACAAAGGCCAAAACAGGGAACAGTGATTGCAGAATGGAAGCTGATACCACCCAAAAACACCAGGCAGATGAGTTTCCTGGAAAGCTGCTTCAGGAGTTCACAACTTTTATGAGGCATGAGCTGCATTGTGGTTATTTATTACTGCTCCTGAGAGCTCTGCAGAGAGCAGCATGCTGAGAGCCCCAGTTAGAGCTGCCTTAAATAACCCACCACACTCCCTAGGAGCTTGGCAGCTGTGTTAACCAGGAGCCTGGCACTGCCCTGGGGAGGGCTGGGGGTCCTGGGGCTCCATGGGCAGCACAGTTTGAAGGCTGGGGGTCCTCAGCATGATTTGAAGCTTCTACCCATCAGCTGAGCTGCTCTTCCTTGAGTGGTGTGGCCAGGAGAAATGAACCTTGAGGTGCTACCCCAGGTGCTTCTGACTGCATTTGTTTCACCAAAAAAGGGGGGGAATGGGGCTTAGAAAGGAAGCTGGAGGTTTCTTGGCTGGTATTTTGGTGTTGAATAAAAGATGCAGGAAGAGGGAGCTAGTACTGAGCTGGTCCTTATCCCTCCAGCTGTGCATGCACAAAGCAGATATATCTGCCAGCTCCTGGTTTTTTCTCCAGGTACTTGAGCTTCATTTGAAAATGAAGGTTAAATGCCACACTGGATGTGTGGGGAGTGCAGGGCTCAGCTCAGGCTCCCATGGGTGATGCTGCTGGCTGGCTGTGGGCACATGCTGGCACAGAGCAAGTGTTGGGATGTGGATGGACTCTGGAACATCTGCAGTGGGGTGGAGCACTAAACCTTTAATTAGGGATTTATGAACTGTGTAGAGATGATTGAGGCATTGTTTCACTTGCTCTCCAGAAATAGATGGGGTTGGTTTTGCTCTCCCTTCTCCTTCCCTCCTCTCCCTGCTGGGCAGGGGCCAGGCAGGGCCAGTGCCCACTTTGGCTGAGCATGGTGGGCACCAGCAGCTCCTTCCTGGGGGCACAGCAGCAGCCAGAATCTCAGTTGTGAATGTTACTCTGAGAGGCTGGGAGGGAGGCACATGCCAGCCTTGCTGCTCACTGCTCCCCATGGGCTGGCAGAAACAAAACCTCCCTCTTTGCTGCTTTATGCAAACTGTGAAGATGAAAAATCACTGCTCGAAGTGATTGGCAACAAACAGCAGGGATTAAAGTCCAGATAGTTGTGAAAGGACACAGAGGATATTCGGTGTCTGGGATCAAAACAATGCTTGTGCAGAATGTTACCCTGGGGCTTGGCAAAAAGCTCTTCCTGGAGAGGGGCTGGGAACAGGCTGGGTCCAGAGAGCCTGGGCTGGGTGTGAGGTGCCTCCTGTAGGCATGTGGGTACAAGGAGCAGAGGTGTTTTTGGCAGAGCAGAGAGCCCAGACTCAGGTTTGGGGTGGGTGTCAGCCCTGGGCCAGCTGTGGGTCTGTCACACGTGCCAGAGTGAGAGCTGAGAGCTGAGCTCCTCTGCTCGGGCTGGCAGCCACTGAGGGCTGAGATCCAGCCCTGGTAATTAACAGTCTGACTGTGTGGGGATAACCATTCCCACTCCCATAAAGAAGAACTTTGTCTTCTCGCCTTCATTTTGTCTCTTTGATCAGCCAGACCTCTCTGCCACATCTAGAGCTCACAAATATATTCCAGGCTTTTATAATCACTCATTTGCACTTTCATAGATGCTAATACATGGAAGGGTTTCCCTTTCAGACTCAGGCTTCCTGGTTAATTTCAGGATTTTTGCAGAGAGAGGACCCAATCCTGCAGCCACCATTGGGGTAAAATCAATTAAATGGTCAAAATAAATTCTGAGGGGTTAAGAGTGGTCATGTCCAGTAGGGGAAGTGGCTCTGCAGCCTTTCCTGCACAACTCTCAGCCTTGACTTTGGGCTGCACCCTGGGGAAGCCCAGATGGTTGATGTCCTGCTGAGGAGCAGAGGCAGCAGGCTTGGGCCTGGGCAGGCTCTTTCCTCTTTCCTTTCCTTTTTTATTTTCAGGCTGAGAACACAGATGTCTAATTGGAACAGGGCATTTATCAACACAAGCTGCTTGGCTATTCAGGAAAGAGCTAATCAAAATATTGTTAATATCATGCCTGGAGAAATGTCACCCTTTCCCATGGTTGCATTTACATCACTTTTCCCATCTATTTAAGAAGGTGTGAACAAACACTGACAGCCTGTTGTGGCTGAAGCACATCCCAGGGTCTGTGTGTCTGGCACAGCCAACACGAGGGGAGCTCTGGGGCTGCCTGGCCCGGCTCCACCTGGGTCAGATTTAGTGCCAAACTTTGTTTCTGTTTCTCCTGGATGCTTCCAGCCCTGTCCCTGGTGCCAGGAGGCTGGGCTCCTTCTGCACATCCTTGTCAGGACCCAGGACATTCCTCTGGCTGCCCTGGAGGACTCCAGACCCTGGCAGGGGGCTCAGAGACCTTGGCACGGAGTCACAAACACCTGTGCCTGTGATTTTAGCCCATGGAAACAATTCCCAACTGTGTGTGAGGAGTTACAAGCCACAAGAGTTTGAGCAGAATGACAGTGAATTTGTCACAGGGTGTAAAAGTAGAATTTTGGGGATTTAGAATGGGGGTTCAAGAGGAAAGATGGAGGAATCTGGGTGTGTCCTGTCCTTCTTCTTCTTGTTGTCCTCCACCTTCTGCTGGGATGGTGACACTTCTGGATTGGTTTAGAGCAGAGACAGACTGTCTGACACAGGTGATGGGGATTGGGAAATTATTGTAAATAAAGTACAGGCAGTTCTTAGTGTAAAAAGCCAACAGCACCCCAAGGGCAGGGCCTGTGCCACAACCCGACCTGCTGGACAGAGCTCAGCAGGGCAGAGAAAGAATGGAATAAAGAGAAAATGAACAACCTTGGGAAGCAGAACTGACCAGTCTTGACTTCTTTGGTTACAGGGCTGGGAAAAAAAGACTTTCTAATACCTTGGGAGCCATCTCAACCACAGAAACCCAAGACATGAAGGTGTTCTCTGACAGAAGATTTCCTGTAAATTTCTGGAAATTGGAGTAAATTAGTTGCATTGTGCACTTCACACCCAAGCCAAATGATTTTGTTCTACAGTAACAGTAACACTTGGAAATAGTAGCATTTCTATGCACTATTTGTAGTATATAGTGGGTTATGGCAAAGGAACCTTTAGAGCAGTAACAACTCCAGAATATGAATAGTTACAAAAGGTAGATGGAATTGATAGGCATTTTAATTTGTCATAGTTTCAGTTCCAGGGAGCAGCTGAATAATTACACTGCCTGTGAAGAAAGAGAATGTAATACTTCCTCTCATTATAGATCTGACTTGTCTCCCTTCCCTTTTAATGTAAGTGAAAATGAAGATATCTCTGATATCTTCTGTTTTGATCATAATTTGAAAGCCCCAGAACAGCCTGTACAGCTCTGTGTTGTGGTGCTGGGTGTGCAGATTAATCATTTTCATGTAAAACCCAAACACTGGGTTAATTGCTCAAAGCACAAACCTGAGCTTGCCAGTGCCAGCTCCAATGAGGAATTCCTCATCAGCTGAGCTGTGCTGGGCCATGGAGGAGGCGAGTTGGGCAGGATTTGTGAAGCTCTTAAATTCAAATTTAAGACCTAAAGAAAGGAGACCTTTTCCAATTTGCTGTGGTGATTTTCTTTCATAAAACACACCAGGATGGAGCATGACCTGGGCTTCTTTTCTCTCTTGCAGCCTGAAGAACCAATAGTGGCTCATCAGTGGAGAAGAGGACAAGCACTAATGCTGCTTCTGTGGAGGGGAGCAGCTCAGCAGGAGAGGAAGCTTTCTTGGACAGTGATCCTATGTGGATTCAATAATTAACATGTAACTAACCTTTGCTTTGGACAAGTACATGGATTTTTTTTTTTTTAATTTTGTGGTGAGTTAAAATATTTCGATGGATTTTTTTACCCTTTCAAGACAATATTTATTCAGCACAGAGTCTAGAGTATGATAACTATCCTGTAAATACAGCACTTACTCATCAGTCATCTTCAGGGACAGTGGAAACAAACTATTTTACTTTTTCATATTTATTCCTAGATTTCTCCCAAGAGTATAAGATTATTCTACTACATTATCCATGATAGTGATGTAATCAGTCTTCAATCAGAAATAAACACACTTTCTTCACCTTCTCCAGCATGGTTTGTGTCAACACATACAGAGCAGCAGCAGTGAATCGTGGGGATTGTGTAACAGAGGAGTTTCTTCCTTCCCTCTTTGTCTCTAAAGAAACAAATGGTTCCATGAGTAAAGAACACTGAAAAGAAAGTGTGAATTCTTTTTCCTGCTGGTAGGATTCCTGCAGGCTCAGCAGAAGCTGTTTGCTTTATTGACTTTGCTGCGAGGCCGACGCTGCCGTGCCCACCGGAGAGCTGCAGGAGCCCGGTGGCACCAGAGCCTTGGCACAGGCTGAGCTGGCCAGGCCCTCCCAGGTAAGGCTGGTGCCCTGTGCACCTGCAGGGACCCGGGGTTAGCCCTGCACTGCCCCAGCTCTGCCCTGCACAGCCAGCAGCAGCTTTTCCCCTGCCTGCTTTGGGCACCTGAGCAGAGAAGGAGCCGGGTGGGAGGAGAACCCTTCAGTGCTCTGCATCCCGGGGTGCCCAGAGCTCTGCTGGCCAGGAGCCTCAGCCCTGGGCTGTTCCTGAGCCCCTGGGCAGTGCCTGAGCCCCTGGGCTGTACCTGAGCTGTTCCTGAGCCCCTGGGCTGTTGCTGAGCCCCTCCTGGGCTCTACCTGAGCCCTTGAGCTGTACCTGAGCCCGTGGACAGTGCCTGAGCCCCTGGGCTGTACCTGAGCTGTCCCTGAGCCCCTCCTGGGCTCTACCTGAGCCCCTGGGCTGTCCCTGAGCCCCTCCTGGGCTGTCCCTGAGCCTTGGGCTCTCCCTGAGCCTCCAGAGCTGTGGAGGGACAGCTCAGGTGCACTGCAGCATCGCCTCCTTCCCTCTGTGGGGACACTCAGAGGCACTGCAGAAGCTCTGTGTGATTAATTTGTGCTCTTGCATCGATGCCTTTCATGTGTGGAGGAGAATGGGTTTTTCACAGATGAGTAAACATCTCCTTGGGTTTCATAGCTGTGGGGTGGTTTCATTTATTGTGTTTTGGGTAATAACACGAGCTGCCAGTGTTCCTGAAGCTAAACTGCCTCTTTACAGAGAGAATGATTTACAGAAATAGGGCACATCAGTCATGTGGGTTCAAGCCTGACTTTTCCAAGCCTTCTTTCCCCAAAGGAGCTCTCCCTCAAGCAGCATCCAGGGTGCTGCAGAGGCGTTTTTGTCAGGAGACAAGTCCAAAAATCTGTGTGCTCTAGTAATCACTACAAGCTAATTGCAGCAAATTAATTACAGCACAAACACAATTTCTTTCCCTAGGCAGGCATGGAGACAGCTCTGCAGTGAGCTGGGTTGGACCCAGCCTCTGCTCCCAGCCTGTGCTAGGCTGGCTGTTCTCCCTGGGGTGCCCAGCCTGGCCTGGAGCTGGTGTCACTCTGGTGGCACTGCAGAGCAGGAGGCTCAGCACTGCTGATGGGATTCCACCCCCCAGCACCTGGCCCAGGTGAGTGGGAGGCAGGTGAGCTGCCCCATCACACCCCTGCCTCCAACTTCTGCCTGGAGGGACAGAGCAGCACAATATTTCCATTTGTTGCCAATATTGTCCCGGTCCAGTCAATCAGGCTTTGGTCCCTAAATCCTTTTAATCTGTTGCTTTATTAGGCTTTCAAAGAAAGACATGAAAAGACCAATCTCCTCATGGTAAGTCAGTGATCCTTGCAGAAGTGACGCCAGATCTCTGATGTCAAGCCTGGTCCAATGGCCCCAGGCTGAAATGTGTGAGAGGATGTGTTAGAGAGCTTTGAAAATGCTTCAGTGCAACCACTGCATCCCCCTAGGTTACTTTAAACTGAAGGGTGAAAACATTTGAGTATATTTTCTTCATTAAAAAAAAAAACCAACGTAAACACACTCAGCATTTTTTCATGCAGAACATCTATAGGTAACAATTTGATTTTGTCTGTTCTGGCCAAGTGTTTTACTGGTTTAAAATTCTGTGCAAGATAGTCTGTAAAGAAAGTAAATCTCAATAATACATCTTCAGTCTGGTTGGGTCTCACCCCAGACTCACTTAACAGTCAGTGCTAACTGGAATACAGGTGGCACTGGGAGACAGCTGCAAATGTGGCTGCCAGCACTGAAATGTAATGTTTTAGAAGTGTTTCATTAATGTAGCCATACTCAGGCAGCTCTCCAGAGTCTGGTGGGTGACTCAGGTTGAGTTTCAGGGGCAGGACACTGACTTGCAGTGGTGTTTTATGCTCAGTCACAGCTCAACACAAATAATATGGGTTTTATCTGGCTCCTTATGTGGTGGCAATGGAGCTCTATGGCAACAGGGTGTAACCTGAGGCAGCCCTGAGACAGCAGCTTCAGACAGAGATTAATCATGGCAGAAGAATGCTCCTGCTACGTAAGTGGTGCTTCCTTTGTTAAGTTCCTATTGCATCAACTTAATTAGCAAGTCCTGACCTTTAAAACCACCTTCCATAATCTTCAAATTAAGTATGTGGAAGTCTGGTTCTTCCTCTGGGCTGCACCTGCCCGAGGTCAGGGACCTGAGCAGCTGCCAGCCTGCTCCCACTCCCTGTGGGGAGTCCCCAGGGCTGGAGTGGGGCTGGGGACAAGCAGGACCCACTTTGGGGGTTGAATGAGAGCTTCAGAGAGAGAGCAAATGTCCATTAACCCTGCAGTGTGCTCCTGCTGAAGTTCCTGCACTGGGCTTAAGGGTGAGACTGCAGGAGAAATTCAGCAGTGGGGCACTGCTCCCTAATTGAACCCTGTCACCCACTCGCAGGTCTCTGACAAAAGCCTTTGTCTAACACGTTTTTAATCAGTGTGTGCATTTCAATTTGCATATTAATAGCAAGGAGCTGTTATTACAGCTGCTGTTGATGAGATGGTGTCAAGCCCATCTTCCCATCTGAGGAAAGAAAGGAACTGCATCTATTATGTAAAGAATGACTTTGGCAGAAAACATGTCTGAGGATCGTCCATTCTTTGTCTCTATCTTCCTTTATCTCTGCCTTTATTTTGCTCTTAATGGCTCATATAGATGCATTCATTAAGCTTCTTTTTTCCCCTTAGAACAAGGATCATTTAACAAGAGACTGGGACAGGATTTTGTGCCTGTTGTGACAGCTCCAAGCTAAATACAACAGTCTTGTTCAGTGCTTTTGACTTTTGTAAAATGACAAAAGGTGGCCCCGCTCTAGGAGCCATTTTTTGCAGCTGACCCAGAAGAATAATTACCATTATGGCACTGCTCTCCAGGTTCCAGTGTTGCTTCCCCATCCATCCCAGTGCCAGACTGGGCTGTGGTGGTGCTGATGGCACAGGAGGCAGATGGAGCACAGCTGCTGCTCCTCAGAGGATGCACAGGAGGAGTGGATGAGGGAGAGCTCATGGCATGGCTCAGAGCAAACCATGATAAAAGGCGAACTATGGAAATAGGAAATGCAAAGAAAAAGCCCCGAGGAAAAAGCTCTGCCCTGCAGCCCAGCTCCAGGACATGAGCTGGAGGAAGAGCAAGCCCTGCTGCTGCAGGGGCAGGGCTGCACACACACATTTATTGAGAGCAGTGCTGGTCTGAACAGACAGACAACTGTGCCAATTCAACAGCTTCTCCTAATGAAGAAATTGTTATCTGTGCTAGGGAATGTGGAACCCAGCAGGTGCACAGGATTAAATAACAAAAAAGCATCTCTGCTAGTGCCAAAAACGTGGTGGTGCAATGTCAGGGGTGAGTGGCACCCTCGGATGGGTGCTGTGAGGATGCTGCCTTTGTGCTTGGCCGTGGGGAGCACAGAGATGGAGAGGTTTGTGCCACCTGGCTGGGGTGGCCAGGAGCAGGGCTGTGGTTGGAACAGGAGCCACTGTGGGCTCTTCCCTCAGCCTGCCCTCAGAAGTGGCACGGGCTGCTCAGGCAATGCCTTTGGCTGTTCCTGCAGTTTAAATCTGGAAAGGTCTGGCCAGAGTCCAGCTCACAGCATGCACCTCTAAAGCAGGGAGTGCTGTCTCGATTGCTCCCACCATGACTCACTTTCTAATGCAGATATTTAGTTCAGTAGTGCAGTAATGCATTAAAATGGATCTCAGGAAAAAGGCAAAGCTAATTTTACAAGACCCAAACAATTCCCCCCCTCCCTCTTGTCCTGAGCATCTTTGGCCACTGACCAGTGAGTGCCAACAGGCTCTGGAAACAGGAAGGCAAAATCAGCCTCTGCTCTTGTGCCCAAAGGATGTCTTCCTCTCCAAATCCCCCATCTGCAGCCTCTCCCTGGCACAGCTCAGGTGCTTATTTCACCCTTATAATTAGTTCTATGTAATTTACTATCAGTGCTGTAGCAGTAAAGATCTAAGGCTATAGGATAATAAGGTTTATAGTGAAATTAGAGTATCCAGTAGATTCAGATACCAGACAGGCTTTAGAGCAACAACAGATTCTTTGGATCAGGAGTAGGAGCAACAAGCTTCCAGCTAGATCTAGACTAGAAAAAAATCAGCCTCAATTTAATGTAATTACGGCAACAAATTAGACAATGTGGGGCAAAAGGCAGTAAATCCCTGTAAAATTAAGTCATATAAACCTAATTTATTATTTCAGATTTGGGAGTTTAAATAGTGTTACAATCATCACCTAATTTCGCAGGGGTTGAAATGAATTTGTTGTTTTGCATTGGACACAAAGTTGGAAGTGCCAGTTGGCAGCTGTGATTGCACATGTTGAGGGTTGTGTTTGGGGGCTTCTCCAGCCCTCTGTTGCCATTCAGTGTGTGAAAATGCCCAACGTGGTGATTCCTGTTCTGAGAGCAGGATAATTGTGTCTGTGCCAGTTCTAAAGCAAGCACAAACATAGAGGTGCATTGCAAAAGGAATGTTAAAAATGAATTATTTTAAACCGTGCTGTATGGTTGGTTTAGTTTTGGGTTTTTGAGGATTTATTTCAGCTGCATCTCTCTTTCCCCAGCCAAACCCTGTTCATCTCAGAGAGGCTTTGGCACAGCAGCATGCTTGTTTGGGTCACACCAGTCTCTCCCTGTCCCACCTGCTCCTCTCAGAGCAGGAGCCCAGATCCTCCGCATCTCTGCCACTCTGGGCTGTGGGAGTGGTGGCAGCAGCAGGACCCGTGCCACCGCTTGGGGACAGGGGACAGCAGTGCTGGGAACAGCAAATGGAGCTCAGGAAATCATCCATCACCCTCTCAGCACCGTGCAAACATGCTGACAGCCCACCCGGCCCTGCCTCCCCTCTGTGCCAGTTGCCTCAGTATATTCACGGTGATGAGTAATAAAGCAATATTTTAAATTCAGACCCAATGGTTCAGACCCATTTCTCTGCATAGCAACACCAGGCTCCTGTCCCAGGAGGGGCGTTTAGAAAGGCCTCAGAGACATTTAACAGAATTTTCTCTTGGAAGTCAATCTAGAGAACAGCTCTGGAGCCATTCCCTGCTGGCTGGCTTCAGTGTGCATGTTTTAAACAGTCAGCTGCTGGGCGAGTTTAATATAAAACACGAGCGTTCTATTTAATTAAACACGCAGTTAACGAATATCTGCAGCTTGCAGAGGGATGCTCTGTGGCTCCCCTGCCCCTCAGTGTGTCACCAGGGCACTGCTGTCTCCTCCTTGCTGAGCAATAAGCAGCTCCAGCAGTGCCCTTGGGGACAATGCTGGTCCCCAGAGCAAGTCCTTTCCTGCTGACCCAAGGCTTATGAAGTCATTTGGCCCCTTGGGGAGATTTATTGCTGTGACAGAGCACGGGTGACGTGGCTGTGCCTGTGCCTGTGCCAGGGCTTTGCCTCACAGCCCTGAGGGCTGGAGGTGCTCTTGTCTCTGGTGCTGATCAGACTGTCAGTCTGGGGCATTAAATATCTCCTGGCTCTTCTCCCCACAAACTTTTCCTCATTTTTCTTGGCCTCCTGCATACTAGCTTGAGTGACTTGTGTAGATAAAACATTAGCCAATGAACCCAGAGTGCAAAATGTGCTGGGTTTTATGTGCTGTCTGTGTTTAACCATGCCTCAGCCAAAAATAGCAGGCTTTGGGGAACTCAGTAGTCTCCTGCTCATCAGCTTGTTCCATTCCTGTTGCTGCTGTCTGGCAGAGGCTGTCTGGGCTGCAGAGCAGTTCCTGCCAGCTGCAATAGATGCATGGGCAGAGCAGGGGTGTGTTGCTTTGATTTTTTAAGATTTTCTAAGCCTTCTGATGTTTACATTCTTGTAATGAACTTTCTTACTTTATGTAAATACCTTATTGTTTTGCATTCTTTTATAGAAGAAGAATTTGATGGACTGTTGGTTTGTCCAGTGTCGTTGGAGAGGTGGCACTGTCACCCTCCAACCCACTGCCGCTTTTAAAAATCTATAAATGTTAGAAGCAGAAATTAAATAATCCCTTTTTCCCTTGAAAAAAGCAGTGTGTGAACATCGTGTTATATTGTGTCCTCTAGTAACAGGGGTGCTCTCCCTGCTCTTGGTGGCTTTCCAGACTGGGCCAGGGGCATGGCAAAGCACAAAGGGCTCAGGGTGCAATCATGGGATGGCACATATCCATGCACAAACCACTCACAGGAGCCACCCCAGCAGCTTCTGCTCTAAAACTGTGAAAATTATTTTGCATGTTTAACGCTGCTGTAATAGCTGTGATGGTATTTACAATTCCAATCAGCCAAAATCTCTGCCAGAGCTGTTGTGTGTGGTGGCCTTGTGAAGTCACTCTGCTTTCGCTCAGGAGTGAGAACACAGCGGTCCCAGGAGTTGCCACGTTGGTCAGGGATGGACAAAGAAATGCTCATTAACTGGCTTATCCCCCTGAAAGGGCAGCTCAGAGTGCCTGCCAGGCACTTGGAGGCTCAGTTGGCACAGGCAATTCTGCTGGGCTTTTGCTAGAAAGACAGAGAATCTGCCCTTCTGGAAGCTCCTGGATGGAGGATTTCTGTCTGTCCTCACCAGAAGTCACTGCCACAGAGCTGCAAGCTGGGACTGCCTCAGCCAGGAGAGCCTTGGGGACAGCCCTGGAGTTAATTAGGGAGAAATTAGGGAGTGGCTGGAGAAATCCTGCTGCAGCAGAAGAGCAGGTCCCCCCTGGGCTGGCCCAGCTCCTGCAGGCTGGGCTGTTCTGAGGGTCACTGAAAAGGTCCATGCATGTCTGCACATTCATTTTGCAGGAGAAGTATCTTAAATAGCCTTAGAAGTATCTTGAATAGCCTTAGAAGTATCTTAAATAGCAAACCTGCAGGCTTCAGGCTGTCCTTGCAGCCAGTTCTCTGTGTCTGTCTCTTTCTGGTGAAAGTGCTTTGCTGATGTCTTTAATGTTTAGTGAATTATCTCGTTTGTTTTCCCTCTGCCGGTGTCTGTTTGCCAACACAGGCTGCAGCAGGGGGTCCTGCTATTGGCATGTTTATTTCACTGATGTTTGGGTTTTCACTCAAGTGGATTCCCAGCAATGTTCCCTTCCCAGGGGTCGTGGCTCTGCTGTGTGTAGACTTGGGGATAGCGCTTGAGTAGAGGCAGGAGAGCTTCTACTAAAAAAAAGTAGCTGCTGCTTTTTCACTGAGGTGAGCTGGGGTGTGAGATTTGTAGGCATCCAGGTTTGTAAATCTACAGTCTAAAACTTGCCCACCCAGCAGAATGAGTTTCTGCAGCCTGGTTTGCTCTGTGCCCCTTCAATCCATTAAACCTCACTCCCTGTTCCCCCTTGCTTCCCAGTTCCTCTGCCCTGCTGGGTGGAAAGCTGCTGCCTTTTGTTTTCCTCTTGCCAAGCCTGGTGCCTCCTTTACAGATGAGTGGGCTGAGGCAAAGCCCATCTGGGTGGGAGCTGGGAGTGAGGGGAAGCGTGGGAGGAACAAACGCTTCACATCATGAGATAAACTCGGTGAGTTTGCCTTAAAAGCTCCCCGTGGCTTCAGCACACGTTAATGGCAGCCCAGAAATCCAACCCCAAACCAAACCAGCCTGGAGATCTGTTTGCTCCAGAGTGCAGGGGCTGGTGGCACGTGTCAGGGTGTCCCTCCTGAGCTCCCACAGGAGCTCCCACATCCCTGAGCTCAGCCTGGTGCTCCCCAGCAGCCCCAGCCCTGCTGGCTGTGGGGCTGTGCCAGCACCGTGAGCATTGAGGAGTGTCACAGACGTATTTTAAGAAGAATCCTTCTGCCAGGATCTTTTCTCCTGAGAAGCTTCAGCTTCTCCGTGTTTTGCTGCTTTGGAATGTGATCTGGAGAATTGTTTACCCAGCGTGTGGAATTGTTTTTACTTGATGACCAATGGCAGCCGCCTGTGTCGAGGCTGTGAGCAGTCACAAGATTTCATTATCACTCCTTCTGATGAAATCCTTTTCTTCTATTCTTTTAGTATAGTTATAATGTATAATTTTCTTTTATTATAATATATACACCATAATAAATCTGAAACATGGAGTCAAGATTCTCATCTCTTCTCTCGTCCTGAGACCCCTGCAAACACCACCACAGAGGACAGCTAAAGGTGTTGAACCTCTGCAGGCCAAGCACAGGAACATTTTGCAGTAACCTGGAGCCTTTCACCCCAGGCTCTCAGAGCTCCTTAGAAATATCAGCTAATTAAACCTCCCGTGTTAATTAACCCCATTTTCCTGATGAGAATCCAGTTTGGAGAGCAGCTGCTAATGCCCATCACCCGCAGTGAGGAAGGCCTGGGTAGGAGGATGTGACCTGGAGGGTTGGTTTGAAGGTTTGCATCCTAGGGTGACATTACGATGCTTGTATCCCCGGTTGTTGTTCTGTTTATGCTGGATATTATGTTCTGTGCCTTCAAGACTGGCTCTGAAGAGCAAATGTTTTGTTTTGTTATCAGCCTGCTCCCCCACGGCTGGCGGGACACAGAGATGGAGCAGCCCATAGTGCGACTTTTGCTTTGCTTTTTGCTTGGATTTTGCTTTGCTGCTGCTCCTGCTTTGCTCCTGCTTTGCTCCTGCTCGTTAGTTATTTTAGCTGGGCAGTCTGAATTGTCCCTGGGCTGTTTTCCTTTCCCTCCTTGGAGCCCCTCGAGCTGCTCCGGCCTGGGCCCCTTTGCGGGGCCTGCTCTGGGCAGCAGCCGCAGGGACTGAGAACAGAGCGACCCCAGGAGAGACTTTCTGAGTTTGGCATCTTTTTAGAGCACTGACAGAGTGCTGTCATCCAGCATTGTTCATTTTGTGTGCTGGGGGTGCTGTGCCTGTTAAATAAACAGGTTCTTTCCACTTCTCTCCCAGGAATCCTTCCCAAACTGGCTGTGGGCAGGGGCCGTGTGGCTTTGCTCTCTGGAGGGGCCCCTTTGGACATTTCCTACCAAATTTACCCCAAACCAAACAACAGCCCACAGGGGAAAACAACTTCTTCCAATGTCCTAGGGTGACGTTATGATGCTTGTATCCCCTTTGTGTGTTCTGTTTATGTTCTGTGCCCTCAAGACTGGCTCTGAAGAGCAAATGTTTTGTTATCAGCCTGCTCCCCCACGGCTGGCGGGACACAGATGGGGCTGTACATAGTGCGGCTTTTGCTTTTTGCTTTGCTGCTGCTCCTGCTTTGCTCTTGTTTTTTCCCCTGCTGGTTAGTTAGTTTAGCTGGGCAGTCTGAATTGTCCCTGGGCTGTTTTCCTTTCCCTCCTTGGAGCCCCTCGAGCTGCTCCGGCCTGGGCCCCTTTGCGGGGCCTGCTCTGGGCAGCAGCCGCAGGGACTGAGAACAGAGCGGCCCCCCAGGAGAGACTTTCTGAGTTTGGCATCTTTTTAGAGCACTGACAGAGTGCTGTCATCCAGCATTGTTCATTTTGTGTGCTGGGGGTGCTGTGCCTGTTCAATAAACAGGTTTCTTTCCACTTCTCTCTAAAAAATCCTTCCCGAAGCAGTTAAGAGGAGGGGCCATGTGGGTTTGCTTTCTGGAGGGGCCCAAATTTAGAGGTTTTCTCCCAAATTTGCCCTAAACCAGGACAGTTTGGTTTCCCTTTGCTTTGGAGAGCTTCTCCCGGAGGAGCTGGGAGGTTCCTGTGTGGATCAGCCAAACTGGAGTGTGGCAAAACCCCGTGGTGGGATGGGACATCCCTCTGGGTGATTGCTGCAGAATGTGGGGAAGTCCCAAGCTAAAGAGAGAACAGCTGGATATGCAGCAAGAGACTGAGAGTGATGAGAAGGTCATTTTATGAATCTATTCTTGAGTCTGTGCAGGGTGACTTACTTCTCTCCAAGGTCTGGTTTGGGATGACATATATTATTCATATAGCAGGAATGGGTATCTTCCCTCCTGGTTTTCTTATGAAAATATCTTCTATTCATAGCACTGCAGAAAGCGTGATATGATTTATCTGAAGGTACAATCAGAATTTTTTTTAATATTCCAGAGCTGTAGTCAGCAGGGACTTTGGTGGTTAATATTCAGGGCCACAAGCCTCCAAGGTTTTGAGTCTGTTTCTCAGTGTATGAGGCAAGAGAAGTGGCCCTGAGTGAAGAGTGGCAGGCACAGCTCCTGGCTGCCTCGAGGCACCCCAGCTGGGCTTGGAAGTGTCCTCCTGCCCTGAGCTTCCTGATGGAGGTGAGCTGAGCTGCAGAACCTCTGGGCAGGTCTGAGCCTGCTCAGCACTGCAGCTCCCTCTCATGTTCCTCCTCCTTCTGAAACCTGGGAGGCTGTTGGGGTGGAAGTTTCCCTGCTGTGTCCTCCTGAAGATCCCCTGTGGCTCTTGGAGCCCAGCTTTCCCTGAGTGCACCTGATGACTCCCCTTGTTTAGTGTCATGGAGCAGAATTTCAGGGGAAGTTCCCTAAAATCATGAATTGAATTCTTTCCAGCTCAGGGTTTTTAGCGTTGCATCTCAGAATTTCAGGTAGAACAGATCCATCTGTGAGCTCTGCCATAACCTGCAGTTCTCATTTTGCCTCCAGTGACAGTGTGACCTCATTTTGAAAGGTTTGAATAACTTGCATTTGGCCCCTGGATATGACACAGAATCCAACTCCTTCCCTCTTTATTATACCTGTGGCAATAATTATTCTTCCTCTCCAAACATAGCATTTTCCTCTTTAAAAGGGCTTTTTCTCATTCTCATTTCCATCCTGGAAGTGCTGGTTTCTGTTCTATTTTTAATGGAAAGGCTGGAGGGCAAATGCAATTAAACCACAGTGCATGAACTGTAACTTGAAATAGATTTATAAAAAGCCCAGACATCACCTTGTCACTCTCAGAGGACTGGCTTTCTAATCTGGGCTCCAAGTCCAGGTTTCATTTCTTGTGATCAGACCAGGGGAGGCAGGATCACAGAGGATTTGGAGTGAAATGAATTGAGTGTGTTAAAGAAGGAGATCCAGTGATCCCAGGGCTGGAACTGGATGATGAGGCAGCACTCAGGATCACTCCTGGTGTCATGGGGTGTTTTGAGGGGGAGCCCAGCTGTGTGTGAACGTGGGGCTGCTCCCCTTGCACAGAGGTTTTAAAGGTAAATGTGTTTTCACCACCTCAAATGTCCCTTGTGGCCAAAGGCGTGTTGCTGTGACATGTTGAAATTGCTGATCCCCTCCTGTCCAGCCCCTGTGCCACGGGCAAGGAGGCTGCTTGGGAGGATGGAGTGAGCTGCCATTCTGGCTAAGAGACAGGATCAATGAGGTGAAAGGTGCCATCCTTCTCCATTTGCTCCTCACGCTGGAATCGATGCCCTGCCGCTGTTATCACTCACCTGTAGCCACATTTCTCCTCACAGAGAAAAGCAAGGCAGGGTTCTTCCCGAGAATATTTCTGGGTTTCACATTCTCTGAACCTCAGAGAAAGTAAAAACAGTTCTTCTCTTATTTTCTGTGCCTGTGTTTGTGCCAAAGCAGAATGCACTATGGAGAGTGTTTCCCCACAGTGATGGTGTTTGGTTCCTTGGCCTGTCAGGGCCAGGTGTGCAGCCCCACATTTCTCTGCACAGAGAAAAGCAAGGCACAATTCTTCCCAAGAATATTCTTATCTCATTTGCTGTGCCTGTGTTTGTGCCAAAGCAGAATGCAATATGGAGATTATTTACCCACAGTGATGGTGTTTTGGTTCCTTGGCCTGTCAGGGCCAAGTGTGTGTGTGTGTCAGGACTGTCAGCTAAAATTCACGAGATTCTGTGCAGTGGAGTGCAGAGATGAGTGCTTGGCAGATCCAGCTTAGATGTAATGTAATATAGTATAGAATAATATAGCATAATAAAGTAATTAATTAGCCTTCTGATAAGATGGAGCCCTCCTCATCGTTTCTCCTTCATCAGGGGCAAAATTATCCACTCTAGCCCTGCCCATGGCAGGGAGGTGGAATGAGATGACCTTTAGGGTCCCTTACAACCCAAGCCATTTTGGGATTCTCTGATTAACTCAGCCACCTTCTAATGCCATTAAGCTGTGAAAAGCTTTAGGGGCAGCTCCTGAGAGCTTTTATAGTCATAAATACTTTTCTAGCTGTAAAACCTTGAACCATTCAAGCCACCATCCCGTGCAGCTGTCCAGGGTCCTCACCTGCCCCGTTCTGCTGGGGATTGCTCCAGGACGTGTCTGCAAGTGCAGGTGCAGAGGGTCTGTGCTGCAGCAGTCGTGCTGCTGTGCTGCAGTGCAGGTGAAAGGCAGAATTGCAGGGAGGTAATAAACTGCCCCATTTACCAAGCGATTAAACACCTATTTAAAGGCTGACTTGGCCGCTCAGGCAGCAGAAAACAAGGTACAAGGCAGTACAACTGCTCAATGGCCACTCCAACTGCAGCTTTTCAAAAGTTCAGGTGCTGTTAATCTCCACAATATGGTTTCATCTCTCTGCAGCAGCTGCCTTTTGCATGTTTTTCTAATGTTTATAAGATATTTCTGTTTTACTTAAAGTTCATAGCATTTAAATAATGTGTTTGAGCAGATTAAAAATAGCACAAGATGCCACCTCTCTCCAGGCTGTGGGAAAGACTCCAGCCAACAGGAAAATCTGCCTGTCCATCCTGCTGATGCCAGACTCCCCTCCTGCTGTACTTCATGCCACTTCATTTTTTAAATTGGCAGCTTATTGAAATTAAATGATTGTGTTTGTGTGTGTTGTCAGTAGCATTTAAGCTGTTCACTTTTTGGAAATCTGTTGGTTCTCCACAGGGCAGGCACAGGGATAAATTCCAAATAATAGGTGGATGAAAGAGTCTTTCATCCACATAGTGAAATCCTTCCCAGAAACCTGCTTTACAGGTAAAAAATCCTTAAAAGTCATCCAGAGCAGCTTT
Organism: Fringilla coelebs; assembly: GCF_963513975.1. Classification (NCBI taxonomy): domain Eukaryota; kingdom Metazoa; phylum Chordata; class Aves; order Passeriformes; family Fringillidae; genus Fringilla; species Fringilla coelebs. Next base: position 1,959,780 of record NC_140052.1, read on the forward strand.
CTGGGATAGTTTCTATTTTTGTATAGTAAACAAAATTATCTCAAAAGAGATAATTTAGGTTGGAAGTCTGCTGCCTTCTGTGGGGGAGTGGGGTGTTTTTAAGACCTAAATTAAAACCTTAAGGGACCCACACTTATCCTGCAAGATGGAGGAATAAAAAATACAGACTATAACAGGCAGAGCAGTTCCTCCTGCAGACTTCTCATTGTGGGCTGCCAGTCTGTTGTTCACCATCAGAAAAATTTGTATTTATCCCTGGCATTTCCTGTGTGCCCTTCTGCATACACAGGAGGAGTTGTTAAAAATAAATGCTCCCAGCACTCTACAGCCTCCTTGTGATATGTGTAGAGCAAGCAGCTCTACAGCCAGGGTTGTGTGTGTGTTAATGGGAAGGTATTTTTTATTTACAGAAACAAAATATGTGAGTTCTTATTGATACCAAACTGTGGGGAAATGATAGGGGTGTGTGTGAGGCAGAGAGGAGCAGACTACACAGGCACAACCAAGCTGGGAAATGTCTCCAGCATCGTTGTCCAAGGGCTTGGCTGGGATACAAACTGGGGAGTGAGACCCTGCTGTGAGCTCAGCTCCTGTACCTCTGTGCTTGTGGGAGGTGGGTGCTTCCCCCTGGGTACCCTGAGGTGATCTGGGCTCTCTGGGGGGAGTTGTGTGTTGTCCCATGTGTGAGCAGCTGGGAATTAAATCCATCTATTGCTGAATGAATGCCATTTCTAATAGTGCTGCTGACCCAGTGCATGGGGCTCATCTTTCAGCCACTTCAGTCTGCTTAATGTATTTCTTCCCTGTAATTAGCCTTTCCTGCCATGACTCAGGGCACATGCATTATCCCCCACAGGGCCTGTGGGCTGGAATTGGTGTTTTCCTGCGGGAGGGGGGTGTTGGGGATTGTCTCAAGCTGCCAGAGCTCAGCTGCAGACACCTGGGAAAAGGGCTTGGAGGAAAGGGTATGCTGGAAAGCAATTCACTGTCAGGTTTGGAGTCAAACAGAATAAAACTGATATCTTCTAAAATTTCATGGTTGTGTTAATGCACTCAGTCAAGTGTAATTAAATGTAGAGACTCAATGGATTCATATAAACACTCTGTGGGAGCCTGTCAATCTTCCAGGGAAGTGAACCCCCAAACAAATGAATAAACCTTTAATATCTTCAGCTCTGCCTCTTTCAAGAGCAGAGCTGGGGGCTCTGGAGAAGGATCCAAGGGCATATTTCCAGGAGAGATGCTGTATCTGGAGGGCTGAGGGACAGCTCCTCACACCTTCTGCTGTACCCACCTTTGTGCTGCAGCACAGACCCCAGATCAACTGATCAGAACCTGGCCTGGCTCTGGATGCCAGCAGATGGAAATGCTGGGCTTGGCACTCAGCTACACCCACCAGAAATTCCTCCTGCCCCTGCCCTGTCCTTCAACAGCTGCTGGAGCTGCTGGCTTGGCTCTACCTGTATCTCTGCTCTGCTCCTTCACCTGTCAAAACACAGACTGCCTGATGGAAAATACTTGTCCCAGCTTCAGAATCTGAAAAAAAAAAAAATAAAAAGAGCCAAAAAGTGGAGGGTGCATGCACAGCTGAGCCGTGGATGGCTGTCTCAAAGGTGAGCATCCCCCCCACAGGGGAGGTTTCCTCCTACAAGCTGCACCTCGCTGCCAGTAAGGGTTGGAAGGCAGGAATGTGCAGATGGCACTGAGGCATGGAGGAGCCCACCTGGGCCTGGGCAGCTCCTGCACCTCAGGGGGGTGGGCAGGGGGGTTTCTGCCAGCTCAGAGCCCTGTGTCTCCATGCCACATGTGCCCAGGGCATCTTCTGCTTCCTACACCTGCCCCAGGGCACTTCTGGAGGTGTTTCTCCTGAGCTTCTCAGAATTCCTCTGTGCTCATGAGTAGAATTGGGAAAATCATCTACAGCAGAGTGAGAAAGGGAGGATAAGACACTGCTGAGCTAATTTTTTCCTATTTGTGGGGTTTTTTTTCTTTTTCTCAGTTGAATTCTCACCTTCTCACAACAGTTGTTGCATATCACTGTAAACTTAATTTAATCCTTTTGTGAAGTTAAAGTAAATATGACTGAAAGACAAAATAAATACATGCTGTACTTGATGTAAGACTGATGGCACGTCCCCCAGCATGCCATCATCAGCAGTGAAATAGCTATAATCAAATTTAGAGAGCAGCTGTGTTGCTCAGCACTGCTGACAGGGATGCAGTGAGTTAGAATTGATGCTGCCTCTCGTTCATCCGGCAGCAGCCCCACGGCCCCAGTGGGGATGTGCTCACCCAGCCTTGGCACACACCACCAGCAGCACTGGGCACCACCAGCCCGCTCTGCCCCTCACCCTGGCATGGTCCACTGCTAATACTCTGCTCCTGGGTGGGTCCTGCACGTCCCTAAATGTGCTGGGAAGTGGGACAGAGCTCCAGGATCGTGTCCCTGCTGGGCTGCCATGCCCTTCTCAGCCACCACCTTGCATTGCCCATTCCTGACAGCTCCAGGGAATTTCCTCTGTTGGGCTTCAAAGTCAGCCAAGCACTTGAGCTGCTTTTATTTTTATTTTATTTTAGCTTTAGCACAAATAGTTGTTTAAGTGGAGGACTCATTTCAGCTGTCTGTTTTCTCAAAAAAGGAAAAAAGAATCTCTGCAGCTCCCCGCTGTCCTGGCCGCAGCAGGACGTGTCCAGCAGCAGCAGGGAACCTGATGGTTTAACATCCCCAGAACCTTCTGTGATGCTCTTGGGCTTTCACAGTCAGCCTAATAGAGGTGTTCAAAATAATTGCTATGGAGGGAAAATGTGCCTTATCACAGGGAGCAGCACATGGACAATGGAAGCATTTCAGAGCATATTTTTAGGACACAAAAAAAAAATCAATCTAAATCTTACGCTTTTTCATCATGTGCCTTGAGCAGTGAAAAGAAGGGGAAAGGGATCAGCATTTTTGCTGGTTGGATGGGGCTGTGAGAGACATGGTCTGGTGGAAGGTGTCCCTGGGGTCAGCAGGAGCCAGGGCAGCAGATGCACCCAGCAGGAGCTGCAGTGGTTTTGCCTCTCCTTGGTGCCCGCTTGGGAAAGTCAAATGTTTATGTGTAACCTAAAAGAAAAGCTGTTCTGCTGGTGTGAGCTATTGGGTAATAAAACCAGGAAAGGCACTGCAGTCAATAAAAGTAAATTAATAACTAGAGACAACAAACCCTGCTTCTCTGACTGGCATAAAGCAATCCTGTGCTGAAGGAAGAAAAAATGTCACCGTTTATGAGGAGGCAGGTCAAGTCCAAGAGGAATGAGCCATAGCATTTTGTGGGATATTTGTGATCATGACTTTTTCTTCCTAAACCTGTGGGGTTTATCCACAGAGCAGAGGAGATCCCAAGGCCCTTGGCGTGGTGGGTGCTGCCCACAGCCTGTGAGGGGCTGCCCACTCCTGCCCTTGCTGTTGTGCTGCTCATGCAGCACAAATCAGGAGGCTTAATTATTTCAATAGAGGTTAATTACATTAGCCACTACAGCAAATCTCCCGTTCATGCCATGCTTTCCACTTCATTTAATTCATTACCCCCTGTGACAGTAGATTTCTGCACAGAACTGCTCCTTTATACCCCATGGCCCTTCCAAGCACGATCCTCCACGCTGGCCCTCTGCTTGCTCTTCTTCTCAGTGTTCCTGGTGGGGCTGACAAAGGGGTTGGGTGGGAGCAGGGGGGAGCAGCCTGGCACATGCTCTGCCCCAGGGGCAGAGGGGGTGGGTGGAACAGTGCTGTGCCCAGCTCAGCATCGGGTTCTCACCATGCAGGGACAGGCTGTGAGCCCCACACTGTGTGTGCCCTGTGCTGGAGGTGAGCAGTGACCCTGGATTGTGTACATCATCCCCTTTGCCTTGTGTTCATCACCCCTTTCCCTTTTGTACATCACCCCTTTCCTTGTGTTCATCACCCCTTTCCCTGCTGTGTTCATCACCCCTTTCTCTGCTGTGTTTATCACCCCTTTCCCTGCTGTGTTCATCACCCCTTTCTCCCTGTACCTCACCCCTTTCCTTGCTGTGCACATCACCCCTTCTCCCTGTACCTCACCCCTTTCCCTGCTGTGTTCATCACCCCTTCCCTCACTGAATCTTGTTTAAAACCAGCACTTGCAGATCCACATCCTCTCCCACCTGCCAAGCAGGGTGCCCTCCTGGGCTGCTCTTTGCCCATGAGCCTGCTCCCTCCTGCCTGCCCTGGTACCAGACTGTCCATCAGGGGAAAATCCAGCTGGTTGTGCACCCCTTGCCGTGATCCTGAAAGAGCTGTTCCTCACAGTTCAGTGTGTTTCTGTAAATGGCAGAGTGAAGTTCTTGGGTGGCATTTAATTAGTTTTGCTGTGCCTTCCCTACTCGGCAGAGATGTGTCATAATAGCTGAAGGATTCATAAAAAACCATGGTTTAATCAGAAATTCAAATGCAAACCAAGGCAGAACAACAAAGATCTGAAAACAAAACCAGAATTTTAAAAATTGGCCAGTATATTTAAATTTTTTTTTTAAATTGATGAGACTCGGTGCCACAGGCACATGGTGCTGCTGTTAGCAGCAAACCAGGGAGCTGCTCTCATCAGCCAGAAGCCCCAGCTAATGCTGGATGGCAGGGCTAAGCCTCTGGAGATGCTGGGAAGGGCATTGGCCAGGCTTCTCCAAAGGCTCACAGTGACTTTGGAAAGCTGGTCCCACGTCAGGGTGGATTTGGTGCACATTGTCACTTCCTGAAGAGAAATATGGGTCTCCTCCAGCCAGGTCTCACAAGCTCTTGGAGGTCTATTTCACACCCAAGATAGATCAGCTGCCTCAGAAGGCATAAAATCAGCAGGATGGCTTCTGTGGTAGAGTTGGAAATGAAAAGGTTTTAATAAAAGGCAAAATAACAAAACTCTTTACAGAGAAAAACCGAGCCAGGTGCGAGAGGTTCTTGCCCCTGGTAAAACACCTCACAAAAGCGATTAGTTTGTTTGTTCTCTTCTTTTTCTAGTAAATTGCTCAGGTGGGACTTTTTGGCTCCTGTCCAGTTGGGAATCTTTAAGTTTGAGGTGAAGTCCCCCAGGTCCTATGAGATGTCTTTTCACCTAATTGAGGAGAGAAACTTTCTGGGCTTATTTCCTTTTTAAGGGCACAAAGAACAGTTCTGTCACTCTGTCAACAAAGGGCACATTCCTGTACTGCAGAGTGTTTGTCACACCTTGGGCTGAGGCAGAGTTTAGGCTGTGCCCACTGTCAAGGTGCCCTGAGCAGATCTGTGTGGGCTGCACACAAAGGCTGTTTGTGTTTCCAAGGCTTCCCAAGGCTTCCAATCCCAGGGAACAGAGCCCTGTACCACTGCCTGGCTCCATCTCTCATTTTGTTTTTAAACCCAGTTCATTCCTTTCTCACTGCACCTGGGAATTCATCATTCCTGTGCCTCCAGCTTCTCCAGCCCCCTGCACACAGCGTGGGGGGAGATTTCTACACTCAAGGAGCCCCAGTGCCCAAACTGTGGCTGCTGACATGTGCAAGGGGGAAGTGAGACATTTCCCACCTGTTCAGCTAGTTTGCAGCTTGGTGGGATATTTCCTATTTTTAACTGTAGCTGCAGTTAAAGGAATAAATTTGTGAAGTCAAACATAAGGTAACAACCAAGGGAAGTGGTTTTTTAGCTGCAGATCTCTCTGATTCAGTACCTGGTGAACATTTTCTTTAGCATAATGATACTTCTTAGGGTGCATGATAAAAACCTGCAGTAATCAACTCAGTTTTCAGTCTCATCATTAGCATTTTGCTCTCATTAACCTGAGCATGATAGCTTTTTTATGAGCAATTTTTTATAATTGCTTATGAAACAGGTATTTCTTTGTTGGGCATTAGCAGGTCTAGTTGTGAGGAGAGATGTGGAATTTGGTTTACAGAGTTTTGCATCATGAACTGTGTGTGGTTCTGACCCCACAGGTCAGGCCAGTGTAAATCAAGGAAATGTTTCCAGACTTTAATCTGAATTGAGACCAAGGGATTTAAAGATATTTAAACTCCTAGCCAGGTGTTTGCTTGGGCTAGGAAACAATCAGCCTTGTTGTCTGCAGGTGGAGGGTTTTTCCACGGAGGTGGAAGCTGCTCTGGCTGTTGCAGGTAAGACTCTGCCCTCTCTCCTCTCCTTTCTGACATTCTAGCACTTTTGCTCTGCCTGTGCCTTTTTGTCCACGTGTGCCAGCCCCCGTGGCTGCTGGCATCCTGCTGGAGTGCTGCAGAGCCAGAGTGCAGCTGGGATGCTCACTGGGATGCCAGCCTTGGCTGGGAGCACTGGAGGGGCACACAGAGCACTTCAGCTGCCAGAAAATTAGACTCATTTATTTGGAAATCTGTTGTACACAAAGCACTTTAATAACCACATTCATCTAAAGGCCACATCAGGAGAAACAGTACTGCCTGTTCCCTCTTGGATGCCAGTTTTGGGGAATGCTGCTGCTAACATTTAGCAGGAGCTCCAGGTCACCTTGATATAATCGAGCTAAGACACATTTTAATGGCTGTTTAATTAGATTTACCATAGGGAAGGTGCCATGGAAGAAGGCTGCATTTCTGCTTCTAGTTGAAATAAAAATGCAGATAAAAGACTGCAAGTGATAGATAAAGATGAGGGGGTTTTGTACCCCTGGTTCAATGTAATTTTTTTACCTTCATTTGAGTGATGTGTCTGCTCTTTCCCTGCACTTGCAGGGCTGGAAAATCTCACACCCCCGCAGACTGATGCTGTTTTCTGCCTGCCACAAAAATGTAGGTTCTCCTCAGTGTGTGATTTTCTTTTAGATGACCTGAGCTTTGAGCACCTCACTGTAAGGCTCCCACATTCTCCAGAAGCTGCCTCTGTGTTATAAACAGGATTGAAGCAGATTGAAGGAGAGCAGCAACATCTGAACCTCATGGCAAACTGGCCCCTGTATTAGAGAACAAATAGCTCATGCTCATCTCACACCAGCTTGGATTCCTCCATGAGGCTGTGGGAAACTCCAAGGTGCATTTTTTTAAAGTGGCCACTCGCTCCTCCACAGGAAATAAAACACTGAAACATTGCTATAAAGGAGATGACATCTCTCCCAATGGATTTATTAAGAAGACCACAAGAGTAAGGAGTTATAAAACCCGATCCAGTCGGCACTTCAAGCTGTGTAATTGATATCCATTATTTCCCATTGACTGCTCTGCATGAATTTGCTTTCTGTAGCATCAACAGATTCTGCCTCTGAGCTGCTGGGGCTTGGCAGAGAGCAAAGCCAATAGCAAACCTGGAGGATGAATCCCAGGAGAGAGCCAAGGTGCTTTTCCTCAATTTCTTCCATAAACACACACCTTTATCATAATTTGCACAGCTTCTCAAGTCACTACATTTGCACAGGGCAGTACAGATCTGCTGTGGCTTTGCTGAGGCAGAGACTGGGCATCAGTTTGGGTTCCACAATGATACAATTGCTCCTCATCTGCTTCATTTCATGGCAATTTTCTGTTATTTACAGAAATAGGGTTATTATAGTAAAGAATTTGCTGAAACAAAACAGGCAGAAAGGGGCCATCCCCAGAAATGCAGATTAATCCTGTGCCAGAGTAACCTCAGCTCATTCCAGGCCCGTTGGTGTCTGTCTGTCCTGGGCATTGTCTGTCAGCTGCCAGGAACAGCACATGGCTCCTCAAGGCCTCCCCAGGACTTCAGTATTTGATTTCAGTGTTTGATTTCAGTGCTTGCTTTGCTTTTGGTGGGTGTTGGAGCAGTTGAGGATAACGGAGAGCCTGGCAGTGCCAGGCTGCTGGCTGTGCCAAGGGCAGGGTGTGCTCCCAGGGGCTGCAGGCACAGGAGGGGCCCTGTGCCCATGCCAGCCTCCTGCCCGTGCCCCCACCCAGGTCAGCACAATGCAAATCCATCATTTTTCCCTTCTCACTCAAAGCTGTTCTATGCCATTGACCTCCTGCCCCTACCTCCTGCAAATCATTTGCTTTTCCAGATGCTTCACTATTAGCTTGTACTATTTCTTGCCTTTTTTTTCCTCTTTCTCCTTATCTCACCTCAAGAAGGAGAGGGATTACCTCATTTCCACTGCCTCAGAAATAAATCCTCATTATGGATTTGTACCTGGGGAGGAAGAAGCTGATTTCCACTCCCAGCCTGTTCTGGACAGAAATTTGAAGGTAATTATTCAGTCCAGGGACATCTCACTTGTCTAATAACCATAAAGAGCACTTTTATTAGAGCTGGGCTTGGGGTTGGGACTCTTGAGAAGATATTTATGGGGAACATATCATTTCAGAAATCTAGAAGATGGACATCAAATTTATGTTTTTATTTTAAGGTGGAGCAAAGGGAAGGACCTAACATGCAATAAATGTCTTGAGTGCTAGTGGGGGGCTCATCCCCAGGCCAGGGTGGCTGCACTGCCCCACCAAGAGTGCAGCTGCCTCCTCACAGGATTGCCTCAGATTTGATCAAAATCATCCTCTAAGGTGGCTAAACCCAGCAGCAGCTTCTCCTTCATGCTGTAGTTGTGAAAACTGCTGTGAATTAGCAGGCAATGGTGTTTTTACCCAGGATCCAGAAGGTATGTCTGGGTTCTGCCTGGCTAAACATGCTGGAACACGAGGCTGAAATGACAGTGTGATGCAGCCCTTTTTTCCTGGCTAATTGCTGCAGGATGAAATAAGGGTCAGAATAAAATGTGGTTATCTGCTAAATGGCTGCTGCACCCAGCTGTCAGGCAGTTTGCTGCAGCCCTGAATATATTGAGTGTGGAGTTTTGGATGCTCCAGCTCAGGGCAGAATTGTGCAGTGATTTCTCTGGGCTCCTGCCACAGAGCCATCAGTGATGGACCAGCCACAAAAAAAAGCAAAGAGCCCATGGGAACTTTCAAGAGGAGAAATGGCTTGGTTCAGTGTTGCAGGTTTACCCCAAGATGCACCCAGATGAGCAGAGGTGTGGGAGAGATGTGCCCAGCTCTGAGGCTCTGGAGCTCTGCAGGGTCTGTGAACGAGCCCAGCCCTGCTCTGGAGCTCTGCAGGGTCTGTGAACATGCTCTGCCCTGCTCTGCTGCAGCTCTGGAGCTTCAGGGACCCTCAGCCACCTGCTCAGCATCCAGCTGGTGCTGAGGATGGATTTTCCTTAATGATTCATGAGGAATGGCATCAAACTAACACAATCACAATTCCCATTGCGCTGTGGGAGCAGAGTTTTTTAATCCTTGATGATTCAGGACAGTGAGTGCTCACACCCAGAGCTTCTCCCCACCCCTGGAAGAAGACATGAGGGTTTGTTTGTACAGGGCCTGGTCCCAGTGAAATGGAGAACGTGTAAATCAGACTTAGATATGAAGAAGATGATAGATTAAGTTATGTTTGACTGACAGATTTAAATTGGGGCTTCCTTCTGCAGCCTCTGAATAGGAGGCTTGGGATTAAGGCCATTAAATTACTTAGTTTATTGGAAAAATAAAATTTCAGGAACAGATGAAAATGAAAAGAGAGAGAAATGCAAACTGAATGAGTGCTAAAAAATTACTAAGGTAAGGTAGCAAATGAAATAGAATAGCACTAAAACTAGATGACATGTAAGAAATTCTCAAGTGGCAGTGCTGTGGAGTCTGGCTTTCAAACTGTGGAGTTAAAGACACATCAGCTTGATATTGCCAAGAGCTGCCCCGTGCACCCACAGTGCCCAGCTGTCTGCCCTGGGCTGGGAGAGGGATGGAGGAAATCAGCAGCAGGTCCTGAGCTCCTGGAGGCAGGGATTGCTCCTCCTCTCAGTCCATGCCCGAGCCCAGGGGAAGGTGTCCCAGCAGTGCCTGGCTGGAGGGTGACCCTGGTCCTGCCTCCTCCGGGGCAGCTCCCACATCTCCCCCAAATCCAGGCAGAGATGGGTTTGTCTGCTGGCTTTGGATAAATTCTGGTAACCTCTCTGAGTCTTTTACCTGGATTGCCTCCTTCCCTCCTGCCAGTGCTTGCACACAAGGCCATGGAGAGAGCTCAGATCCTGCCCTCTGCTTTGGATCCTTGAAATGGTTCCTCACTGCACTCTTGGGTCTCCTTAAAGGAAGCAGAACTGCTGCAGATGATTGCAGGCAGAGCCATACACCTGAGGACCTGCCTTTTCTAGACAGCCCTGAATATGAGGAGTGAAACATTTCCTGGAGATTTGATTTCATCTCAGGTCTGGGGGGATTGTGCACTTCCACAAACAATCCATAACAGCTGCCCAGAGAGGAGCAATAGATTAATCTTCTTCTGGAACAGCAGGGCAAACTGCCTTCCCTGCACATGGAAAAGTGCCAGATTTGGGTCAAAGGAGCAGCTTTCAGCTTCTCCTTCCCTGCCCACTGTGACCCCTGTGAGCCCAGCTGCTCTCCCAGCAGCTCTGCTCCCCCATGCCCACACAGCTGTGCTGCTGGCAGGAATTGCTGCTGCCTTTTTCACAGCCTTTGCTTTAGGCTCTTGATGAGGATGGTTGTTAAATCTCTAGAGCACAGGGAGTGTTCACTGGGGTGATATCACGTGCAGCCTGCTGTGGTATTTGCAGGAGTCCCCAGGATGAGGTGAGAGATGAATGAATCTGACTCCATGTTCTTAGAAGGCTGATTTATTATTTTATGATATTATATTACATTATATTTAAGAATGCCATATTAAACTATACTAAATAATAGAGAAAGGATACAGACAGAAGGCTTAACAGGAATGATAATGAAAACTCGTTACTCCTTCCAGAGTCTGACACAGAGGGACATGATTGGTCATAAAGTTAAAACAATTCACAGAAACCAATGAAACAATCACCTGTTGGTAAACAATCTCCAGACCACGTTCCAAAGCAGCAAAACAGGGAGAAGTAAACCAGATAATTATTGATTTCATTTCTCTCTGAGGTTTCTCAGCTTCCCAGGAGAAGAAATCCTGGCAAAAGGGATTTTTCAGAAAATATGGCAGTGACAGCCTGACTCTGTGAGTGTCACTGTCCTCAAATGCAAAATGCCTTCAGGTAATCACAGGACTTGTGCTCTGTCCAGTGCAACTCTTCCCAGGCAGACCTCCTCATCTTCATCCTCCTCCTCCTCCTCTTGGCAGGGCCAGCTCCCAGGTTTAATGACATCACAGCAGAAAGGGAAGAGTGTGAGAAAATGGGGTAAGAGAACATATTCTCTGATGTTAAATCACCCCTCTAGGTCCTGTTGCCATTGGCAGCCTGAGGGATATTTTTCAGAGATGCTAAAACACATCGTGAATTAGGAAAACAAGAGAGAAACCAAACCAAAACACCATATTGTGTAAGATCACATCTCTTGATACCAGAAAAGCTTCTCAGAATGAACCACCTCGTTCATGTTTACTCTTGTTTGTTTGGGGTTTTTCCTTTAAAGAAATGAAAAAGATGTCATTTCTGTTTTTCTGTAAAAATAGCTGCTGTCATCGATGTCACCTTGGTAGCCTTGCCTCACTGCCTGCAGAGGTCAGCAGAGCTGGAGCCCTGGTGAAATGTGAGCAGCCCTGCTCTTTCCAAGGCCAGGAAAAGCAGAGAAACATTTCATGATCCTTTAACTTGGTAAATGTAAAACTTGAAAAGTCTCACACTGAGATCTCAGCAGCCCCAGGTTAGTTTTCTTCAGCCAGCTTTGTTATTTCTCTGCTAGTTAAGGAGGTTTGACTACAGCCCATAATTACTGAGTTCCAGTCTATAATTCCTGCAGGAAACAGCAGCAGTTCACTGGAGAGCACTCAGGCTCACACTGAAAGGAGAAAATTGCAGCTGTTTGCCCTTTTGGAACTGTTACAGGGGAATATGCAAAGAAGGCCTGAGAAGGGGGAGGTGAGTGTTGGCACCACCAAGCCTGGGAGGTGCAGCCAGCACAGGTGGGGTGACACAGTTCTGTCCTGGCTGCAAGGCTCCCAAAAAGCTCTGACTTCAAGGACTGAGGGAGCAGGAGCCCTGGGTGATGGCTCAGCACCATCACACTTTCAATCACTCTTGCTACTTCTATTGCAACTGCTCTAAGCTTCCCCAGAAATCCTGTAGGAAAATGAGAGATCAAATGTGACGTTCTGAACTTTGCCAGTGAAAAGCAATCAGGGAAAAAACCAGAATAATGCAAAGTGCAGAGAGACTCTTGGTTGTACTTGGTATGCTGAAATGAGAATAGGGAGACACAAAATCATATACAGGTCATTTTTACACAAAACATCAAAGAAGGTGGGAGTGACTGCTCCTGGGCATGGCTGGCAGGGGAAAGCAGCAGCCAGGAGAGAGTTCAGAGCACAGCCAGCCAGGGAAGCCAGCAAAAGCAGCAGGAGCATTCCCCTGTCCTGAGTGAGAAACTGAGCAGAGCAGGGAGCAGAGCTGCTGCTGAGGTGGAGCTGGATGTGCTCCATCCCCGGGATGGTGCTGGAGGTGCTGGATTCAGGGTTCAGGGAGGGGAAAGGCTACACCAAGCACAGACATTGTGATCCTGACCTCCACTCCCTGTGTAGCAGGAGCTGCTCTGCCACTAAAGGCCACCTCCTTAATGGACAAATCATAAAATTTTTTAAAATGGTGTGTGAGGATACAATTAAAAGCAGCATCTCTGAACTGGGGCTGCTTTGCCATGAACATGCCTAAACTTAGTCATGGTTGAGCAGAGCAATTCCACTCAGCGCTGGATAAACCCAACAGCAGAGTGCCCAGAATCTGATTTAATTTGAAATACCACAAAATTATATTTCTCTGCTGATTTTCCAGGTGGCAGGATTTGATACAGAGTTTTTAGTTTTTCACTACTTCCTTTTAACTCAATTTGACAGAAATGGCTTTTGGTACAAGGCACAATTTGCTGGGTGCCGCAGCGGGGATAATGGAAACATCAGAGAAACGGCAAAGCCCAACTGGGGGAGATCAACCCCCTGTCTGGAATGCACTGGAATGCATGAAGGCCAAGTTTTCTGGAAGAGCAGAAGTCAGGGAAATTTGCACCTCTTGTGGGACATTCTCTGGTGCACCCAAGCCCCCCCTCTTTGTGGGGAGACCAAGAGCTGCAGCAGGATCTGGCAGATTGGGTGTGGGGAGGGATTTCTGCATGGCTGGAACAAGCATGGCCACGAGCAGGACGGCTGCAGGGGAAGGAAGGGTGGTGGCCAGAGACAGTGCAGCCACAGGGACACCCTGCAGGAACGGGAGCTGCCCTTCCTCACGGCTTTGCTGATTAAGGAGCTCCTTTTCTTGGCACTCTGAGCTGGAATTAAAACATTGCTGGGAGAGAGACACTCAGGGGCAGGCGAACAGCTTGTTCCCAGCTGGCTCAGCACTTTCCTGTTTGCAATTCCACCTCTCAGAGCTCAAAAAATGCTCCCTGAAGGCAGCCGGGTGCTGGGCTGGCAGCCCCACACAGCCCTGGGCAGCCACAGCCCCTGGGGTGTTTGTGAGGTGAGAGATGAGAATCTGCCTCCATGCTCTCAGAAAGCTGATTTATTATTTTATGATATTATGTTATATTAAAGAATGCTATACTAAAGAAAGAGAAAGGATACAGACAGAATGTTTAACAAAAATGAATAACAAAAACTCATGACTGCTTCCAGAGTCCCGACACAGCTGGACAGTGACTGGTCATTAAGTCAAAATAATTCACAAGAAACCAATCAAACATGCACCTCCAATCTCCAGACCACACTCCAAAGCAGCCAAACACAGGAGAAGCAATCAGATAATTATTATTTAGATTTTTCTCTGAGGCTTCTCAGCTTCCCAGGAGAAGAAATCCTGGCGAAGGGATTTTTCAGAGAATATCACAGCGACTGCAGCAGGACAGGGGCATCTCCCTGTGCCTTGGGAAGGGCTCCAGCATGAATCCCAAGGGAGCAGCACTGAAACAGAGGCACCAGAAGGCTGTGCTGGCTTGGAAGCTCATTTTGGCTGCTGGGGGTTGTGGGGTCCTGGAGGCTTTGTCCCCTCTCCAGGGAAGAAAGGGGATTTTCAACCTGACCTCTGTTGGGAAAATTAACCCACAGACACCAGAGGTTTGTGTCCAAACAGGAGACAGAGGAGTCCTTTGCCTTTATTCCAATCAAGGCAGAGGCCATGGGGCATCCCCTGGGGTCTCTCCAATTTTTGGAGGATCCACCCTCCCTTTTTATCCCAATTTCCAGCCACATTTCCCTTCTCTCTTTCCCCATTCCTGAGGTACTTGAGAGGTTCAGACTCCCCAGAACACCTGATCCCAAAGATTCCCCTCTAATGTATAACCCTCCCTTTTCATTTTTAATTCTTACTGAATTTAGGGGGTTTTCCCCATTCCTGAGGTACTTGAGAGGCTCAGACTCCCCAGAACACCTGATCCCAAAGATTCCCCTCTAATGTATAACCCTCCTTTTAATTTTTAATCCTTACTGATTTTAGGGGTTTTTCTTCCCTATTGTCTCTTTCATCTCTCAATGTCTAATTTCATTTATCAGAAACCCTAAAGTTTATTTGTAACAGCAAATCTCTTTTTCCATTCATCCATCAGTGGAATCCTTCCCATTGTTCCTTTTCTCTCCCAGTGCTAGTTTTATCCCCCAGCAGCCCCACAGCTGGTTTGGAAAGACAAATCTGCTGTTCTTCTCACCTCCAAACTGGAGGAGCAGGGGGATGTGGCTGCCCCAGAGGGCCACCACTGCATGGTTTAAGATCCAGTGACTCTTTCTGGCTTCTCCCCAGCGGCAGAGCCCTCTGGCTGCTGGGGCCATGGGCTGCTCTTGCCTCTGGAGCAGGGACAGGCTCAGGTTGGTGATGGTTCACCCCACCCCCCCTGCCAGAAATGTTCTGCCTGGGAAATGGGCTGTGACTTAGCAGGCAACTTTCTAATCACTCCTCAAACTGAGATTTTTATCCCTGTAAATGCAACTAGGTCTCAGTGTCCCTGATTAGTTTCTTGTGACAAATTCCATCTGTCTGCCTGGGAACAACAAAGACCTAAAAAACCTGAGCACCAGCCATGCAGCCAACTGCTCTCATGCTGGGCTTTGTCATCACAGGAAATCACTTACAAAACAGGAAACTCTTCCTTGTTCCACTCAATTTCCTGGGACTATTTGCTGTGAAATGTCACCTTCTCAGATGAAGGAATGGGATTTATCACAATTAAGGGAGGCTTTGACATATCCCTTTAAGTGAATTAAGGGTGCTCTAATTCTGAATTTGCCCAGGGCTTTGTTGGTGCAGTGGGAGTCCTCAGAGCATCAGAAGCATGCACATTTTTGGGCAGTTTTTGGTGTGATTTTGCTGCTCCTGGCAGTGTGGGCTGCCAAGGTTGGTGCAGCACATTGACAAGGAGTGGCTCATTGTCAGAACGTTGGCCCTGAACATTCCTCAGGAATGCAGAGAGAGGACTCTAGTGCTGGGTTGTTGACTGACTGAGCTGTTTCCCATGTGTTTGGGATTTTGAGTCACAGTGCACCTGCGTCACTGCCCTCGTCAGTCACCGCTTTCCTGCTGGGAGATCTTGGCTGTTACACGAGACACAGAGGAGCTGAACCTGTGCAGGGGTTCCATGGCACAGGGGTTCTGTCTCACAGGGGTTCTGTGGCACACAGGTTCTGTCTCCCAGGGTTTCTGTCTCACACAGGGTCTGTGGCACACAGGTTTTGCTCCACAGGTGCTGCTGCAGTGATGGCAGGGCCCTGGCATGGTGAGGGGCAGGTGGAGGTGGGCTGCCAGCTGTGCTCCCCACCGTGGTCTCTCAGTCTCCTCCTGCCCTGGCCCTGCTGTCCCTGCTTCTCCACCTGCATTTCCCGTTCTGCAGCCAGAGCTGCACCTGGCCTTGGTCCCCTGTCTGGGTGTGGCAGCAGCGCTGGCATCTGGCTGGGTCTGCCTGATGCCTCCCAGACCCAGGTGCCAGTCTCAGGTTTCTGTGGTTGAGATGACTCCCAAGGTATTAGAAAGTCTTTTTTTCCCAGCCCTGTGACCAAAGAAGTCAAGATTGGTCAGTTCTGCTTCTCAAGGTTGTTTGTTTTCCCTTTTTTCCATTCTTTCTCTGCCCTGCTGAGATCTGTCCAGCAGGTCGGGTTGTGGCACAGGCCCTGCCCTTGGGGTGCTGTTGGCTTTTTACACTAAGAACTGCCTGTACTTTATTGACAATAATTTCCCAATCCCCATCACCTGTGTCAGACAGTCTGTCTCTGCTCTAAACCAACCCAGAAGTGTCACCATCCCAGCAGAAGGTGAAGGACAAGGAGAAGGAGAAGAAGGACAGGACACACCCAGATTCCTCCACCTTGCCTCTTGAACCCCCATTCTAAATCCCCAAAATTCTACTTTTTCACCCTGTGACAAATTCACTGTCATTTTCCTCAAACCCTTGTGGCTTGTAACTCCTCACACACAGTTGGGAATTGTTTCCATGGGCTAAAATCACAGGCACAGGTGTTTGTGACTCCGTGCCAAGGTCTCTGAGCCCCTGCCAGGGTCTGGAGTCCTCCAGGGCAGCCAGAGAGATGTCCTGGGTCCTGTCATGCCAGCACTGTCCCTGCTGTGTGTGCTGGAGCTGGGCATCAGTGCCAGCCTTGCCAGAGCTGGGTGGGCTCTGCCCATGGCTCCACCAGGGCTGAGGGTGTTCCTGAGTGCTGCTGCCCCAGCAAAGGGGGATCAGCACATGAAGCACCCCACAAAATGTTGTGTTGCATTTGCTGTTGCCATAGCACAACCTGGAACAGGGGGTGGAAGCTGGTGAGTCACTGGGGTGAAGCATTTGTCCCAAACCTCCTGCCTTGGAAAGTTTTTCACATTGTGAGAAACAGCTCCTCACTTTTCATAGTTTAGGGAGGTTTATTAAACATTGTCAAAAATACAACAGGAGACTGAATAAAGAAGAAAGGTTACAGCACTGGGAGCAAAAGATTTTCCCCACCATGTGCTCAGCCCCCTCCCCATGGAGGTTTTCCCTTTTTAACCCTTTAACCCCTCCCAAAGCTCTGTCCATCAGCCCCTTCTTTGCTGTCCAGGGGTGGAGATCTCTTCCTCAAACCCTGACTGGAGCTCAGGTGTTCCAGGGTGACAGCCAGCCCTGCCAGCTGTCCCTTGATAACCACACGAGGGGCACAACAGAACTATAAACCTATAAACTTCACCTATATCCATGAGATTTGGCTGTTAATTGTGAGAGTCACTCATGGCATTACTCATCTGTCACAGCATGGATGAACTTTACAGAGCCAACAGCCCTTGCTGGGAGTTACTGGGACCAGTTAGTGTGTCCAGGCTGCTCAAGCCCACCTTGCTCTGGTGTTATCTGTTTGGTGACATTTCATCAGAATTTTCAGCTGGTTTTGTTCCAACCTGAGCGGCTCTCCAGCCACAGGAGGGCGGCACCAGCACAAACTGCCAAAGTGCTGGTTACAGCCTGGCTTTGTTAGGAAAATAAAACAAAATCAGGAAGCAGATTAGCGTATATTGATGTGTATATTAGGAAATAAAAGACAAACCTTTAACAGGAAGGAAGGAGGGAACCCTCAAGCATCACCCAGCCCCACTGAGCCCTTGTGCAAATCCAGGGGGATTTATCCCTAAATTGTTTTTTAAATATCAAAAGGAGGTGAAGCCCCCATCAAGTGATCTAGCAGAAGCAACCTGTTTCCTCTAAGAGCTGGAGGGGGGGGCTAGAAATCCAGCAGGACTTTTGTTGCACTTTTCCAAGGTCTAAATGTGCTGCAACACACTTGGACAGTGACATAATGCACAATTCATTCACAAATCATTTACCATTTCAAATATCTCTTTTAAAAAGGTAAAGATTTAATTGGGTGGCTGTTTTGATTGTGTTTACAGTGGCTTGGAAAATAATTAAAAGAGAAAATGAGTGGAGAGGTCCCAGGGGCTGAGGTCCCCATGTCTGAGCAGTGGATCTCTCTGGGTACAGCTTTTGTGGGGTCAGGAGGCTCAAGGGTGCCTGGAACCACAGAGATGCCCCCAGGGGTGAGCTTAAAGCTCCTGCTCAATCTCCTGCTTCACTAAATAAGGGAAAAGTTACATAAATGATGTTGAAATGCAGAATTGCTGGCAATGCTGTCAGCACTGGGCTGATGTTTAACCTGAAAGCCGCTCAGGTGATGGGATTTGCCTGTCTGAGGGGTGTGTGAGGCTAAGGCCAGGCCAGGCCAGCCTCCCTGATGTTTTCTGCAGATAATTTCTTGGCCAGAGCTCAGTCTGCAGCCAGGTAAGAGGTTTCTTTGGTTGGTTGAAGTGAGATGTTTCTGGGAAAGGTCCCTGCGACCGCTCCAGGTTAAAGTAAGAATTGGCACACGGTGACAAGGGACAGCAACACCTGAGCTGGCCAAACCCTGAAAAAAGAGTCCAAAATGGAATTCTTTTATTAGCTTTCCCCTGGCACTGGCACCTGCAGACTTTTATCTGCAGCTGTGTGGGAAGACAAACCTAATTCCCCTAGGATGGGACTTTGAGGAATCAGACTGTGTTTGAAGGAGAAGGACCCAAACATGCTGACTAAAAACAGACTGCAGAGAGTAGTGCTGCACCAGACAGCGAGATTAGAGAACTTTGAGGAGCACTTGGTCTCAAACACTCCACAAAAGGATGATTTTTAAATGTTATAGCAGGGAAAACCTTCTCTACACAGGGAGCTGAGCCCCAGCTTCCACAAGGGTCTGATGCAATCCAGCATTGGGAAGTTGCTAAAATATATTGGGGCACTGCTTCAAGTTCAGGCTCTGACTGAGCTTTAATATCTTATAAAAATTAGGTTGCATGATTCAAAATGGAAGGGTTTCAAAGCTGAATTTCACTCAGTAAACAGCAGCCTCAGGTCATTGCTGAGCTTTGTGCCAAAGCACGCCAGGTTCTGTCAGGAGACTCTGAACCCTGCTCTGCCCCGTGATGGGTGTGTGGCTCTGGGCATCAGCTACAGGCAAAGAGCAAAAATTGTTCAGGAGGAGCTTCCTCATCTTCCTCAGCGGGGACTGGGGGTGGTGGGAGGTTTCCCCAGCTGTAGGAATGTGCTCTTTGTTGACAGAGTGACAAAACTGTCCTTTGTCCTCTTGAAAAGGAAAGAAGCTCAGAAGTTTCTCTCTTCAATTAGGTGAAAAAGGCATTTCATAGGTTTGGGGGACTGCACCTCAAACTTAAGGAGAGCTAATTGGACAGGAGCCAAAAATTCTTATCTGACCAATTTACTAGAAAAAGAAGAGAACCAACAAACAAATTGCTTTTGTGAGGTGTTTTACCAGGAGCAAGAGCCTCTTGCACCTGGTTTTTCTCTGCAAAGAGTTTTGTTATTTTGCCTTTTATTAAACTTTTTTTGTTTATAACACTGCAACAGAAGCCATCCTGCTGATTTTATGCCTTCTGAGGTAGCTGAGCTATCTCAGGTGAGAAATAGACCTCCAAGAGCTTGTGAGACCTGGCTGGAGGAGGCTCTTATTTCTCCCAGCCTGTCCAGGCTGCTGAGAATTAATGGGGCTCTTCCTCTTGCTCCATTACTGGGTATCCACCTGTGAAGCTGTAAAGGCTAGAACAGTAAATCTTACAATCAAATATTCAATTATACCTAATTTATTTGCTTCTGGCAAATGGTAAGCTCTGCAATCAAGTGTGTTAGGCTTTATGTCACAAGCTCTCCTGGGAGTCAGGGGATGAGCCTGGCAGTGCATTTTGGGGGGTTTGCTGAGCACAGGGACAGGCACCCCTGTAAATCTGGGGTGTGCCAGGCACAGAGACCCTGGAACAGCATGGGCTTGGCTGTGCCTGCTCCCTGACTTTGGGAAATGCCTCTCCATAACGTGTTTTTGCATGCTTTTATTGTGGCTAAAACATCCAGTGTTTAGGAAGGAGTTTATTGTTTGAATCAGGATAAACCCAGCATGTGTTTGGCAGCATAATATATGAAAGGTTTTTTTACTTCTGTACAAAATCCTTCAAGTCACCTGGAATTTTTCCATGGACTGCACTCTGCTCAAGGTTTCAATTTGCCTTAGAATTGTACATTTGTCCTTGTCCTCTCTGGCAGCCTGTGCTGCCTTCCTGCAAACTGGCTCAGAAAATGGTACCAGGGTGAGGGTGCAAATCAGAGCCTCCCAGAAAGTCTGGGGGAAGGAAGGGTCTGATGGCTCCCAAGCAGATTTCTAAATGAAAAATTGTGTCTTGTACTTTACTGTTCAGGAAGAGGGGGAGAAAAAAACCCTGTCTGGATTGGAATATTTTCAGCATTTGGGAAGGCAGGTGAATTTTAAACAGGTCCCAGCTGGAATACAGCCAGTCTGGGAAGCACAGTGTGGCAGTTCTCTCTTCCCTTTCCATTATGGCCCAGGCAGAAACAACACCAGGTGGAGAAAGTACTTTTAGTCAGATTTTCCCTAATTCCTTGAGGCATGAAAGCATCTCTACACTGCAAAGACCATGGAAATCCACTTTTTCACGTGCCTGAGTGTTTTAAAAACTGAATTTTCTGATGATGTGGAAGATCAGCAGCTTCCACACAGCCACCCCTGGGAATTCCTTCTCCTGCAGTGATGGGTCCCAGCCCCCAGGGCCAGTTCAGGAGGGTTTGGGGAGGATGACAGGGGGTTTTAGGCAGGGGGTTTTGCGATTTTCTGAGCCTTCTGATGTTGACATTCTTGTAACAAACCTTCTCACACACCTTCTGTAAATAACTGATTGTTTTGCATTCTTTTATGGAGGAGGAGAGATTTGATGGGCTGTTGGTTTGTGCAGTGTCGTGGGAGAGATGGCACTGTCACCAAC
Organism: Fringilla coelebs; assembly: GCF_963513975.1. Classification (NCBI taxonomy): domain Eukaryota; kingdom Metazoa; phylum Chordata; class Aves; order Passeriformes; family Fringillidae; genus Fringilla; species Fringilla coelebs. Next base: position 1,980,518 of record NC_140052.1, read on the forward strand.
CCACTGTCGCTTTTGGAAATCTATAAATGCTGGAGTCAGAAATTAAACTTCCCTTTTCTTCACCTTGAGAGCAGTGGTGTGTGTGTGAGAATCCCATCTCCACACCAGCCATGTCCTTTTCCTTGCTAACGAGGATTTCCCTCCTGCTGCCACCAGGAGTTTCGCAACTTCTGTGCGCTAACCTCTCTCCGGGCTGCCCGCGGTGTGCGGCCCCTTGGATTTTCATTCCATGCATCATTGATTTGACCATTTTTACTTTACACATTTTCCACCCAAGCAGGAATTACTCTACATCCCATATTCCAACCCCGGGGATGACTCAGTGATTGAGGGGCAGCGCTCAGCGCTGGGATCAGCGGGTTTTCCGCGGAGGAGGCTGCGGGGTGATGCCCCCGATGACTGCGCGGTGATTGTGCCGCTGATGCTCCCTTGGCGTGGGCGCTCCCAGGAGCCGCAGCCCCAGCTCTGATTCACTGCCCGGAGCCCTGAAGCAGAAAATGTCCCGGCTTCCCACGGCACAGCGTGCTCGGGCCGTGCTGATGGGAAAATTAACCCTCAAACACCAGAGGTTTGTGTCCAAACAGGAGACAGAGGAGTCCTTTGACTTCATTCCAATCAAGGCAGAGGCCATGGGGCATCCCCTGGGGTCTCTCTGATTTTTGGAGGATCCACCCTCCCTTCTTATCCCAATTTCCAGCCACATTTCCCTTCTCTCTTTCCCCATTCCTGAGGTACTTGAGAGGTTCAGACTCCCCAGAACACCTGATCCCAAAGATTCCCCTCTAATGCATAACCCTCCCTTTTCATTTTTAATTCTTATGGAATTTAGGGGTTTTTCCCCATTCCTGAGGTACTTGAGAGGCTCAGACTCCGCAGAACACCTCATCCCAAAGATTCCCCTCTAATGCATAACCCTCCCTTTTAATTCTTACTGAATTTAGGGGTTTTTCTTCCCCATTGTTTCTTTCATCTTTCAATGTCCAATTTCATTTATCAGCAACCCTAAAGTTTATTTGTAAAAGCAAATCTCTTTTTCCATTCATCAATCAGTGGAATCATTGCCATTATTTCTTTTATCTCTATTTATATCTGTTATCTGGTTTTATCTCCCAGCAGCCCCACAGCTTGTTTGGAAAGACAAATCCCCCATTCCTCTCAGTGCCATGGGCACCAATTCAGGGTGCAGCTTGCTGGGAATAAGGGGCTTTTTCAGGGTTGTGTATTAAGATTCTGGTCATGGCCCAGCTTTTGGTTTTTAGCAGAGATAAATGGCAACTGTGCCATCTCCTGTTGCCTGCAGTATTTTAGAGGCTTTTCTTCTCATAAATAGCCTTGTCTTGACGCTGGAGCATCATTTTGCTGCACGTGAGGCATTTGAGCTTTGAAACCCCAGCCCAGCACTTTTCTCTGAAAGCCACACCAACACATCCACAAATCTCACTCTTTACAGCTTGTCACTCACACTTAACCTGCTTTAGAGCAGAGGTTTCCCTCGGCAGCTGCAGATGAAATATGCTTCATCTGTGACTGTTTTCACAAGCACGAGGGGGGCACCCAGGGGCACCCAGGCTGTTGCTCTGGTGGCTCGCCAAGCAGAGCCTGTCCCTCTGGGTGCAGCAGGGCAGGAGCTCAGCTCAGCAGTTAATTTTTAACTTGCCTGTTGCCCCATGGTGTAAGGGAAGCTGCCAGGGAGGTGTTGCTGCTGACTGGAGCACCCTGTCCCCCCCACAAACACAAACACGGCTGGCCCAGCTCTGCTTTGGACTCTGCTCCTGCCCTGGGTGCTGGATTTCAGCAGGCACTGAAGGTCACAGAACTGCGTGTTCAGACACTGGGAACATCCTCATCTCCTCCTGGACACTCTGCTCAGGTTGAGCTGGGCTGCTGACTTGTTCCAACCCCACCTTTTCATGGACTTTCCTTGGAGAGATGAGGGGACAGAGGGTGGGACCTGTGTGTGGTCTGCTGGCACTGACACCCCCTTTGCTTTGCTCTGGGCTTTCTCTTTCCAGCACTGTAGCCCCACATTTCTCTTCAAAGAAAAGACCAAGGCACAATTCTTCCCAAGAATATCTCTGGGTTTCACATTCTCTGAACCTCAGAGAAAGGGAAAACACAATTCTTATCACTCACTGTGCCTGTGTTGTGCCAAAGCAGCATGCACTATGGAGATTGTTTCCCCACATTGATGGTGTTTTGTTTCCTTGGTGTGTGTCAGGACTGTCAGGGGACAGTCACGAGCTTCTGTGCAGTGGAGTGCTTGGCAGATTCAGTTTTAGCTATATAGAATAATATAGTGTAATAAAGTAATTAATTAGCCTTCTGATAAGATGGAGTCAGATGCATCATTCCCTCCCCTCGCTGGGATTGCCTGTAAATTCAATACAGCACCTTGAGTTGTTCCCCACCTTCCCCAGTCTGTTAAACCAGAGCTTCTGCCAAAAGTCTTCTCCTTAGCTTGTGTCCTGCCTTTCTGTGGCTTTCTCCTGGTGGGGAACCACCCGCACCCTCCCAGCACGGCTCGAAGCAGGACGTTAGAGCAGCTGGATAAAATTAGCTGTACAGCCGCGCGTTCCTCAGGATGCTGGGACAGGGGACACCCAGTACAGCCAGCCTGACTCACGGAGAAGAATTAATGGAAACGCCCGGCTCCTGCAGGGAGGAAATGCCTGGAGCAGCCTTTTCCTCTGTTTGTTGTGCGGGGGGCTGACAATGGCCCCGGGGCCGGCCCGGAGCGCGGCGTGCGCCCCGCAGGCGCCGGGACCGCGGCCCCGTGCGCGCAGGAAGGGCCGGCACCGCCCGGTGACCTGCCCGGTGACCTGTCCTCCCACTCCCTCCAACCCGAACTATCTCTGCTGTCCTGTCGGAGCCCAGGGCATCCCTCTGGCTGCCCTGGAGGGCTCCAGCTCCTGCCCAGGCGGCTCAGAGAGCTTGGCACACAGCCCCAGACCCCTGTTCCCTTAATCTTGACCCATGGAATAAAACATTACCAACCTCATATGAGGATTTACAAGCCACGAAAGTTTAGGTGGAATGATAGTGAATTCATCACAGGGTGAAAAATAGATTTTTGGGGTTCTTAATGGGGGTCCCAAGATGGAGGAATTTGGGCATTCCCTGTCCTTTCCCCTTCTTCTTCTACCTAGCCTTCATCTTCCGGGTGATGTTGGCACTTTTAGATTGGTTTAGAGTAGAAGCTCACTGTCTAACATCGGTGATAGGTATTGGGAATTCATGGTAAATACTCTACAGGTAGCTTTTAGTATAAAAAGATAACACATCCCTGAGGGTGTCAGTGTCTTACCTGCTGAACGGACCTCGGCAGCCAGAGAAAGAATTTTATAGATAAGAAACAATAAACAACCTTGAGAACGAGAATAGAAGAGTTCTGTCTCCTTCTTCGAGCACTGGGCTGGGAAAAGAGACTTTGTGACACATCTGAGCAGCAGAGATTCCGAGACTCCCACACCCCACAAATCTGAACTAATCTCTGGTGTCCCCATATGCAAGCACAGTTTCAACCAAAACATTAGACTGTGATTCTAAAAATAGAAGTTAAACCCTTCCTACCTGCCCAGGAGCTGCTAATTCTTGCATCTGAGTATAAAACCTCAGTCCCCTTAGTTTCAAAGGGTAACAGGAATTATCCAATGGTTTTAGGAGCCACTCATCTTGGTGCAAATCCCAGGGAAAGTCATGGACCTTTCCCTAGTCCTAAACACACTCATACTCTGAACCCCCCAATAACCCTCTCCACCCCTATCCTATTCCCACTTCCATCTGACAATCTCAAGAATACCCCAAACACCATCACAAGCACAGTCAAAACTTGCTTCCTAATCAGTTTAACTCCCATAACAATCTACATTTAGTCAGGAAAAGAAAGCCTGAGCTCCTTCTGAGAATGAAAATTCATTATAAACTCTGCAGACTGTGGTGGCACAGCCTGGGCACCCCTCCTGGAAGTGCCCTCCTGGCAGTGCCCTCCTATTCTGTGCTGTTTGTGGGTTTGGGGTTTTTTGGATTTATTTTCAGGTTTACTTTTGCAGCAGTTAGATGCTGTTGGGTTCAGTGTCTCCCCAAAAAGTGCCTTTTGCTGCAGCAGGTTAAGAAATGACAGAAATCTTGCGATAAAAATGGAGGTATTAATTCTTTCTAAAACAGTTCAGCTTGGTTTAGAGAGATGCCAGTGCTCAGACTGGCATTCAGGCTGCTTCATATTTGCACTGCAGTGTTGGTTTGGGGTATTGATTAACAGCCAGGTGCACTTGGGCAGAACAGACACCAGGCAGGGAGGTGTGCCTCATGCTGCCCTGTGAAGCTGTAGTGCAAGCAAGAGAGGTTCTTGTTGGGAAAGAGCTGCAGTCTGTACTAGTCAGTGCTGTGGCTGCAAGAAAATGGATTTACATTCTTTAAAAAAAGCATTTTCTTTTCCATTAGTATTCAGTCCTTGACTGTTTATACCACCAAACACCAAGGATGGGTTCAGCTGCTCTGAGCCATCCAGGGGCAGCCCTGGAGATGAGCAGAGGGCCCTGGGATGGTTGGACATTTGTACCTGAAACTCTCTTTGGCACATGAGAATTCATTGCAGGTTTTGTTGAGCCTTTTGAGTAAGGCACATTCCTGGAGCACAAACCTGCCAAAGCAGCAGACAGGCTCCAAGCAAGGAAAAGTGCCTTTTTTCACTGGAAACATCCAATAATCCAATAATCACATAACTTCTTGGTAAGTGGCCTTTATTTATCAGGGAGACAACTTGGGCTAATGATTTCAATGTAATGAGACAAGAGGGACTATAAAATCCCCAAGTCAGCAGATGTTATGAATCATGTTATGCAAATCTTGTGAACAGGACTGTCTGGGCAATCCCAGGACGTGCCAGCAGCAACCACTTCAGAGGGTGTGGATTTCAGTCTGCCACAAGCATGGCTTCTGCCAGATTTCCTTCCTCCTTTCAAGGAAAGGCTGGTGGCAAATGCTGCCCAGGTCATTGGTAGCACCAGGGAGCTGGGTTTGGTTTTGGGGGCTCAGAGAGTGACAAGGTTTTCCCAAATCCAGCACTGGCTGGGTTTGATTTTGGGGGCTCAGAGGGTGACAAGGCTCACCCCAATCCAGCATTGGCTGGGTTTGGTTTTGGGGGCTCAGAGAGGGACAAGGCTCTGCCAAATCCAGCATTGGATAGGTTTGGTTTTGAGGGCTCAGAGATTGACAAAGTTCTCCCAAATCCAGCATTGGCCCTGGCTGGGTTTGGTTTTGGGGGCTCAGAGAGTGACAGGGTTCTGCCAAATCCAACACTGGCACTGGCTGGGTTTGGTTTTGGGGGCTCAGAGATTGACAATGCTCTCCCCAATCCAGCACTGGGTTTGGTTTTGGGGGCTCAGAGAGTGACAAGTCTCTCCCCAATCCAGCACTGGGGGTGCATTGTGGACACCTCAGTGGCCCAGGGGAGCAGGGAGCAAAGCCCCAGCAGCAGGGCCAGGGAAGAGCAGAGGGTGAAGAGCTGATCTGGTCCCTCAGGGTGTTCCCAGAGCATCCTCAGGCTGGTTGGGTCCTGGCAGGTAACACACCCCAGAGGCAGGTGGGCCTGGGGGCTCCCTGCCTGCTGGCTTCTCCAAGAGGTTTGTCACAGGATGCTGCTCTGGGAGGAGCTGTGGCATCCCCAGGCTGGGTGGAGCAGGGCTGGGCTGTGAGCAGGCGCTGGATGGGCCTGTTTGGCCTTTTTTGGGGCAGTTTTTGTGGCTGTGGATGTGTCACCGATGGTGCAGCAGCTGCAGTGAGTGTGGGACACAGCTCTGGCTGAATGCTGGAAAACTGGCAACTCCTCTGCAGCAAACCTGCCCTGAGAGAGATTTTTCTGAGCAAGGACAGTTCTGAAAAGCCTTTGGAAGCTCTTTCAAACAGATTCATCCCAGACCAGTTTACTCTTTGGTCTTCCTGGGAGGGGAAATCACCGTGCATCCCTCTCCAGTTATAAATAATTATAATTGCCCATTCTATTAGGTGACTTAAAAGATTATTTCCAGTCTCCCTGACTTATTGGCAATTTGGAGTTCTTACTGTAGGCAAAAAAAAAAAAAAAAAAAAAAAAAAGTAGCTGGGCTATCACTCTTCCAAGCTGCTTTATCTTTGTTGCTCTAAGCAGAGTCATGGGAATGTTTTTATCTAAACCATCAGGTTATTAGAGGACAGACTTATAAATAACCAGTCTTTGCTATTTTTAAGTACTTTCAGCATCGTCTATCATGATAGTACAGCACAACCTGCAGAAAAACAGTCCAGCTCTGCTGCCAGAGCTTTGTAACTTACTGCTGTTTCTCTGGGGGATGAGGAGCCGAGCCCAGGCTCCTTCTCTGCTCTGCAGAAATGCCAAAGGCTGACGAGCTGTGCTGCCCACCCTGCTCCTGAAGCATCATTTCCTACACCTTTCTCTCCCCGATGCAGGAGATGTTATTCTGCTTTATTTCAGAGGGGAAACTGACACTGGAGTTGATTAGCAGTAAATTTGGCGAGGCCTTTCTGGGGAAATGACAGGGTTGCCATAGCAACCGTGGGCCAACCTGGTGCTGGCAGGTGGGATGGGGGAGCCAGGGGCTGCTCCACATCCTGAGAATGGGCTGCCAAAGCCATCTGTGGGGAATGAGGGAGAGGTGCAGATAGTCTGCTCCTAAACCAGGTCTCTATGAAAGGACAAAAAAAAGTCTAACCCCACCACTCCAGGAGAACTGAGCATTTCAGACAAGATAATTTAGATTTACTTCATAATTTATTAGTTTTCACATCACTGTATGCAATAAATTATAGCCAATATAATATTAACATTGTAATAAAATATTGCCACGAAGTAAGTACTCATCTAATAGTGGCTGTCACCTACACAGAGAAGAACTGTAGTTATTATATTTAGATTTTTAGTGTTAGTGGTAAGTGAACATAATATTAGGGAACTTCACAGTAAATTCAGGGAAATCTGTCATTATTATTGCTTCTGTGCAAACGACTTTTCCTGCACACATAGAGCTTGGCAAGGAAAGGCACAGCTGTGCAGAGTGTCTCTGGAGCATTCCTGGGCTGAACTCCCTGCTCCACACGCTGCCTTGGGGTGCAGAGTGACCCTGACCAGCAGCTGGGAGCTCTCAGAGCCCCCCACACCACAGCACCGGGGCTCTGAAGAGGCAAAGCACCTCGAGTCTGTGAGCACCAAGTCCATCAGGAGGTCCTGGGTGGGGGGGTTTCCCCCCAGCTCAGTCCTGTGGCTGCCCAGAGGAGCTCCCACACCTCCAGCTGGGAGCTGCTCTCTGTCTGTGAGCCTCCAGGCTGCTGTCCACAGCGATGGGCACTGATCCTGCTGGCCACACCAGTTCTGATGTGCCATGGGCACTGATCAGGCTGCTGGTCACACCAGTGTGCCATGGGCAGCAATGCTGCTGGTCACACCGGTGCTGCTGTGCCATGGGCACTGATCCTGCTGGCCACACCAGTTCTGATGTAGGCACTGATGTCCCATGGGCACTGATCCTGCTGGTCACACCAGTGCTGCTGTACCATGGGCACTGATCCTGCTGGCCACACCAGTTCTGATGTGCCATGGGCACTGATCCTGCTGGTCACACCAGTGCTGCTGGTCACACCTGTGTGCCATGGGCACTGATGCTGCTGGTGGCACTGATCAGGCTGCCTGCTGTCCACACCTGTGTGCCATGGGCACCGATGCTGCTGCCGCTGTTGGCTCGTGGTTTGCAGTGGGGCTGAAGCCCCGTGCGTGCATTCTCAGCTCCCCAAGCCCACGAGCATGCTGAGCGTGCTAGGAGCTCTCAAACAGTCCCCAAACGTTCTCCATTCCTGCTCCCTCCGCCAGCTCAGTGAACTTTGATGGAGTATTTCCGAAACGTCAGGAACTGCAGCAGTTTGTCTTTCCTCCTCTGCTTTAGTGCCATCAGCGCTCTCGTTTTTTCCTCCATGTCCTGGTCGGTGGCGAGGATTATCTTGGCTCTCTCCTCCGCCTTCTTGTCGCCGGAGTTTCTGAAGAGTTTCTGCAGGGACGCCTCGTTGATGCTCTCGAAGATGTTGGCCGCGGCTTTCTTGCGCAGCGCGGTGTCGAAGCGGTTCCCGTGCAGCGAGGGGCTCACCCGCAGGGACGTGGACATGGCTGCGGGGCTGGAGCTGGGCTTGGCTTTCATCGACCTGGGCTCGGCCCTGGGCGTGCTGTGCTGTGCCGTGCTGCCTCCAGGACTGGTATTTAAAGGCAGGCTGGAGGAAAAGCTGGAGGGCTCCGGTTACAGCGGTGAGATCACGATGATGTCAACACCCAACAGTCGCAGGCAAGTTTAACATTTGAGTTGCCAACTTTCCTGTCGTGCGGATGAGAGGAAAAGTCCTCTCTGCTTCTGCCACGGAAATGTTGGGGGTTTTTGACCCACCACAGAACAGGCTTCAAGCACGGCTGTGGGACTGAGCCAGCACAGCCCAAACTCCATCCTGCCCTTGCTGTGAGTGAAAAGCGCTGCGTGCACAATGTATCGTATCACAAACAAGTAAAACTCCGGGTGAGAACTGCTGCAATGCTAGCGAGAGGCTGGAGCCTGTGCAAACAGCCACGAACTTGGCTCTGTCTCCATTGCCAACACTGCAAACCTGCTCCTGCCTGGACATGGGCTCCTTTCTGCTGCTCCCCAGCAGATGCAACTCATCTTCAGGGCACACAGAGCTGCAGTTTCTGACTGACAATAAAATCCATAACATCCTCTGAGATGACTTCCCTGGGTGTTACACCCCCAGCTGCACATGGCAATGGTCTCAGGGGCAGCAAGAAAACTCAGTTTGCTGTCCTGCTCCTGCCTCCTGTGTCCTTTTGCTTAAATTTCACGCTCATTAGTACTGGAAAGAAAACTCACCTCTGCTCCAGAAGAGTCTGTGCTTTCCACACCACCCTTGGTCAATGACAAGCCCTTGGGCAGGGAGGACTCTCTCTTAGTCATAGGGGTCAGTTTGGCTCCTGTGAGGAGCGGGGAGCTGCACTCAATGACCCTTTGGGTCCCTTCTCACTGAGGGGCACTGTGCCCAGGGCACAGGGCTCTGCCCACCAGTGCTCCTGCTGGCCTCACACACCTGGACTGTGCTGAGCACCATCAAATCTGGCCCAGAATAGCTGTGGGTTCAAAAGTCACTTAAGGCCAGGAGCCAGAGATAAGTGTATTTTGGTTAATGTTTTAGGGCAGCCGGATGCTGCAGAGGCTCTGTTTGGTAAACTAGGAGTTTGTTTACTGTTGCTGCTGACCCTGTTACTCATCCTTGCTGGTAGGAGCAGCCTCTGTCCCCATCCCACTCAGACCAGGGGTTTCCCTTTCTTACCAGAGAGCTGCAGAAATTACCTCTGACCACGCTGAAGAACAGATCCAAGGAAACATCACCCGGATGCTTTTTATCCCACAATCCCTTTAAAACCTCAGCTCCTTTGGGAGGAGGGAGGGGGTATGTCTGAGCCACACAAGCAGTCAGCAGGAGCAGTGAAGAGCTGACCACACCTGAAGGCCCTGTGGAGATGTTTGTGCTGGCCCAGAATGGAGAAGGGGATTACCTGGGACTTGTTGGTCTCCAGGTGAACAGGTTTCTCCTGAGCTCCAGAATGACTGGCAAGCCCAGCTCCAGCCAGGCTCAGATCAGCTGGCCTGGACTTGCCAGGCTTCTGTCCTTAGGAGAGGGAGTGGCCTCATTTCAGTGTGGGGCCACTTTCCCTCCTGGGACTTGGGACTCACCCGTTGGTGCTGCTGGGCACATCCTGAAACAGCTCTGAGCCCTGCAGTGCCCATATCCTGCCAGGACCTGGGTTTCCCCAGTGCTGCCAGGACTTTGCTCTGGCATGAGCTCTCTCTGCACGTGCCATCGCTTCCTGTGGCTCTCTCATTGTGGGAGTTACTTTTTACAAGTCTTTCACCATTTCTTGTGTATGTGCTGGATGTTTTCCGTGTTTTGGCATGTAAAAAACAGCTTTGCAAATCCCTGGGATTCTTCTTCTCACCTTGCCACGGTCTTGCCAAATTGGTGAGCCCAATTCGTCAGCTGCTTGTTCAACATTTGCAGGGCTGATAAATCCACCCTGAAAATAGAACAGTTTTGGTGTGGCTGGATCTCTGCCCAGGAAAGATCTCATGGTTTATAGACTGTGCTAACATGAAATGTGATGGGGGAGCAGAAGGAAGCAGGGCCACATGTGCTGCCCAACCCTTCCTGCTCAGAGCTGCCCGAGCACTGGGGGTGAATCTGCCAAAAACACGTGCCTGGGTGAAGTGCTGAAAGTGCTTTGCTTCCCAGGACAGATAACACAGTGTCAAGGTACTTGGGGCAAAATTCAGTGCCAGAAGATCAGCCAAGATCTTGTGGGCTGAAGAAAACAAACCCTTTTTTTTATCCCCTGGTCAAAAACAAGAGCTGAGGCAGCTTCACGTGCGCCTTGTTTTCACCACTCCCACTGCACATGGAATCACTCTGCAGGTATTTGCAGAGATGTGGCTGACAGCATAAATTAGCAATATCCGTGGAAGATACAAGCTCAGAAAAGTATCTGCCATGGAAACCGAGACTAAAGCTGATGCTTAAGGAGTAAGACATCAAAAAGCTGCCAAGATCAAGCACGCGTTCCTTGTGAGCTCATCTCGCACAGAGCAGTAACAAATGTCTTTGCCCCTTCAAGCTTCTCTGCCCACTTTGTATAAATTTAGTTGTGCTTGGCTCTGACAGAGCGATGAAGCATGCCTCGTCTGTTTTTTTCCAGTAATTCTTGTTTATATGGGTGTTTTAATACTGCTTTGCCAGTAATGCCTAGGAGGAATTATTCATGTGTTGGATTGGAGAGCAACTTCAGAGAAGATGTGATTTCTATCATCGTTCTCCTGCTATTCTTGTGTAATTGCTTTGTGAGACGCGAACGCTCCATTTCACCCGTTAATGGGAGGATTAATTCCCATCCCCACCGTCTGCAGAGAGGCACAGCCACATCTCTAATTGTGCTCAGCTTCTCCCGGCGTGACGGGCTCGGGGTGCTCTGGGTGGGGGCGGTTCTGCTGCCAGGAAAGCCCCGGGGCTGGCCGGGGAGCTGGAGGGAGCCTGGGGCTGCCCGGGCTGCTGGGGCAGCCACAAACTCCTGCGGAGAGCTGGCTTTGCCTTCATGTAACCTCCAAAACCACTCCAAAGAAGGCAATCCGGGATGCCTGGCAGCTCCCTGGGGCATGTTTTGCATAGTTTTCCCTCCACTGGCTGCTGCCAAAGCCTGCATGGTTTGTAGCACCCATTTGGGGTCAGAGGATGCAGCAGCCCCCGTGAAGCATCCCTGCTGCCCAACCCTTCCCAGAAGCTGAAACTCAGAATATCCAGTGATACCTGTGAGATGTGACAGATAGGGATGATATAGATAGATATAGGTGGTATAGATAGATATAGATTATATAGATAGATATGGATGATATAGATAGATATAGATGATATAGATGATATAGATTATATAGATGATATAGATTATATAGATGATATAGATGATATAGATATAGGTATAGATATAGATATAGATAGATATAGATAGGTAGATGATATAGATAGATATAGATGATATAGATATAGATAAAGATGATATAGATATAGATGATATAGATATATATAGATGATATAGATATAAATGATATAGATAGATAGAGGTAGATATTTGCTTTGTCTTCAGGCCACTCAGTGAAAACCTAAGAATGGGAAATGTCCAGCAGCCTCCAGCCATCTCTGCTCTTGCCATCCGTCACCTGGCTTACATGATCTGGATTCTGGCTCCTCACAGCCTTCACAGCTGCCACCAGCCCTCCTCAGGAGCCAGAAATGCCACTGGGTGCTGGGAAAGGTTTTTGAGATGGAGTGCTCTGCAGACAGCTGTGGGATGGCTCTAAGGTCAAGGAGGAACTGGTTCATTGTGTGGCTCTTGGAATCCAAATTCCTGGGAGGTTGTCAGACACCCAGGTCGTGCAAATGGCAGTGCCTGCTCTGGCTCCAACCTGCCTACAGCCTCTCTCCACTGGGATTTGTGTGCCTCTGGGACTGCACCTGAGATTTCTGTTTGTTTGGCTGTTGCTTGGGTTTTTCTGTGGTTGTTCTTTCTTTAATAGAACATCTGGGAACACTTGTCCCAATCTCACGGCAGGACACCCTACCCTTTGCTCAGAAACCCCAAGAGTTTAACTTGGCCATCTGTGCTCCTTGTGACTCCTCCTGTGGTCCCCATGTCAGAGATATGGGACAGGGCAGGGACTTGTCCCCAGTTCAGAGGTACAGGAAGGAGGGGATGTTTGTCCCCAGGTCAGAGGTTCAGGATAAGGAGGTCTTTTAAGGGCACTTCTGTTGCAGTTCAGTCGCTGGGAAGCACAGACATGCCTCAGTCAATCCTCTCACAGCTCCCTGCCTGAAAACAGGAAAAACATACCGGTTTTCAGACAACAGAAGGCATGATGGCACAATTAAGCCAGTTAAATTCCATCAGAAAATATTTTAATAGGGGAAAAAATAAGGAGAATTTCTTTCTAAGTGAGGGGAATGCAGCCCCAGAATGTGCAGAGCAGCCCTGCCCTGCTCTGGGCCAGGGAACGGCTGGAGCTGGCTGAGCCAAGCATTGCTCTGTGCAGGGAGACCATATAAGAGTAAAGTCTGTGGTGTTACTGATAATGAATGTCTCCTCATTTCTCATAAATTCTCTGCTAAATGTACGATCACCAAGTTAATAATGCAGTGCAGGCCATGACGGATAGGCAGTTACAGTAAGTAAATCATGCCTGGTAAGAAACAGAAGAGAAACAGAAACTTCTGGCACTTTTACCAGGCAGGACCCCTTGGAAGAAGCCCTGAATGCAGCAAAGCAGAGCTGAGGACACATCTGGTGTGGATGCTGCAGTCCCACAGGGTCTGGGGAGGCAAGGGCTTGCTGTGTAAGGAAGCCACAGGTGATTCTCTTGGTGCTTGAGACTTCTGAAATCCATCTTGCAAAGAGAAACTCTGGCTGTGGTGCTCCCCACGTGTCGTGGGAGATGGTGTCTGAAATATGGTGCTGGGTTGCTATGCAGAGCATTGTCACAAAAAGAACAGCCCTGTCTGTGGGGATGCAGGGTGTGCAACGCCCAGGGGTGTGCAGCAGGGTAGGAATGGAAGTGGGAAAACTCTGTCAGGTGTCAGCAGGTTCCAGCAGGACCAACCCCCTGGGATGGCACAAGGACCATGGGATGGCACCAGGACCATGGGATGGCACCAGGACCATGGGATGGCACCAGGACCATGGGATGGCAACAGCACCGTGGGATGGCACCAGGACCATGGGATGGCACCAGTCCCTTAGGATGGCACCAGTCCCTTAGGATGGCACCAGCACCATGGGATGGCACCAGTCCCTTAGGATGGCACTAACCCTCTGGGATGGCACCAGCTCCCTGGGATGGCACCAGTCCCTTAGGATGGCACTAACCCCCTAGAATGGCACCAGTCCCCTAGGATGGCACCAACCCCCTGGGATGGCACCAGCCCTTCATGTCCTGCCATTCCCCCTGGAGCCAGGGAAAGCACTTGAATACCCTGACTTCAGCATCTTCCTGCCGCGCCAGGAATGAAAGTTTGGACTTTGGAGCACGAACAACCTTTTCTTTCTCTGCCCGGTTTCCTGTTTGATCTTCCTGAAGGTCCCGAGGAGCCGTGGCTGCAGAGGGGCGCAGGCAGCGCCGTCTCCAGCTGTCAGACGGTTCATTGTGTCTGCCGAGGGGACGGGCCCGCGGAAATCCTGCGGTGGGGCTGGCCCGGGGCTGGCGCGGGGCTGGCCCGGGTCATTGTCACAGCGCCCCGCACACGCTCGGCGCCGCAGCGCCCGCTCCTCGGGCTCTAATCTCTGCCCAGCCGCTTCCTCTGCCGCAGGAGAGGTGGCAGACAGGATGTGCCTTCGTGCCTTTGTGCTGCTCTGCCTTCTGCGGGTCTGCGGTGCCCCCCAAAGCCCCCGTGGCTATTGTAAATCAAGGGCGACTCCGACGAAGGGGAGAGAATGATGCGTCTGACTCCATGGGTATCAGAATGCTGATGAATTACTTTATTGTACTGTACTATGTACATTGCATCTAAACTGAATCTGCCCTGCACTCACTCTTGCTCACACTGCACAGAATCTCGTGACTGTCCCGACAGTCCCGACACACACACCTGGCCCTGACAGGCCAAGGGAACAAACCATCCTCACTGTGGATAAACAATCTCCATGTTGCATTCTGCTTTGGCACAGCAAGTGAGATAAGAATTGTGTTTTCCTCCTTCTCGTCTTGTCTCACAGCTTCTCTCTGTTCAGAGGGCATGTGAACCACACGTGGCTGCCGGATGGAGGGAGAGGGGTGGGTGCCGAGGGTGGGGCAGGATGGTGGCACTGGGGCAGGAGGGTGGCACTGGGGCAGGGTGGTGGCACTGGGGCAGGACGGTGGCACTGGGGCAGGAGGGTGGCACTGGGGCAGGATGGTGGCACTGGGGCAGGAGGGTGGCACTGGGGCAGCCCGGGGGGCTGGGGGTGTGTTAAGGGTGAGAAACAACTGCTCACTTTGAACATTTAAAGAGGTTTATGAAACTTTGACAAAAATACAGCAAAGGGCTGCATGAGGGAAAAGCTGCAGGGCTGGGAGCTGCCCCTCGTGCACACCACGGGGCTGGTTCATCTTCAAGGGGGATGCTCAGGCTTTTGTACCCCTGGGGGCTGCACCAGCCAGCCCTGGCCCTTCCAGAGTCTGTCAGGCAGCTCTGCTGTGCCATTTATCAGTGCAGACTGCTTTGGCACTGGATTGCAGGTCAGGTGTTGCCGTGCCCACCCCCTGAGCACCCCCAAGCTTTTCCATTCCCACCTGCCCCAGGTAAGGGACACCTGTGCAGCTCCTTTGTACCTGTCCTGGACAGCCCAGGCTGTCTGATGGGCACAACACAGGGGAAAGGGAACTGTGGGGAGAGCAGAGGGCATCTAAACCACAATAACATAACTGCACATCACTAAAGCTTTTCTTGATACTCACACAATGGTTATCTTTTAATTGTCAGAGCCAATCATCTCATTATCCATCTGTAACATTAAGGGTGGTCTGGGGTACCCAGGGAGGGCTGTGGCTGTGCAGAGGAAATCCCAGGCTAGGCAGGGGACACCAAAGGCTCAGGCTGGTGGCTCTGTCTGGGGCCAGGCACAAGGGAAGGCCTGGGTGACCTCTGTGCCATGTTTGAAAGCCTGCAAGCAGCCTGGGCTGGGAAACACTGGCTTCATGTTAAAAGAGCTGAGCCAGGTCCAAGGTCAGAGGGACAGGCTTGTTGAGCAGTGTTTAGTTTTCAGTTCCTTAATTCTGTGTCAAAGCAAAGGGGCATGGGGCAGAGGGAGCTCCTGACCTGGCTGTGTTTTGGAGGGGAATGGCTGAGGGTTGGGGATGTGTAGCTGAGTAACACTGGGAGAAGAATACCAGGAAGGGAAGGGAAGGAGGGGCAGAGCCAAGCTGCATCTGTGGAGATTTATCAGGGACTCAACGCCGTGCTGATCGTCTGGGAGATGAGCTTGGCACTGCAGAGTTATCAGCCTTAAAGCTCATTTCTCCACTAACAAAAGAGTTTCTGGGAGAGAACAGATGGTGTTTGGCTCCTACCACCCTCTCTGGTGGCCCAGCAACTTTGCTTTGTAGCTGCTAGAAAAGCAATTTCTGTGATCCCCTTCCCATCCCTGTGGCAGGGCTGAGCCACAGGGGCTCCTGGCTGCTTTGGGGGATTTTTGGGGCATTTTTTGCTGAGGCCCTGCTGCAGATCCTCCCCAGGTTCAGCCCCTGCTGCTCCAGGGCTGTCATTCAGCTTTGTGCCGAGTCTCTGGCTGTCCCCAAGGCCACTGCAGCTGTTAGGGCAGGGAAGTGAACTTCTGCCAGGGGTTGTTTTCCCCAGGAAGCTGCACACGTCAGCCCGGCTCAAAGAGCAGCAGCAGGGCTGTAAAGCCTATCTCTGGGACAGGCAAGGCTGGCAGCTCCAAGCACCGGAGCAGAGCTGTCTGCCACAGGGCTGAGCTGGGCAGAACTGGAGCAGGGAGGCTCCAAGAGCCCTGAATCATCTGTGGGGCACAGACCTGCTCAGGACAGCTCAGAGTGCTTCCCTGTGTGTGCTGCCACGGAGCAGCAGCAGCCTGCTGACAGCTCTCAGATGTGTTTAACTCTCCCAGCAATGCCTTCTAGATGTTTCCCCACAGTCACAGTCACGGTCTCAGTGAGTGATGCCTTGTTTACACGGGAGCCTTGTCTTTGTTCTCCAGATCTGCCCTTGACTGGCTGTCAGGTGTCAGTGTGCAGGGGCTTCAGGCTGTCTGCTGGGTTATTTATGCAGCAGTTCAGACAAAAATGAACGGGTTTAGAGCTGCCAGTAGATTTTAGTTCTGGGAGGGAGGGGAGGGAAGGCGAGGGGGTGATGCTGTGTGTGTAGCAAGCAGTGTAGTCCCTCTGGCAGGGTCTGGCTGAGCAGGAAATGCTGATGGTGAGCCTGGGCTCTGACAGCTCCCACTGTGGCTCTGAGCCCTCAGTGGTTCAGGGTCGAACCAGAAACCCAGCCAGCAGTTTGTGCTCTGGAGTCGTTGGCATCTGCCTGGGAGAAGCAAATCCTGTTTGACTTGGTGTCTGCCTCGTGGAGAGAATCTGCCCATCACAAGGCTCTGTGCGAGACCGAGGGAGGTTGCAGGGCCAGGGGACACATGGGGAGCCCCCACCACTCTGATGGGAACCAAAAAACGAAAAGAAAAGATGTGGTCTGTCAGTAAACAGTGCTGAGTGTGACGTCAGGTCACTGAGGCCGTGAGCTCATGTCCAGCAGCCTCTGTGCAGAAAGCTGAGTCAGTTCCGGCCACGATGAGCTCTGTGGAAGGAGCATTTTCCATTGCTGTTTAGGGAAATCTTACAGAGAAAGTAAACAGATATCTGACCCCAAAGCCCTGCTCCTCTGCAGGCCTCTGAGATCATGGCAGCAGCTGGGAAGGGGGTGCTGGTGCAGCAAAGGGGATCCTCACCCCTTGGGGCAGTGCAGGGTGCTCCTGGTGCTGTTTGGCAGGCACGTGGTGAACACCAAGCTGCTTGTTTGGCAGATTAATTGGGGAGGAGAAAGGAATAATAGCCTGGCCAAGTGCCCCAGGGCTGGTGGGATGGTGTCCTGACTCTCAGGGGTGGTGTCCTGATGTGCCCCATCTGCTCTGAGCTCTGTCCCACGTCCCCTCAGGCAAATAGTTTCCTTGGGGACTTCTCCCTCCCTCCACTCCCAGGGCTGTGGGGCTTCTCTCTGTTGAGGAAGTATCTTTGATCAGTAGAAATTCAACCAGGAAAATATTTTCCATTTGTGTCAGGATAAAAATGGCTCAAGCCAGGCGTGATTGATAGCTGAAAAAAAAAAAATGGGAGCAGCCCCCGTGCCGTTTCAGAAGGCTTCCCACTGTCCTTGCTTACAGTAAACACTGAATATATTTAGCTGCAGAGCCCAGCATGACACAGCCTCTTGCTGCAATAATAGCAGTGCCTGTCTCTTTTCCTTTTTTTTCCACTTTTCTAAGAAATGGGGTTGACTAGAGCTGCTAGGCTGCCGGGTAGTGATTGCCTCACTGGTTCACTGTGCCTCCTGGACACCAGGATCTGTGTTTGCCCTTGTTTACCCTGAGATAAACTCAGCAGAGAGTGGAGAAAGATGGGGATAGAAATGAGCAATGCTGGCACAGACCAGGAACACAGGGAGAGGTGCCCTTGTTTACCAGGGCTGGCACTGTGGGCTGTGCTGACTAACTTGGCAAACAGGCCCGTGGCACATCCACACCAGTGACGTGCCACCATGCAGCCACTGGTCAAACCTGACTGGGCACCCTGGGCAGCAGAGAAATGATGAGATCCTCATCAGGACCTGCCTGTGTCTTATTCCCACCCTTTGCCCCACATCAAGCTATTTTTATTCTGGTGCCAACGTTTGGGTGTCTGGTTTCTTTATTTACCAACAGCTGTAATAGTGCAATGTTTTGACCACAAACAGTGGCCAGACACCAAGGATTTTAAGGAAATTAAACCCCTTCCCAAAGGTCCCTCTGAGCATCCTTTATCTGATTATGAGGATTTTACCATCTCCCAGCCCCGTGTCACCCTTTTAGCAGCGGTGGCTTCTCAATCTGTTCCCCAATCTTTCTCCATAGTAGGTGTAATTTAGCAGCTCCTCTCTCCTCCCCCTTGCTGTAATTAGCACTTTTTGGCTTGAGTCACGGCCTGTAATCATATCAGGTGAGCCCTTCCCCAGGTGCAGATAAGCCTCTGCTTGTGCCAAGCTGCATGGGACACGGTGCTCCAGGCACAGCCTGAGCTCTGGGGCATGGGCAGCACAGACAGAAGGTGAAGGCAGTTCTTTTCTGTGCTCTCAGATCCCTCCCAATGGGAAATCACAAGGCAAACTTGGTGGTTAGTAATAAATTCCTTAGAGACCTGTGGTCGAGGTGTGCAGGACCAGAGCCTGAGCAGGTGAGAAGGAAGTGTCCCCCCAGCAGAGCCCTGGGACGGTCCCTGATCACAGGGCAGGTGTGGCAGCACTGGGGACTCGCTGCCTTTCCAAGGCACTGCGGCAGGGGAAGGTTTGGGATGCAGCATTTGCAGCCCAGCAGCCCCTGGGTGCCCCCAGGAATGCAGCAGGTCCAAAGCTCTGCTCCAGCAGCACAGGTGAGGCAGGAACTGGGGGAGCTGCTCTGAGATAAACTCGGCAGAGAGTGGAGAAAGATGGGGATAGAAACGAGCAATGCTGGCACCAGGAACACAGGGAGAGGAGCAGCAGCCGTGGCTCAGGCTGGAATTGGCTCCAGTGGGACCTTCACCATGGAACAGCAGCCTGGGGACCCTGAGATGGGGCTGCAAACTCCCAGACACTTTAGGGAGGTTGATCATGAATGAGTTTATGGCTTATGAGGGGTTTGTAAGGGAGCCAGGACCCAGATAATGGGGGATTTTAATTACTTGGATATTGATGGATATAATAAGTGTGCAGCAAACCACAAAGGGAAACCTATGGCTGGAGGGGAGAGTGAGATTGATCTATGCACAGCATGCTAAATCACTTAAATCATTCAGAGCCTCTTCTGGCCCCAGCTCCAGGAGCAGAGCCAAGTATGATAAATAAGGCTGGAATTGGGAAGTGTCTGGAATCCAAATGTTTGTATTCCTGTTCGATTTCAAATATTCATGGGACAAAAAGCAGCAAAGCACTTGGCTGGAGCTGCCTGGGGGCTGTGGGAATTCCAGTGGAGGGGGCTGGCAGCCCAGCAGCAGGAAAGGTGCTCAGGAACTTTTGCCCAGATTTGTCTCAGTGGTCACCTGGGTCACACCTGGGCATGGCAAGGAGGGACCCAGAGACCAAAGAGATTGGGAATGATGGAAAGTGTGAGCCACCAGTGTGGGTGGGATGACAGGCTGGGCATGGCCCAGGGAGCACAGGGAGCCTGGCAGGCAGGGCTGGTCCCAGGGCTGGTGAGGCTCTCTGAGCTTTGGTGCATGGAAGGTGTGCCCAGGTGAGGTCTCCTCCTGCCACCTTGGGCACACAGCCTGACCATCAGATATCATGGGGAAGAGCAAGGAGTCAGGAGTCAGGTGGACACTCCAGGTTGTGGCTGCTGGGCAGCTCTGAGTGGCAGCTCCACAATGGAAACATGTGCCTCAGTGCTGCAGGGACAGGGCTGGCTCCAGAGATAAGGGAGATTTCTGTGTGGGTGGCACTGATTTGGGTCTGGAGCTGCTGCTCTGGATGTGGATGAGGGCTGGGACATCTCTGCTGCTTTTCCCTGGCTGAAATACCATTAATTCTATTACCAAGCTGCAGAAATGGCCTCAACCCTGCCTGTTGCAGGGCTCAGGTTGTCTCAGCTGGGGTCTGACAGAGAGCAGCAGAGCCTGGACATGGCTGCTCCTGTGGCTGGACTCACCCCACACATTCTGGTCCTGCCAAAACAAACCCTTGAGGACAGAGCAGGTGGGCAGCCTGTGGCAGCACAGTTCCCACTGGTGGGATGCAGCATGGTTATCCTCAAACACCTTGTGCCATTTTTAGGCACAGGCATAAATTATTGAAATGCCACGTGCTCCCAGTCAGAATGCACCTGAGAGCTTAGATGTCTGTGTCTTGTGATCAGTGTTAGACAGAAATGTTTGAAAACAGAAAGGAATCAAAGCTCTCTTGGAGCAGCTGTCCCAGCCTGCCAGGAGAGCCCAGGAGAGGCTGTGCCTTACTGTGGCTCAGTGTTTGGTCCTTCCAGAGAGGCAGGATCCTCACTGAACTCCATTCCAAAGGAGCTGCAGCTGATTGTTTGTGAGCTGGCTGTGCCAGAGTGTTTGGGAACCACAGAGCCTGGGAGCACAGTGGGCTGACTCTGTCTCTGCAGGTTTTTTGGCACCTTCCTTGTCCACCAAAAGAAGGGCAGTGTGCTCTCCAGAGCAGGGAAACCCCTTGGCTCTCCAGAACCTTCTGACATGATCAGTGTGGGAATGTGTAAAAACAGAGGGGTTTGGGAAAGCTGCAAAAGGCCTCAGAGACAGCAGAGCTGTGATTGGAGCTAAGCAGAAAAAATATGTAAAATGTAGAAAAGCAAGGACAAACAGAACCATGGTCTGTGTATTAATGCTTGTCTAGAATAACTCCCCAAGCTGCAGGAAAGTTTATCTAGTGAGATATTGGGGAGTTCTGAGCTTCATAACGGAGCTCTGAGCATCGTGTTTGAAGGCTCACAAGCAGGTGTTGTATTTGAAATAAGCAAAAATTGTTTAACCAAAGGTAACTGTGCTTATAGTGGTTGGATGGAACCACTGTCAATATAGAATATATACTGTACAGATATAAATACTGTCAGTGTGCTTCTGCTTTGTGTGATTGGGCAAAAAACTTTTAAAGTGAGTTGTAACATTGAGTTCTTTGTCTGCTGCCTGGGATGTGAGCTGCTGGCATCTTCCCATTGTCATAACCATGGAATGAGAGTGATGCTGGAAAATAAAGCAGCTCAGGGAACGTTCCCAGCAGTCCTGTCCTGTTGGTGATTTGTACCCAGCCCCAGCTGGTGATAATCAGCCTCTCTGATTTCCCATCTCTGCTCTTCTCTTCTGAGGTGACACCAATCCTTGCTCCTGAGGGCCTGCTCCTGGTCTGGGTGGCACAGGGCAGCATGCCTGGGGAAGGGAGTTTGCAGAAGGAAGAAAATCCCCCTGCTGGGGGTCCCGTGGCCCTGCCTGGCACCAGCATTGCAGCTCCCAGCAGGGTTTGGGCATTTCCAGCAGAGCCCCCATCCCTGCAGGGCCAGCCTCCCTCCAGTCCTGGCTGCATTTCTCATTTAGATGGAGTGATTTTTCCCCTGGTCCAAGTTTGCTGTTTTCCTGAAATGGTCTGAAATGTAATAGGCCAAGACAATCATTGGGATGATATATTTCCTACATGAAATATGCAGCAGCTATTCAGAAATGAAGATCAAGTGGAAGGAGCGCTGCCAGGCAGAGATTTAAAGGTGCTGACACGTTCCTGTGGGTTGTTTACTGAAGTCATCTCCAAAGCCCCAGTTTTAGGGCTATATTCAAAAAAAAAGAGCACAAAATACAATTTAGCAAGAGTTTAATAATTCAAGCTACAGTGTGCTGAGCTTGTTTTTGCCCTTATGGGAACATCATCTCATTTCAAAGGACCTTGACTCTCTTCTGGTCGTGCAGAAGGGGCACTGCCAGGGCTATTTTTGCACTGATTGGGTGTGAATCCTGCCTCTGGTGCTGGTGCCAGCAAAACCTGGGGAGACAAAACAGAGCCATATGGCCCAATTTCCCTAAAGATGCAAATTCCAAGGAATCTGGGCGTGCTGACTTGCTAGAAAAGGGCAGCATAGGCACCTGGCATTATAAAAAAAGCTTTAGCACAGCTCTTGGCACAGGCTCTGCCCACTCAGCCCAGCTCAGTGGAGTGAGGTGAGACCATTCCTGCAGCCCTGGGCTGGGCAGGGACACTCAGGAGCAGCCACACCCAGCACAGGGGCTGCTCCAGGGTCTCAGTTCACCTGCAGAGGTGTCACAGGAGCCTCTCTATAGGGCTGGCCCTAGGCTGTGAGTCTATTCTATTCTATTCTATTCTATTCTATTCTATTCTATTCTATTCTATTCTATTCTATTCTATTCTATTCTATTCTATTCTATTCTATTCTATTCCATTCCATTCCATTCCATTCCATTCCATTCCATTCCATTCCATTCCATTCCATTCCATTCCATTCCATTCTCTATTCTGTGAGGATCAGGGCTTTGTCAGGAGTTTTTTCCCCATGCTGGCCCCTTGGGGAAGCCGTGTGTCCCCATGTCCCTACTACAGCACTGTGCTGTCACCGAGACTTTAAATGAAGCCCCTGTGACCCCCAGTGCTGCAGCTTTGCCCCTGTGACATCCTGAGCCCTTACTGAACCAGGAGGGCTGATGGATTTGGGGCATGGAGAGCAAGCCCTGTACCCCTGTACCCCTGTGCAGCCTCCTGGACACCCCGCATTTGTCCCAGCGCTTGGCTCCCTTCTCTCATCTCACTCCTCTCGGGAGTTTGGGGTTGAGCGGCTTCAGCATCACTCCCACGACGGGGAGTTGGTGTTTGTTGGACTCCCCGTGTGGAGTAATCCCGGTCCCTTTGCAGCTGTGGGGGGACAGGAGCCGTGTCCGGGTGCCAGCCGGGGTCACAGTGGCCCTTCGCTGTCCCCCGAGCCCCTCCGCCCGTGCCCACCTCCCATCCCCGGTGCCAAACGCGGCTTTCTGCCGCCACCTGGTGATGGACACGAAAGGGCTGTGACACCTCAGGGCCCGGCCTCACGGCTGGCTCGGCAATCGCTGCTTTATTCGGCCCTGTGACCCACGCGTGTCCATCCGAGCTGCGGCCCCCACGCCGGGGTGGAGCGGGGAACAAGCGGGGCTTGCAGGGGCACAGCTCCTCCCGGGGCCCGGGGATGATGGGCTGGTGTCAGCGCCACAGGAGGATCCTGTGCCCGTGCCAGGGGACTTTAGCTGCTCACAGCGACCCCCAGATGTGTCACAAAGTCTCTTTTCCCAGCCTGGCGCTCGAAAAAGGAGTCAGAGCTCTTCAGTTCTCGGTCTCAAGATTGTTTTTTGTGTCTTATCTATAAAATTTTTTCTCCTGTCCAGCCAAGGTCCGCTCAGCAGGACAGTCAGAGGCACTCTGCCTGCCCCTGGGGTGGTGTTATCTTTTTATACTAAAAGCTACGTGTACAATTTTTACAATTACTTTCCAATACCCATCACCTGTGTCAGAGAGTGAGCTTCTACTCTAAACCAATCCAAAAATGCCACCATCACAACAGAAGATGGAGACCAAGATGAAGGAGAAAGGCTGGACATGCCCAGAATCTTCCATCTTGCCCCCTGAACCCCCATTGTAAAAACCCCAAAAATCTATTTTTCACCCCATGATAAAGTCACTATCATTCTACTCAAACTGTCGTGGCTTGCAAATCTTCATATAAGGTTGGTAATTTTCTCCATGGGTCATCATAATCAAAACCACAGGGGTCTTGGGCTCTGTGCCAGGGTGTCTGAGCCCCTGGCCGGGGTTTGGGCAGTCCAGGACAGCCAGAGGGATGTCCTGAATTCCGACAGGGGAGGATGCTGAGCTCACAGCAGCAGCACTGCTCTCTGTCACCAGCCCTGAGCGTGTCCCTCGTGTCCCAGGTGTGCACAGGTGGGAAGGTGCTGCTGATGGGAGGTTTTGCATCTTGGCTTGTTGCAGATGGAGCCTCCTGTGCCCGCTTTGGGCAGCCCTCAGGGTGGGTCAAGTGTCACTGACCTATTTTCTGATAAATACCTTTCACTAGGATTTTCTCCTGAGAAGCTGAGAGGCCTCAGAAATGAAATGTAAACTCTCTGAGAGCTGTGGAATGTGGTCTGGAGATGGCTTACCAACAGGTGCATCTTTGATTGGTCTCATGTAGATTGTTTTTACCTGATGACCAACCACGGTCCAGCTATGTCGAGGCTCTGAGATTTTATTATCATTCTTTGCTAGCCTTCTGATGTCTCCTCTTTCTCTAGTATAGTTTTAGTATAGCCTTTTTAATATAATAGATATCATAAAATAACAAATCAGCCTTCTCAAACATGGAGTCAAGATTCTCATCACAAACACCGCCACAGTCAGGCACTGATCATCCCCTCCCTGGTGGTGTCCCTGATGCTCTTCAGGAAGCTGAAGATGTGCGACCCGCCCGTTCCTTTATCCTCCAGCGCCGACGGCGGCTTCCCCGCAGCGGGGCCGGCCCTGGCCTTGGCTTTGGCGGCCGCCACGGCGATGTACCTGGTGACGATGGTGATGTGGTAGGACCTGAACTCTGCCAGCGCCCACACGCAGCGGTTGAAGGCGGCGCGGAGCCGCGGGTCCCCCGAGGAGAGCACGAGGAGCCGCGGGGACGCCGCGCCGCGGATGCGCTCCACGAAGGCTCGGTGCGGAGGGGGCATGTACTGCCTCATCCTGCGCAGGAAGGCGGCTGCGAGACACCAGCAAAGGCAGGAATGAGTTGGGGGTGAGTGGATGAAAGAGCCCGAGTGTCTAGGAGAGAAGCTGGCACAGTTTGAGGGACCCCTGGCAGCCTGCACAGCCTCCTCTGCCCTGCCTCCAATTAAGTGAGAAAGAAAACCCATATTAGGTCAGTGCTCCATTAGGGCTGGTGCTAACCCTAAAAGGCAGGGTTTAGCTTGCTCCCAGCCTTTTGGTTTTTTGGGGGTTTTTTTTTGCTAATTTCTGGTAAATATTTCTGTTGTGGGCTGGACTAAAGCAGAGCTCCATGAATGGCCTCTCACTGGCAGGATGCCTGCATGCTCTGCTCCCTCATCTCTGGGCCCATAGAGAACCTCAGCAAAAAGCTGATATGCAAGGCACCAAATGCGTGCTTTTGTGAATTTATCATGGTGAGGAAGCACCTGCCAGAGGCACATTTATAGCCTTCCTCCCTGGAACTGGGCAGAGCCTGGTCCCAGCCAGGATGAGATGGGCACATGTCCTCCTGCCTGCCAGAGCTGGCACACTCATGGGAATCACTCTGGCTCATCTCTTCCCTGGCCCCTCATCTGCTTTGGAGAAGGAAAAGTGTCACTGAAAAATCCCTTCGCCAGGATTTCTTCTCCTGGGAAGATGAGAAGCTCAGAGAAAAATGAAAACAATAATTATCTGATTGCTTCTCCTGTGTTTTGCTGCTTTGGAATGTGGTCTGCAGATTGTTTATCCAACAGGTGGTTGTTTGATTGGTTTCATGTGGATTATTTTTACCTAATGACCAATCACCATCCAGCTGTGTCAGGAACGAGTTTTCATTATTACTCTTTGTAGCCTTCTGTCTGTATTCTTTCTGAATTCTTTAGTACAGTTATAGTCTAGCATTCTTGAATATAATATTGTGGTGGTGTTCTCAGGGGTCCCAGGATGAGGGAAGAGATGAGAATCTTGACTCCATGTTTCAGAAGGCTGAGTTATTATTTTATGATATATATTATATTAAAAGAAGATGATGTATTAAAACTATACTAAAGAATAGAAGAAAGGATTTCATCAGAAGGCTTGAAAGGAAAGGAATGGAGTGGTAATGAAATTTTATGACTGCTCACAGCCTCAACACAGGTGGCTGCCATTGGTCATCAAGTAAAAACAATTTCACATGCTGGGTAAACAATTCTCCAAATCCCATTCCAAAGCAGCAAAACGTGGAGAAGCTGAAGCTTCTCAGCTTCTCAGGAGAAAAGATCCTAAGGAAAGGATTTTTCATAAAATATGTCTTTGACATAATATAATATCATAAAATAGCAAATTAGCCGTCTAAGAACATGGAGTCTGATTCACTCATCTCTCCCCTCGTTGGGGTTGCTGCAAACTGGACAGAGAAGCTGGTGGCTCACCGCAGTCCTGGCGGTGGCAGATGCCCAGGAGCTCGTCGAAGGCGTGCAGGACCGTGCTCTGCGCCGCGCTGCCCCCCGAGAACGCCAGGGGCTCCGGGGACACCCCCTCGTAGATGAGCCCGTGGGCCATGGCAGGGTTGTCCTTCCAGCTGGGCAGGAGACAGACACAGCAGTCAGGGACAGGGGCCTGTGAGAAGGGACCTTGGGCTGGCAAGATTGAGCCCAGATCTGGCCCAGCCCATGGATCTCCTCCTCCAACGCAGCCGTGTCAGCCTCCCTCAAACAGGAGATAAACTTGGAAATCAGATTCTGTGCCAAATCAGATTCTGTGCCAAAGCACACCATGAGACCATGGGGTTAAGGAGAAATCCTTAATTTTTTGCTGGGCCCTGTCAGAAGGGACCTTGAGCTGGCAAGATTGAGCAAAACTTCCCTTGCCCAGCCCATGGATCTCCTCCTCCACTGCAGCCATGTCAGCCTTCCTCAAGCAGGAGATTAACTTGGAAGTCAGATTCTGTGCCAAAGCACACCATGAAGCCAGGGGGTAAGCAGAAATCCTTATTGTCCTTTGCCAGAAGAGCGTTCTCTGGGATCTCCACACCCTGTGGCATGGTGCTGGGACACATTGCCCTGCCTGGCTGCACCTCCTGCTCCAGCTCAGGAAGGTTTCTGCAAGCAGAGAGGGGTCACTTTTCTGGGCAGCAGTGGCACTTTACATCCATTCCTTGAATGTCAGTGGTCGTTTGGGGAAGCAGGTATCACCCAAACACTCCTTTGAGCCCCTGAAGTCTGGATTTTCCTTTGTTCTTGTTACTCAAGGTGA
Organism: Fringilla coelebs; assembly: GCF_963513975.1. Classification (NCBI taxonomy): domain Eukaryota; kingdom Metazoa; phylum Chordata; class Aves; order Passeriformes; family Fringillidae; genus Fringilla; species Fringilla coelebs. Next base: position 2,007,299 of record NC_140052.1, read on the forward strand.
TGTCTTTTTTAAAGGCATTTGAAAGAAAAATAGAGGCCAGGCCAGCCTGCCTCTATTTATCCCTGCAGATAACAAGGCAAGGATGGGATTTCCTCCCTCTGGCGCTGCTGGTCCTGGGCAGGTGGGGAGCCAGCACACCCTGAACTCACACCCTGTCAACCCCCTTTGTGCCGAAATGGAGAAGTGCTCACACCCAAATGGAGACAGGAGTTATGATTTCAGGGAGGTAAAGTGCCTGGCCCAAAAATATCTGTTGGCCTTTAGCAGAATGCACCATTCCATGAGGCTTTGGGTGCTGGCTGCAGTGCCTGTTGGGCTACAGGAACAGATTTTACACAAACTGCAGAGAAAATAGATTCATATCAAATACCAGAATATTTTTAGTTCTCCCAGGATTGTATTTATAGTAACCTCTACTAGTGGGAAGTTCTTAGAAGCAGAAGGGAATTTAAAAGGCATGTTTTCCCAAGCTGATGACCATCGAGACGAGGTCAGCTTGGATAAAAAATGAGAGAAAATTAATCACGATGCACGGAGCCTTTTACTTGGGAATGCTGAGATATGATGGAGAGAAATAAAAATAGAATCCCCCTGAGAAGCCTGGGACCTAGTGTCTGCAGATGCTGCAGCCCCACAGGGGTGCTGGGGGATGGTGAAGGCTCCGTGCTGGGCTCCTGGGCTGTGGTTCTGCCTTGCCCAAAGAGCATTTTCAGTATTTGGGGGGGGATTTTCTTGTTTTTGAACTGACAGAATTGTAACAGAGCAGCAGCAAGAGGATTGTTACAGATGTTTGTTTAACACGCAGTGGGAAGAGCCTCTTCTCAGCTTTGCAGCTTTGTGTGCACAGTGTGGAAGGAAAGAGAAATTCCTCTTCTCCTGTCAAAACTGTTCGGCCAAGAGCAGGAAAGATTCATTTGTGCACAATCCTGGCTGTTGGGGCTGTCAGGGCTGAGCTGAAGCGTGGGATGGAGAGAAGCTGGAGGGAGGCAGACCTCAGCCCTTGGCCACAGTCCATACCCAACTGATCCAGTGCCTAGGCATTGCTGAGGGACAGGATCACGATGCTCTGGGGAGCATCACTGCCAGCCACAATGCTGGTCCCTACCCTGCCCTGGGGAACTCCCTATCCCACCTGGGCTGCCCCTTCCCTGCACATCCCCAGCTCCCCCCAGCCCTGGGAGCTGCCAGCACAGCGGCTCTGAAGGGAAACAGGCCCCACTCACCCGGAGAGAAAGATCCGGATCACAGAGTAGAACACTTCTGGATCCACATAGTCTAGGAGGAAGTCAGTCAGATCAGCTCAGAGGTGATGGGCAGCTGCAGCAGAGGGTGTCATGAGCTGCAGCATGCCCAGGCACCAGCTGCTCTCACCGTGCATCCTCCTCAGTGCCTCCCTCATGGCCTCGATGGCCCCTGCCAGCTCCTCCAGGGCTCTGTGCAGGGACTCCTCATCCCCCTGCAGGGTGGCACCGAGGGCCTGGGTGATTGCCTGCGGGAGGAGGAGAGAGAGCACCAGGTCACCAAGGGGGAGGATGCCTGTGGACAGCGGCTCTGGACATTTGCTGCCACCCATGGCACTCTGCCCTTTCCCCAGCCCGGGTTCAGGGGGCAGGAACACCTTGTGGGTGCACCTCAGGTACCTGACAGTGCAGGTAAGACCCAACACAGGGCAGTGCCCACCTTAATGCCAGGCACAGCTGCCTTCTCAACGAGCAGGGTGACAAGGATGAAGCCCCGCAGGCTCTCTCCCCCAGGCAGTGTGATGATCGTGTCCAGGTTCCTGCACAAAAGGGCCAAGAGCAGGGATTAGGGGGTGGTGGCTCAGGATTTCCTTACACACTGTGGGACCCTTGGAACAAAACCATCCCAGACTCCAGAGCCTCTTATCTGCACCCCGTGCAGAGAGGAGCTGGCACAGAGTGAAAGGGGAGTGTGGTATTTTCAGGGTCCCCAGGACAAAGGAGGAATTGAGAATCTGACTCCATGTTCTTAGAAGGCTAATTTATTATTATATCATCTATATTATATTAAATAAAAGAATGCTACACTAAAACTATACTAAAGAATAAAGGAAGGATACTTACAGAAGGCTTAACAAAATACTAATTAAAATCTCATGACTGTCCAGAGTCCTGACACAGTTGGATGGTGATTGGTCATTAAGTAAAAACAATTAATATGAAACCAATCAAACATGCACCTGTTGGATAAACCATCTCCAACCACATTCCAAAGCAGCAAAACACAGGAGAAGCAATCAGATAATTATTGTTTTCATTTTTCTCTGAGCCTTCTCATCATCCCAGGAGAAGGAATCCTGGCAAAAGGATTTTTCCAGAAAATGTGACAGTGACAGGGGAGAAGGACTGCTCTGGTTTGGGGGCCCTGCCATCCTCCCCATGGCCAGTGGGTCTGTGCAGCCAGAGCAGCCCCTTTGCTGTTGTCACAGTGGCACTTGTGTGACAAGTACAACACATATCAAGAGAGGTTCAGCCCAAGCAGTGCTACAGAGCTGAGCCAATCCAAACAATAACCAACACCGTTAGAAAATAAATGAGCAGTAACTACTTACTCAATTTCCAGAGGCCTGAAGGCATTGCAGTTATTGGCCAACAAATGCATAAGAAAAGGGGAGAAAGAGAGAGAGATTATAAATTGTTCTAGTAACAATTGTTCTAGTAACCTTGGCTCTGCACAGGAGAGCTCTTCATCCACTTTCCCTCTTTTCCTCCCTCTGGGCATGGAGGGAGCTCGGTGACTTCAGTGTGTGTCTCGTGTGTGCAAAGTGCAAATCTGGGCAGAATCAGGGCAGGGAGACTTTGGGGAGACCTTGGGATCTGTGCTGGACACAGAAGGTGTTTTCCATTGCTCTCAGACTGTCTGCTGTGGAAAGTAGATTTAATACCCAGGAGAGGAATGACTTTTTTGTTTGATGGAGCTGAAATGGTCCCATGTCCTGCAGGGAATAGAGGAGGGGGCTGCTCCCAGAGACACCCACATCCCCAGAGAGTTCCTGTGTCCACACCCGTGGAGCTGAGCCCAGCAAAGGTGGGATTCAAGGGGCTTTGGCAGAGCAGGAGCAGTTTGGGAACAGTCTGTTCCCAACACCTGCTGATCACTGCTGCCCAGCCTCAGGAAGAACCACGCTCAGCCCACTGCCATTTGCTGTTTACCTGTTGGGGTCCTTCCTCCTCCAGTTGGCCAACACAAAGTCTGCATGGCTGAGGATGGGCGGGAGGCCCAGGGCCTGTGAGACCTCCCAGTAGGGGACAGCGAGGTTTTGGGGCAGGACCTGAGTGTCACAAAGCACAGGGGGAGGTGGGGATGTGGTCAGGCTGCGGGGAGGTGGCTGTCTGCAGGCAGCAGCCAGGCAGGAGGGGGCACGCTCCTGCTGCAGGCGCAGGAAAGGGGCTTTGCTCCCATGGGGCAAGTGCTAAGGGAGCAGCATCAGCTCCCAGAGCCCAGGAGCAGGAGGACCTGCTTTACCTTGCCTTTACCTGCACGGTGCCCTCCTCGCCCTCCTGCCAGACGTAGCCCATGGTGATGAAGCTGAGCACCAGGTGTGCCAAGTGCAGCTCCTCACGTCCTCGGAGCTGCTGGGGGCTCAGCTGCGGCATCTGCCAGGGAAACCCTTGGGAGCAAGGAGCAGAGCCAGCAATGCCAAGGCCCCTGTGGTGGAGGGGCTGCCCTGCCAGCTGGGGGGAACTCTCCTGGTGCTTCTCCCCTGCCTTTATGCCTCCCTTCCCACCCACTCTGCAGGATTTGCTCCTGCTGCACTGTTACTGGTTTGTGAGCAGGGACTGTAATCCATGGGGTTTTTCTCAAAAAGGAGTCCCTCCTCCTGGTGCTGGGATGCCCATGGGGCAGCTGATCCCAAAAGGGTCAAGCCTGACTGGAAGCTGACATCAGGGAGCATGGCTGGGATGAGACATGGTTCTTGTGACACCTAGAGGAGCCCTGCTCCAGCCCTTGCTGCCTGCTGAGCACTTGGATCTGCTGCGGGAGCTATTTCTGTGCCAAAGTGAAGACTTTGCTGTCGCCTGGTGTCAGTCCTGGCTCAGCACACCTCTGGGCTGCTTTGGCAGGTTTTACAGACACTGCTGTGTCAGACCAAGGTTTCAGAGAGCTCTGAGGGCAGGAAGGAGAAGGCCATACCTGGTGCACGCGTGAGCGGAGCTGATGGCTGGTGATCAGCTGGGGCAGCTCACGGGCAATGTCCATCCAGGGGCCGTAGGGCACCGGCAGCTCTGTCTTGGTGGAGAGAGGCAGAGGGAGCCTGTGAACAGGCCCAGGCTCCCAGCACCCACCCAGCCCCACACACCACTGCTGATGGCTTATGCCTGGCTCCCCTCCTGTAAGGTGAGTCTGTGTGGTCACAAATGAATGGATGGGGAACATGATCTGTCTGTCCCACCCTCTCCCACTGTGGAGCCAGATTGAAATATGGGTGTCCTCCAGCCAGCTCTCACAAGCTCTTGCAGGTCTACTTCACACCCAAGATAGCTCAGCTACCTTAGAAGGCATAAAATCAGCACGATGGCTTCTGTGGTAGAGTTGGAAACAAAAAGGTTTTAATAAAAGGCAAAATAACAAAACTCTTTACAGAGAAAAACCGAGCCAGGTGCAAGAGACCCTCTTGCCACTGGTAAAACACCTCACAAAAGCAATTTGTTCTTTCTTCTCTTCTTTTTCCAGTAAATTGCCCAAGGAAAACTTTTTGTTTTGGCTCTTGTCCAATTAGCTATCCTTAAGTTTGAAGTGAAGTCCCCCAAGTCCTATGAGATGCCTTTTCACCTCACTAAAGAGTAAAACTTCTAGGTTTATTTCTTTTTAAAAAAACAGAAGATAGTTTTGTCACTCCATCAACAAGAAACACATTCCTATAAGTGATAAATAGCCCCACTTTGGGCAAGGACACCTGCCCTTCTTGTGCCCCCAAAATCCTGCAGAGCCAAGGCCAGTGTGTAAATGGCAGAGCTCCTTCACCTCTCCTCTGTGCTGCTTGCTGCAGCTGCTTTCATCATTTTAAAGGGTAGGGGTTTGTCCTACCAAACTGCCTGTGCCAGAATAGCACCTGCCTTCCTCATAGTTCTTTGTAAAGTGCTACAGCAAAATGCTAAATCAAAGCTCCCCCAGCAGAAAGCTGCTCACCAGCCCCTCTATTTCCCTGTCTGCCTCCCGTGGCATGCAGATGGGGAGGCACAGCCAGCTCCTACCAGAGGATCGGGAAGCAGGAAGCCAAACTCCTCGGAGATGTGAAACCTGCTCAGTGCCAGAGGCAGCAGCGGGGGCTCCTCCGTGTCAGCGCTGCCCTCCATGGCTGCACCTGGCTGCCAGCACTGCTCTGGCCTGGCCACCCCGCTGGCAGAATGTGCTGAGCCAGCACCTTGGCCGGGGGGTCAGGCCTGGCTGCCCAATGGCCACAGGGTCTGAGCAAACACGGCTAAAGGTTGCTGATAAGGCTTTGTCTGGAGCAAACATCAAACCCTGTTCCTGTGGATGGGAAAGCCTTGGGCCACCTGTCTCTGGGGAAGCAGGGGCTGTGAGCTGACTCCCCCCAGGACTGCCCCAAAGGGCTGCCAGGCTCCCATGGGGTGGGAGGCTCTCAGGATCTCTGCTGGTCACAGTGACTCTGACATAGGTACAAGTCTCCTTTTCCCAGCCTGGCAGTCGAGGAAGGAGTCAGGATTCCTCTGGTCTCATTCTCAAGGTTGTTTATTATTTCTTATTTCTATCATTCTTTCTCTGACCTCCTGAGATCTGTCTGGCAGGTCAGGTTGAGGCACACTGACCACCCTGGGGTGGTGTTATGTCTTTATACTAAAACTATGTGTACTTTATTTACAATAACTTCCCAATACCTATCACCTATGTTAGACAGTGAGCTTCTACCTTAAACCAATCTAAAAGTGCCACCATCACAGCAGAAGAGGGAGGCCAAGAAGAAGAAAGGCTGGACATGCCCAGATTCCTCCATTTTTAGAGGCAGCCCTGCTGAACAGCCCCCAGCATCAGGCAGCTCCACAGCCCTCACAGGCGGGCAAATCCCAACCACCACTGTGTGCCCACAGAGAACAGGAGACAACATCACCCACTGTGGCCCCTGGGCCCCGAGAGCAGAGTTAACTCTGACAAAAAACATAAACTACACAAGCATAAAACCACAGGTCGCTGGCCGTGACAGCAGCTTTGCCCAAGAGCTTTAATTAGTGCCCGTGGTGCTGCCCCAGAGCTGGCTCTGCTGGTGGGTCCATGTCTGTCTTCAGCTCCAGCTCTGGCTCTGGCTCTGCGTCTGTCTGCCACTCTGGGGACAGCTCTGGGTCTGGCTCCTGATGTAGCTCCAGGTCTGGCTCCCATTTGAGCTCCAGGTCTTGATCCCGATTTATCTCCAGGTCTGGCTGCAGATTTAGCTTCAGGTCTGGCTGCAGATTTAGCTCCAGGTCTGGCTGCAGATTTAGCTCCAGGCCTGACTCCAGATGCAGCTTCAGACCTGGCTCCAGATGCAGCTTCAGACCTGGCTCCAGATGCAGCTTCAGACCTGGCTCCTGATGTAGCTCCAGGCCTGGCTCCAGATTCAGCTCCAGATCTGGCTCCAGATTTATCTCCAGGTCTGGCTCCCATTTCAGCTCCAGGTCTGGCTCCAGATTTAGCTCCAGGCCTGGCTTCTGTTTTACTTTCAGGTCTGGCTCCCTATTTAGCTCCAGGCCTGGCTCCTGATGTAGCTCCAGGCCTGGCTCCCATTTTACCTGCAGGCTTGGCTCCTGTTTTACCTTCAGGTCTGGCTCCCGATGTAGCTCCAGGCCTGGCTCCTGTTTGACCTTCAGGTCTGGCTCCCGATGTAGCTCCGGGTCTGGTTCCGGTTTCACCTCCAGGCCTGGCTCCAGATTTCGCTCCAGGTCTGGCTCCAGCTCCCGGCCCGTGTCCCAGCTGGTGCTGTGGGGGATCTGCAGTGGGGCCTTGGCCCTGACTTGGCTCTGCAGGTGCCTCTGCCTGAGGTCACCTCCGCCCAAGGGTCACCTCAGCCCCGGGCAGTGTCCTCATGTCCCCATGGGAATCACCTTATCCCTCCCCTCTGCAGGGATGCCCTCAGCCCTCTCACCCTTCCAGCCGCACTCACCCCTCGGTGCCCGGCGCCTGCTCCCCGTGGCGCTGGCCGGGCACCTGCTGCCGCCACAGGCCGAGCCCCAGGGCCGCCGTGAGGAACAGCAGGACCAGGCTGGAGCCCAGCACCAGCCAGGCCATCTCACCATCCTCCAGAGCTCGATGCAGGCCTGGAGGGAGACAGCCTGGATGGGCACAGGCACTGCCAGTCCTGCTGGGCACTGCCAGCCCTGCACAGGCACTGCCATCCCTACAAGGCACAGGCACTGCCAGCCCTGCAAGGCACAGGCACTGCCAGCCCAGCCTGTCCAGCCCAGCTGGGCACAGGCATTGCCAGCCCTGCCTGTCCAGCCCAGCTGGGCACAGGCACTGCCAGCTGGGCACAGGCACTGCCATCCCTACAAGGCACAGGCACTGCCAGCCCTGCAAGGCACAGGCACTGCCAGCCCTGCACAGGCACTGCCAGCCCTGCCTGTCCAGCCCAGCCGGGCACAGCCCCTGCCAGCCCTGCCTGTCCAGCCCAGCCCTGCACAGCCCTGGCCAGCCCTGCCTGTCCAGCCCAGCCTTGCACAGCCCTGCCCACGCCATCCCCACGCCGCCCCACTCACCGCCCTGTGTCAGCCGCAGGCTGCTCTCCCTGCTGCCGCCCCGGCGCGATCCCCTCCACTGGCAGTCGGGGGGCTGCCAGCCCAAGTTGCAGTGGCAGTTGCCCTGGTTGTTGCACACCTGCAGGGCCAGGGAGGGGTGCAGGTGTGCAGGGGGCTGGTACAGCCTGCCCCCCCAGCCCTGCAGCCCTGGGACTCACGCCGTGGCCGTGGCACTTGGTTTTGCTGTCACAGGTCTGTCGCAGCACCGAGAGTGGGTGGCACGTGTTGTTCATACACACCTGGGAAAAACCATGGCAGCTCCAGCCCAGCACTGCCTCACCCATACAGCGCTCAGCACATCAGGCTATGGCCCAAAGGAAAATGAAAACACACTATTTAAAAAGAAAAAAAAAAAAAAGACAAGCCACAGTTCTGCCCTGAGGCCAGGTCATTCTAGTGCTCACACCCCACCAAACCTTTAATGCAGTATTTGCAAGTTCTTACAGCGTTTTTAAATATCAAGCACACCGCTGCAAGGAACGAGTGTTTCTATGACCTTGTTAATATTTACAGTTTCTATTTGTCATTCCAGATGATTACAGAATATTTCCTTACCCTTCCAGAGCCACACTTTGTCCCTGGAGCAACCTGAAGGGGATCCAGCCAAATGGACACGTTCAGGTAGTTCAGAGTCACACAGATGTGATGCCTCACCCGGGCGTACATCACGGCGGTGGCAGGTGCTAAGAAGGGCTTGTGGGATGGGTATGTGCAGACTAACTTCCCACACCTGAGATCCCTGGAAAGACAATTTGCACAGGATGTGCATCAAACATACACAGACATGTGGGTCTGTTCTTCAGCACAGGCTACAGCCAACGTCTGAGGTCACCATTTGTGGTATTTGCAGGGGTCCCCAGGACAAGGTGAGAGATGAGTGAATCTGACTCCATGTTCTTAGAAGGCTAATTTATTATTTTATGATATTATTAGTTTATTATTTTAATAATTTATCAATTTGTTTATTAATTTATTATTTTATGATATTATTTTATGATATTATTTAGCATAGCATTAAAGAATACTATACTAAAGAATACAGAAAGGATACAAACAGAAGGCTGAACAAGAATGATAAAGAAAAAGTCGTGACTGACTCCTCAGAGTCTGACACAGCTGATGGTCATAGGTCATTATGTAAAAACAATTCACATGGAACCAAACAAACATGCACCTGTTGGTAAACAATCTCCAGCCACATTCCAAAGCAGCAAAACAGGGAGAAGCAAATGAGATAATATTGGGGGTTTTTTTGAGGCTTCTTATCTTCCCAGGAGAAGAAAATGTGGCAGTGACAGACACACACAGATAGTGCCTGATGAGCACTGGGACATTAAACAGCACAGTCTGCTGAGGAAACATCAGCAGGACTGGGAGGTCCAAGGGAGGGTCTGTGACACAAGGAGAGCCACCATACCGAGGAGAACACACAGAGAGGTATTACTGCTCCATAAACTGGAGTCTTGACACTTCTCTCGAGTGTCCAGCCCCAGTGAAACGTGGATTTTGGCAGAGGCAGTGCCCCCTGCCCAGCTTACCTCCAAACACAGCGCCGGTACTTGTGCGCAGGCTCGAACCCGCAGTGCCCGAACCTGTCCCGCTGCCCGTTCACCTCCTCGTAACACATCGTGGGAGCGTTCTTTGAGTCTGCAATTCAGCAGTAATGTGTTACTGGGATAGATGAGATGTGCAAATTCCTGCTGAGGCTACGGTAATCTCACCGAATGAAAATCCTGGCGTACCAAAGGAGGGTTCCAGGAAATTCCCTCTGATGAGATTACAGCACCAAAATCCTATCTTAGCCTGAATATTCGTCTCCAGAAATGTGGATTCCAGAGAATTATTCATCTGACCAAACCCCAGCAATATGCATTCGATATGCATCCTCAGTAAGATAAATATGTGTCTCCCAGAATGTATATTGCAGGAGATTTTCCTCTAACAAAGTGAATTATTTACCATTTTCGGGAAACTCTCAGCAAGAAAGGAAAAACTACATGAATATGCTAAAAAGATAAAATCAGCAATAAGAAAGCAAGAAACCCTTTCCAGCAATCCTCAGAGTTTGGAAATGTATAAAAAAGAGTTTGTGAAAGCTGTCTCTCCATGATGCACAGAGGAGAAGAGCCACAGTGGCCCCCCCTGTCTCACCTGATGCTGTTGGCCTGGTTCAGCACTGATCTCATCTTTGCTTGTGGCCTTTTTTATGACTGTATTTTAATTATTGAATAAATTCTCCTTATTAATCAAATTAGCTAATTCATTTATAACATTACCATTAAAAGGAACACAAAGAAACTTATTCTGGTATCTAATAACTTCATTTCTCATTATTTAATTAGAGAAAACATACCTATCCCTGCCCAAACCCTCAGCAGTCCTGAACCTCAGAAATCAGCAGGGGAAATTCTCTGATTGAGTTTGCCCACAGAAAATAATTTGCTTTTCGTTCTTTCCATTGTTATCTGTGAAGCACTGGAGGCAATTTGTTAACCAGAGCCAAACCAGAGCTTGAAATGTTTCCTAGAGCTGTGCCTTCTCCCCAGGTGCCCCACTCTCACCCGAGCTCGGTGCATTGAAGAGCACAGGTAGGTGATGCTGTGGCCAGCCCTGCCCCTGAGCAGTGCCATGCCACCAGCACAGCCCGTTACCTTGCCCGTAGAGCCGCTTGCACTGCAGGTCTGGGGACTGGCAGCGTCCGTGGTAGCAGTAGCCGGTGCCACGGCCGCACTCCTGCCCGTCCTGCACGTACAGGTCGGGCGGGCAGGCGGCGGAGGAGCCGCTGCAGAACTCGGGCAGGTCGCAACTGGCATCGGCCACCGGGCGGCACAGCGTGTTCCTCCACTTGAACTGGGGAGCAGGAGGAGCTCTGCAGCCTCCCATGTCTGCCAGCCTGGGCAGGAGGAGCCGCTGCAGCCCCCCATGTCTGCCAGCCTGGGCAGGAGGAGCTCTGCAGCCTCCCATGTCTGCCAGCCTGGGCAGGAGGAGCTCTGCAGCCCCTCTCACCCACCAGCCTGGGCAGGAGGAGCTCTGCAGCCCCTCTCACCCACCAGCCTGGGCAGGAGGGGCTCTGCAGCCCCCCATGTCTGCCAGCCTGGGCAGGAGGAGCTCTGCAGCCCCCCATGTCTGCCAGCCTGGGCAGGAGGAGCTCTGCAGCCCCTCTCACCTGCCAGCCTGGGCAGGAGGGGCTCTGCAGCCCCCCTCACCTACCAGCCTGGGCAGGAGGGGCTCTGCATCCCCCCTCACCTGCCAGCCCCTCTGCCCATGGCCTCAGGGTGCCTCCCCTTGAGGTGCTCAGGTGTGACATGTGTGTGACACTGCCTGGGACAGTCCCCAGGTAATATTCCTCCCAGGAGTTCCCAAGAGCTGAGAAGCCCAGCCTCAGGAACCTTTCCCATTGCACAGCAGGAAGTTTGGCTCTATCCCTCAGCATACCACTTCTCCAAAAATAAATAATGATTTTGTCATATTTATAAAAATGTGCCTTACCTGACAATTTCTACAACATAATCCAGAGGCACATCTTGCTCTTGGCCTCAGTCTACATGTTGGAGTGCAACACTTGTCCTTCTGGCATTCCTGTGGACACATGGCACACCCAAGTTATTTTATTTTGTTGTCCCCCCAGGCTTCTCCTCCTCTCCCCATATTACTTGAGCAATAGCCAGCAGAACAAACGGGCAAAGCTGCCACACAGAAACAATCTCCAACTCAACACAGCCCTCCCTGGGCTGCTCCTCATATGGGAATCCATAAAACCAGAAAGTTTTGGGAAAGCTGCAAAAGGCAGGCCTCAGAGACAGCAGAACTGTGATTAGAGCTAAGCAGGAGCCATAAAATAAGATAGCAGAAAAATTATGTAAGAAATAGAAAAGTAAGGACAAATAGAACCATGGTCTGTGTATTAATGCTTGTCCAGAATAACTCCCTGAGCTGCAGGAAAGTTTATCTAGTGAGATATTGGGGAGTTCTAAGCTTCATAATGGAGCTCTGTGCATTGTGTTTGAAGGCTCACAAGCAGGTGTTGTATTTGAAATAAGCAAAAATTGTTTTAACCAAAGGTAACTGTGCTTATAGTGGTTGGATGGAACCACTGTCAATATAGAATATATACTATACAGATATAAATACTGTCAGTGTGCTTCTGCTTTGTGTGATTGGGCAAAAAACTTTTAAAGTGAGTTGTAACATTGAGTTCTTTGTCTGCTGCCTGGGATGTGAGCTGCTGGCATCTTCCCATTGTCATAACCATGGAATGAGAGTGATGCTGGAAAATAAAACAGCTCAGGGAACGTTCCCAGCAGTCCTGTCCTGTTGGTGATTTGTACACAGCCCCCAGCTGGCAATACCCTGCTGAGCTGGGGCTCCTGATCCCAAGGGCTGGTGACTCCACAGGTACTGGGAGCACAAGGCAGGGCTGTGCCCACCTGGGCCGGCTGTGCCCACCTGGGCTGTGCCCACCTGGGCTGTGCCCACCCAGGCATGCTGTGCCCACCTGGGCCGTGCCGCAGTCGCACTGCTCGCCCGCCTCCACCACGCGGTTGCCGCAGACGGCGCCGTTCTGCCGGGACAGGCGGCTCAGCCGGGGGCTGCTGAAAAGGCATTCGCCCCTGCCCTGCTTCAGGAAGGTCTCAAAGTCCCTGATGCTGCAGTTACTGAAGGCTTTCGCCCCGCTGAGATGTCTAAAATAAAGCAATGATTGGGTTATAAGTTACACATTCAGCGCCCCTCTCTCTCTGTGAAGCTCTGGGCAAGTCAAGGGCTCGCCCAGACACTGGCACAGGGTCCAACAGCCCCTTGTGTCTATTAATTCACCTGATCTACAGCTCATCATTAACAGAGACTGAAAAACATCCTGAAGTACCTTCATTTCAGAGAGCAAAGGTCTCTTTTGTCAAATCAAGCACTAAATAGCTATTTAATGAATTCTTTTTTTTTCTTCTTAGAGGAATAAAGGCAGGTATTTCTTCACTGAAGTAATGGTATTGAAACAACTGAAATAACTGGTATTCAGGCATTGGAATTGCTGCCCAGGGAGGTGGTGGAGCCCGCACCCCTGGAGGTGTTTAAGAAATGACTGACGCAGCACTCAGCGCTCTGGTCCAGTTGACAAAGTGGTGATTGGTCAAAGGTTGGACTCCATGGTCCTGGAGGCCTTTTCCAGCCTGAGTGATTCCATTTTTGCAGTGGAATGACAGTGGTGGAGGACACTTCTGACAAGGGGACACCGTGCAGCCATCCCTGTCCCTCCCCTGGCGTGCCCCAGCCCCGCAGCAAACTCACAGGGCCTCGGGGCTCATGGTGCAGACTCGCCCGGGGCAGCTGCAGCCTCGGGGGCTGTCAGGGCTCATGCCCAGGCTGTGGCCCAGCACCTGTGCCAGGAGCACGGAGAAGGACTCCAGGGTGACGTTCCCGTGGTACTGGAGGGAGGAGAGAGGGGAGCTGCCGGAGCTGAGCGCTCCTTGCAGAGATCCCTGCTCCGCACACGGATCCTCCCACGTGCTCCATCCACCCCTGCCCCTGCTCCTGCTGCCCAGGCTGAGTTCACAGCCATGTGGGCTGCTGAGGGACAGGCAGAGGACAGGGGGACCATACCAGGGCCACGGTGGCAGCAGCATCTCTCTGACATGCCTTTCCTGGAGCTGCAGCACCCACGAGGGCTCCTTGCTGCCTGTACCTGGAACAGAGGGGGGGTCACTGCTGCTCCCAGGGACCCCCTCTGGCTGTGGTCAGTGGGGGACACTGGCTCTGTACAGCCCAAGTCCCCTTGGTGCCCCTGACTGGGGAGCTGGGGCAGGGTCTGGTGCCTGGGGCTGGCAGGGGATGGATGGCACCATGGCAGCTGCTGCATCGTAGGAGGAATGGCTTGGAAGAAATACTTTAAGAACATTAAGGATTTAGGAAACATGGATTTTTGAAAAAGCATTTTTTGTCAAAGTTTCAACTTACATTGGTTTGACTGATTGCTACCACGAAACCTTTAACACTAATGAACCTTTATCTTACCCTAAGAGAGAAGCAATGTTGTGTGCCTGTGGCTCCAGAGACAACAGTTTCCACTGTAAAAATCGCTGTAGAAGGTCATCTGTGTCCCCTGCTGTTGATATTTTATCCCCCTCTGCCCACAGCTCCAGGGAGGACAGCACAATGGTGACATTAAGGGGATTAAACATCTGAAAGTATAAGAGAGGAAACATCTGCTCTCACACCTTCCCTTCATGCAGAGTCACACAGTAAACACAGGGGAAAAGTAAATTGCTGCTGTGAGTGCCTCAGTGACATCTGTAGCCAAAAAGAATGAACACACCTAAAGAATAAAGAGATGCTGAGCCAAAGTCCAATAACTTCATAAGTGTTTTGGGGTTCATAAGGGGTTCATAACTTCATAAGGGGTTTTGGGAATAACTGCTCATTCCACAAGTGAAGCATAAGACCACCAGTGGAGTAAAGAACAGGACTGGAAGTTGGTTACAAGCACCTGAGAGTAAGCTGGTTAATTGCATCAGTGAGATCAGGGATCTGCTGGACAGAGAGGGAAGCAACCCAGGCGTTTGTCTGTACATCTGCACGAGACATGGCCATCACACAGGGAAAGATGTTCTTTTGTGGCAGACTGACATGTCCAGGGGAAAAACCTTTCTCAGGAAACATGGAATTTTTTGCATAACATCCTCCTAAACCTACAAGCAGCTAGGAAAGAGGTGGCCACGGCTAACATCAACATCCCCCTCATCCCCCATCTCACTGCAGTACAAACCAGACTTAAGAACTCACATTGTTGATTAAATTGAAGGCCTGGATTACATTCTGTGTCGCAGCATTCGGGTCTGATCCCATATAGTTGTACTGAAAAACAACCCAAGAGGACACAAAGGCAGACAAGGGGCTTACCAGGGTGAAGCATGTCAGTGTTGGAACACTGAAATGATTCCCAACACTGAGCCATGGAGACATGAGCTACAAATTCACATTCCTTATTTCCTACAAAATCCACAGCACATGCAACTTTTCAAAACAGAAAACAAATCCATGTCAAAGCTGGGAAATGTTTCCATTTCCATGCTCAGAGAAGTCAGGCAAAGAAAAGGAAAAAGTGGCTGGCATGGACTTACCAAAGCCTTGTCCAAAACCACGTATACTGTGAGGTATTTGGGAGACTGTGCAGCGGCCGAGAGGGGCTGAAAGAGAAAATGGGCCTCAAAGTACAGATCCTGCATTCTCTGGTTGCCTCACTGCTGCTGCTGGCTGTGCTTCTTCAAAGCTTGTGTCCAAGTGTGGCCAAAGCTTCCAGCAGAATCAGGTCCCTCCTCACAGGACAGGGAGAGCAGCAGCACTGCGAGAACAGGCACCACTCACCTTGTCATCCCTGGGGGCTCTGTCCAGCATGTGCCAGGCTGCCAGCCCACCCTGCCCTGCCTCGGGGGGGCTGTGGGCAGGGGGGGCTGGTGCCATCTGCTCCTCACCCACTCGGTACAGCACGTGCTGGAAGGCAGGGGAGTAGCCCAGGGGCTGGATCCCGTAGCTCACGTTCTCAAACTGCAGCAAACCCCTGCCAGGGCACCAGCACTGCCCACTTGCTCCTGGGCACTGGCACAGCTGTCCAGCTGTTTGTTCTGCAGGACAGGCTGCCAGGGAGGGCAGCACAGGGACAGGGCTGGGGCTTTACCTGAGCCCCGAGCAGGTGTTGAGGGTCACTGCCGAGCTGGGGAAGCCATCGATGTAGCCCCAGTAGTGGCAGCCTCCCTGTGACATGACAGAGGACAGGGAGCCCTTCCATGGCTGGGCAGGCCAGCCCTGTGCCCACCATCCCCTTACCCACCACCCAGACAGCTGGAGCAGCTGCCTCAGGCAGAAACAAACTCAAAGCAAGGCCAGGTTACCTCAGCGTGGGCAGAATCAGAGTGCAAAGATCCCTGCTCACTGGACACATAAGTCTGGAAATCATCAGATAAAAAGGCACTGCAAGAGAGAGGCACAAAGTGAGGTACTTAGAGCAGCATCCATCAAGCAGAGCTTCTCAAGCTTCTTGCAGGTCCTGCAGCCACTGTCAGCCAGGGCAGTGGCAGGGCCAACTCACTGCTGCTGCAGGTGGATGGTGTACAGCCTCCCCTCAATCCTCAGGGTGTAGGACACTGCCTCCTTGTGCAGACAGAAAAGCAGAGAAGGGAAGAAATGGGAACAGGGAGTTGGGAATAGCACAATCCAAGACCTGCTGTGAACAGCAAAGGGGGAGCACAGCGTGGGTGCAGCCACCACGGTGCTGGCAGCTCTGCTGCGGTGCCATTGTTACAGCTGCCACCACATCTGTACTCCCCCAGCCCTCCTCTCCAGCTGAGCCCTCCCTTCCCCCATCCTCCCGAGCCCCCCAGCACCGTGCCTGCTTCTGCCCCTCCACTCCTTTAGTGCTGGCCCCCAGCTGCTGCGGGATTGTGATCTGGGACCAAACCTGCCCACCCAGAGGGGACAGAGACCCCCATGGCTGAGCCCAGTGCTGGTGGGCGAGGGGCTCGGGGGGGCCCTGCCCAGCCTCGTGCAGCAGCTCCAGGAGCAGCAGGAGCAGCAGCGGGGGCATGGCACAAAGTGGCCCCATGGCCAGCCAGTAACTGCCCCGCAGTAACGGCCCCACAGCCCACCAGTAACTGCCCCCCAGCTAACAGCCCCACCAGTAACAGCCCCCCCTCCCCTTAAAGCAGAGGCTGAGGCAGAGATTTGTACAAAACTGGCTTCTTTATTGCTTGTTGGGGCTGTACAAAGGGGTTGGGAACAGCCCTTGGGCCAGAGAGCGGCACGGGGCCGGCTGCAGAGGGGGACACAGCTCCCGACCTGCCCGGGACAGGTATCCCTCCACTTTACAAAAGAAAGTCAGTAGTCATCTTCAGGATTCACCACCAAAAAACTGGAGCCGTTTCCTGTCCCTGGGATCGCTCCTCACACCACACGTCCCTGCACCTGTGGCTATTCCAACGGGCACGCCGGGAGTACAAAAACTCTTTGTCTAGTGAAGGCACCATGTTCAGCATAGTTTAGCTCACACACACAGTTAAGTACATCTCTCTGGATGACTTCATTCCCTGGATCCCCTCCTCTTTCCCCACCCTCTGACCAGGGCTGGAGATGGGCTGCATCCAGCTGCAGAGCTCACTGTGACAGACAGACAGACAGCCCGCTCAGGCAGAGCGGGACACAGCAACACAATTAGGAAGTAATTGATTATCTTGGAACAAAAAGGAGACCCCCACCAGTACAGTTGGTGAAATTCTAGGTGACATTTTACAGATTTTAATGGTGTTATAAATCTTAATCTAAGTTTATGGGGAACCACAGGAGTTCAAGTATTTTATTACTGCACACACTATATATATATTTAGGTAGGTATATACAGAGAAAAAGATTATTTTTTGGCAATATTAGGGGGATTTTACAGATTGAGCTGTGCTTGTGGCGAGCACAGAGCAAAACAGCCCAGCAGGCTCTTCAGCACTTATCTCACTTTTAGCAAGTTTGTGCAATAGAACCTCACTTTTAGCAAGTTGTGCAATAGATTTCTATTTGTGACCACAACATCCAGCTTCTACCCACGGCACCACAGGATCAGGATCTACAGCTCCCTCTCCTAGCACAGTGGATGCTGAGCACCTCTGCTCAGGAGGAGTTCCAAAATCCAGTCTAGCCCATGGTGCAGGAGCAGAGGGCAGCCTGCTCTGACACACAGTAGCCCAGAAGCATCCTGACTGACACTGCAAGGGCTTGGCTGTTAGAGCACGGGGTGCACCAGCCACCAGGCTCCCATTTCAAGTGCTCAGAGAAGCTCTGGTGGTCCAGGCAGAGACACTTCCCACTTCCCAGTGTTCTGCAGGGACTGCTGCTGTCTTTAGACCTGAATTAAAACCTAGCAGCAGCCCATTTTTTAAAACCAGAATATGGCCGTGTCTTCTCGTACCTTTATCTTCACTGCCCATCCATTATTAGTGGGAATTAGTACAGGAGTCTCGTTTAGCCACTCTCTAATTAAAAAGCATTAAACTCAGTGCTCCTATAGCACAGCTTAGTGTCAGTCAGCATGGAGTTAAGAATTTAAGTACATTATTATGCATCTATAAACATATATACATGCATAAACATGTTTAAAATATATCTCTCTTCCTGAAAATGTCCTCTGAGACCTCATTCTATTTATGCCATGAAGGTGTACATGGGAAACACTTTCCAGTCCATGCAGAGTAACTGGAAATTAACTGACAAATCTCCTTGCTTTGCAAACTGGGTTACTCCAATTCCTCACTGCACAGTCAGAGAGACAACAACAAATCAGACAATTTCCTTACCAGGGCTCGTGGCAGGAATGGGGAAACCCAAACCCACGTGCTGGATTTCAGGACTATTTCCCTGCAGGCTGCTGCACTCCTGCTGCCAGCCTGGCTGCAGCGGCAAAGCTTGGACAGAGCGAGGGACGGGCCGGGTGTTTCAGTCCCTGGAGCTTTGGTCGAGGTATTTATTGAGTGTAAAGTTCTACATTCCTGCTTGGGATCTGTCGTTTGCCCTGTCCCAGGCTGCAGAGGGAGGCTGCCGGCACTGCCACGGGATGCCAGGAGGGGAACTGCAATTTCAGCTGTCGCAGCCGCGGCAAAGCTACTTGGGAGGCAAAGGTGCCGGCCGGGAGGGGAAGTACTGTCCCTGAGGTAAACATTTCTGCTGTGCTGCCGGCGCTCCCTGAGGTACAACCTTCTGCTGGGGGGGTGGGGGCCTGCAGGGGACAGAGGAGGAGCAGTCAGTGCCACACACAGCCCACCCTGCCCCAGCCCGGCCTCGTTCCAAACATGCCACGCTCAGACTGTGCCTTCAATGGCCTGGAATCCTCTGGGAACCCCACCTGTTAAAACTCACCTTTAGTATTCACAGGGAACCCCCAACGAGGGGAGAGAATGATGCATCTGACTCCATCTTATCAGAAGGCTAATTAATTATTTTATTATACTATATTATTCTATACTGTATTACATTTCATCTCAACTGAATCTGCCAAGCACTCAACCCTGCTCACAATCTCATGCCTGTCAGCCCACAGTCCTGACACACACAGGCCAAGGAACCAAAACACCATCACTGTGGGTAAATAATCTCCATATTGCATTCTACTTTGGCACAAACACAGGCACAGCAAATGAGAAAAAAATATTCTTGGGAAGAATTGTGCCTTGCTTTTCTCTGTGATGAGAAATATGGCAACACTCACATTTTCTCCAAAATTCTCTGAAGAATTCTCTTTTGGAGAAAAGGGGCCCAAGAGCCCCCCCAACATGAGCTACATTAGGATGCTCCCACTCAGCCACTGGAACTTGCTGAGGCAAAGCACAGCACTGCATCTCACAAGCACAATTCAAAAGGAAGATGAAACATACAGGAAAACTTCCTGCTCAAAGTTAAGAGAAATGGATTTGCACTTTTGGCCATAGCATTCACAAATCAGCACAGTGACAGATTTGTGAGTGATTTGCTTTTAAACTGACTGTTTTAACAGGCCTTTCATCCACCTGCTGGGCTAATCTGCCCTCACAGCAGCGCTCTGAGCCTCGTTCATCACCACACAGCCGTGACGGCGCACGATGGATGCGCTGCCTTCCAGGGCAAAGTGAAGGAGAAACTTCTCCCAGTGAAAAGTCAGCCCCACTCACACACCACACACGATACAACACCCCAGGGCTCTCAGGAGTGACAAGAAATGCCATCAGTGCCCCTGCCAGGGGGGATTTGCACTGACCTGCTGGGCACCCTCGGCGGCTGCTGCACCGGGTACTGCGGTGGGGAGTAGTAGGGCTGGTGGAAAGCCTGCTGGGGGTGCTGGTTAACTGGGTAAGCTGGGACAGGAAAGGAGTTGGGATGCATATCCTACAAAGGAAACACAAAGAGAATGATTCCCTATGGGCAGTTGGTGAGCAAAATAATTACGTCAGGGAATTGAAATATTTGTGTCGCTAAATAAGAGACGTTCAGGAACATTTGTAAAGCAGCCTGGCAATGTCAGAGGTGCTCCTTCCTCTGAGAAACTCAGCAGGAAGAAGCAACAGCAGTCTGGGAACTGCTGGATTTTGAAAAACGCAGCAAGGCTGAGCACAACAGCACTTGGTTTGCTCGGGGAGCGTGCTCTGGCTGGCTGTGGCTTTCAGAGGACAACTGCTCTGACAAGGAGAGGGGCTCTCACATGGGCTGGGTATCTGTCATGAGGAAAAGGGAGCAGCAAAGCAGGCAAACCAAGCACGGCCTGGGACAACACTTAGACTGGGAAACTGAGGAGTCCCCCACAAAAGCCTTAGGAAAAAAATATTCTCTCTGCTTTTTATTGAGGAGAAGCACGATTTTCAGAAGTGAAGAAGTAACTTTAAAGCTTTTATTAGGGCAAAAGTTGGAGCAACTGCCTCCATCTCTTTACTTGAGAGTAACAAATAGAGAAAGGGAAAGTAGCTGATTCCTACCATGGGCACAGCTCTCGGAGGATAAGGCATGCCACGGGAGAAGCCTCTCTGCTGGGAGCCCCTGGGCTCAGTGTCTGGCCGAGGAGGAGGTGATTGAAGTGACCTGAAATCCAATGGATATGGGCTGTGTGAGCACATAACCCAGACACAATCCCTGTGCAGGCTGTGAATCCAGGCACTGTGAACCTGAGCTGGATTTATACTATCTTAGCACATATCAAGTGTGAGAAAGATAATAATTACCACAAACCTAACAAACAACAACAACCCTTTTTCTGTTCAAGACTCTGGCATCTTCCCTTTGCCCCTCTATAAAAAGATGGGACCCAAAAACAAACCCCTATCACCAATGCACAAGAACAAACATAACAGTAAAGAGAAAACTCTCTGCTCTCTCGATTTGGGATGGATTTATCTTTTCTGTCATTGCCAGAGGCAAACTGCATGTGCCATTGGATGCAGGGGCTTTCCCCTGACATCCTGGCACTGGGATACACCTCCACACTTTGGCATGGCTGCTGTAAACAAACATCCACGGATTTTGCCCTGTTCCAGGGCAGAGGAGAAGGCAGAACGGAGGAGGCACTCACGAGTGGCAGCGGGACATCAGCCTCCTGCAGCTCCTCTTCAGCCTGTCCCTCTTGGCAAAGGCCAGAGCAGCAGCCACGAGCAGGGGCAGCACCAGGAAGAAGAACACCAGCAGCCCATTGCGCAGGGAGGTGTCTTTGAGGGCACAAAACCACAGAGAAGAAATAAACCTTACAGCAGAGAAAATGAGCTAGGAATGGTTCTGTAACTGCTTTCCATTTCTCATAGAAAAAACCCCAAGAATCCAATAAGATAGATGCCCAAATAGATCCTTTCTGTTTATCTTTTAGAGCTGACACCCTGGGCTGCAGTAGCACATGAAATTAGGAGATCAATCCTCATTTTTCATGACTGTAATGTTTCATTACTAAAGATTTTATGAGAGAGGAAAACAGAGCTTCTGCCTTTTGGTCTGATGTTAAATCTACCTCTTCTCCAGCCACTGTTTGCTGTAGACAAAGAACTTGGGTTCTTCATTTTGACGTTTTTATATGCAGCAATTTCTCCCCTGCAGGCTGTACTAAAGCAGCCTTTCCCTTTTTCTGTGTGATGATTTGAGGGATCTGCCTGAGCTCCAGTGTGCTTCTCCAGCCTGTTATTGCACCAGAGTCCCTAGCCTTCCCAAACCCACACCAGCTTATGAAAAACAGTCTTCAAGATCATCCTTGCAGCCCACAGAAGTTACACCAATCCCATCTTTATATACTCCACATGGACACAGCAAGTTTTCTCCAGATTAGAGCTTGGCTCTGGCTTCCTATTTCACCTTCAAACCCTCAGTGAGCAAAGCAAGCTTCCAGCTCTGTCAGTTTGCTTTCTCTTGTGCAGGAACCACGCTTCCCTTCACTGGAGCTTCCCTTCCAAGCCTGGATACAGAGAAGTCCAAGAGGATCCTTGTTCTGAGGTGGCAGAAATCACCTGAACTAAAGCAGTCCAGATCCTTACAGATCCCTACCCCAGCATCTCGGGACAGAAGTGCAACACCTTGAGCAGAAAACTGCCAGAATTCTTTGCCAGTGAAACCCAGAGGTGTCTGGTGCATGCAGAGCCATGCACCAAAGTTCAGCAGGAGCACCCAGCCCCAGCCCAGCTCTCACAGCCACTTGCCATTGTAGGGAGGGCCACTGTCCACGCTGCCCCCGTAGCCTTTGGAGTCACAGAAAGGGGGGGCCCAGCCTGCTTCACAGTGGCAGTTCCTGTTGTTGTTGCACACCTGTATTCCAAAACACAAATACTCAGTCACCTCCATTTCTGTGCATTTCAATCTGCTTGCAGCAGCCACGGTCAGTTCTGTCCTTTGTGCTGCTCAGCCTGGAGACTTTTACCCAGTTACTCCATAGCCAATTCCAAACAGACCTTGGCCAGGCATCCCAAGATTTCACATGACTGAGCACACACAGCACTGTTCAGGAAGAGCTTCCAAGGATTAGCTATCCCAACAGCTCACACACCATGGCTTTTACTTGTTTGTTTTTTTCTTTGTGAGATGCAGAGTCAAATTTCATTAGCAATACTGGAATTGGGAATTCTTGCCTGGCAGAGAGTTGTGTCGAAGATTTTTTTTGACACTGCTACAGGTTCTCTTGCCTAGAGGCATTTTATAGAGAGTTTTACAGTTTGACAAAACAGAAAAATAAAGTTACTAGTCACAATTTGAGAACTTGCTGCCTCTCTTCCCTGCTTACCCCGTGCCCGTGGCACTGCTTCTCCACATCACAGTCGTAGTTCAGGACAGAGGCACTCACACACTGGAAGTGCCTGCAGATCTGGGGAGCAGAGATGCACACAGATGAGGGATGATGGCATTTCAGTGTCCCCTTCCCTGCCCAGATCCCTGCTCCTAGCCCACACCACGCTGTGCTTGCTGCCACAAAGCCACACACACTCTCACTGATAATTCCAAACTCTGCAGAAACTCTGTTCCACAAAAGGCCTCTCAGCATGGGGCTGAGCTGGCACTGGAGCCTTTTGTCTCCAGTCTGAATGTAAAGGAACAGCAATTAAATTGTGCCCAGTAAGGACATGTGGAATGCACATTCCTCTACTAGGGCTAAGCTTCTGCACTCTTTAGTTTAGTTGGATTTTAATTGAAAGTTGTCTTCGAGGCATTTGTGTGAGCCTGGCTCTTCCTGCTCATTGACAGAGCAAAGTTTGGCTCTCAATGAACTCAATTTCTTTCACTTCACCTACAAATGAAAGGCTCATTAAAGGTTTGATGCAGCACTGGGCAGTGGGGGAAATCAGTGGACTCATTTAGTTTCACATTAACTACATAACACATTATCCAAAAATAATGGTCAGAACTATTTATGAAACAGTGCAGCTGAAAATTTTATTCCCATGAATACCCCAATATTATTACATTAGGCTATCATTTTAAATTTTTTTATTACCTTTCCATCACCACACTTGGTACCTTCATTCACCATTCCTGGGTCTGGGACATCAGAGCCCAGCTGGAAATCCACCCCCCAGCATGTGGTGGGGGTGCCTCTGATGGGAGTTAGGATAATAGCAGGCTTGATTCCAAACACAGGCATGGCTTTCACATTTTCACACTGCAGCTTCCCACACATGGCATTCCTACAACAGCAACACGGGAATGCTGTAGTGACACTTGAATTTATTCTGAGAACCAGACTACCATGTGCTTGATACCATCTTTCCACTGGAAGATGCTACTTGCAAACAAAATTGAGGCAACTTGACAAATAAAACTGAACTGGGCTTCATTCCAGTGCTGCAAGAGTAGTTTATCCCTTCTTTCTGTAAGCTGCTGGAATCTCTACATTAAGGAAAACATGATGATTTGCTTCTCAGCCTCCCATATGTGAACATTTAGGGAATGCACAATCCTTGACAGGAGATGTGGAACACGCTCTCCTCAGCACAGCCCTGCATCCCTCTACAACATCCCAAACTGGCAGCACAGCACCCAAATACAGATTCCCAACCATGTATTTCAGAACTTCCCAATGCACTGGGCTCAACTCACCAGCTGGAACATTTCTTGTAGTCATGGCCATGGAAACCACAGTTGCCAAATCTGTCTCCCTTGGAATTCACTTCAGCAAAGCAAATGTTGTGGGCTGCTTTGGCTTCTGCAAACAACAGCCCATCCCCAGAGAGAGGAGCCACGTTACCCAGGCACAGAAACATCTCCCACAGGATCTCCTGTACCCAGAGCAACTACCCTGCCACACCAAGTATTTGCCATGCAGCAGCAAGCTTAGGAACTTGGTCAAAACCCTAAAGAGGTCACAATGCCAGAATCACAAGGTTCCAAGCTTAAAAACAGAGAAAAACAGTTACTCAACCAGAGTCAATTCTAGGATTTGATATTTCTTTACAGAGCTGTAGAGCAGAAACCCAACTGTACCAGAAATGATAAATGCAACAAAATTATGACTTGGATCCCCAGCACAAAACTAAGTGTAACACAGGAAGAATGCATGACCATGATGCTAAGCCATCACTACCACTGCTCCAAATGCTCTGCCAAAGCCAGCTGGTCTCTGTTAGTGACATGCAAATAAATATATTTTAAATAAACTTAGTGTATTTATAGGAATGTGCCCCCTGTTGACAGAGTGACAAAACTACCTTGTTTTTTTAAAAAGGAAATAAACCTAGAAGTTTTTCTCTTCAATGAGGTGAAAAGGCATCTCATAAGACTTAGGGGACTTCACTTCAAACTTAAGGATATCTAATTGGATAAGAGCCAAAAAGTTTTGCTTGGGCAATTCACTAGAAAAAGAAGAGAACAAAGAAACTAATTGCTTTTCTGAGATGCTTTACCAGGGGCAAGAGGACCTCTTGCACCTGGCTCGGTTTTTCTCTGTAAAGAGTTTTGATATTTTGCCTTTTACCCTGATGATTTTATGCCTTCTGAGGTAGCTGGGTGTGAAATAAACCTCCAAGAACTAACAACACCTGGCTGGAGGAAACCCATATTTCATGTATTCTTTAGTTACATCCCTTAGAAAGTCTGTCACCCTTGCCCTTCCTTACTGGAGCCAAAGATGTCCTGGCACTGAGCGTCGTAGTACTGGCACACGCCGTTGTAGCAGTAAGCCTCCTGGTTGTGGCAGGGGTGCCCGTTCTGCACCGTGAAGTCTGGCTGGCAGAACTGGGAGCTGCCATTGCAGTACTCTGGGAGGTCACACTCGTTGGAACTGGCACGACACTCCGTGCCTGCGGGGAGGAGCTGAGCAGAAAGGGGAGGGAAAACTGAGTCACAAAAGAGGAAGCTCAGAGCAGAGAGTGCTGCTGCACCTGAGCCATGATACACCCCAAAGCAGGGACTGAGCTGAATTCTGATCTGTGTGTCCTTGTGGGGCAGGTGTGAGAAACAACTGCTCACTTTGAGAAGTTAAAAAGGTTTGTTAAACCTTGATAAAAACACAGCAAAGGGCTGCATGAGGGAAAAGATGCAGGGCTGGGAGCTGTCCCTCGTGCACACCACAGGGCTGGTTCATCTTCAAGATGCCCCTGGGGGCTGCACCAGCCAGCCCTGGCCCTTCCAGAGTCTGTCAGGCAGCTCTGCTGTGCCATTTATCAGTGCAGACTGCTTTGGCACTGGATTGCAGGTCAGGTGTTGCCATGCCCACCCCCTGAGCACCCCCAAGCTTTTCCATTCCCACCTGCCCCAGGTAAGGGACACCTGTGCAGCTCCTTTGTACCTGTCCTGGACAGCCCAGGCTGTCTGATGGGCACAATACAGGGAAAAAGGGAACTGTGGGGGGAACAGAGGGCATCTAAACCACAATAACATAACTGCACATCACTAAAGCTTTTCTTGATATTCACACAACGGTTATCTTTTGTGAGAGCCAATCATCTCATTATCCATCTATAACACAGGACAACTCCCTCTCACAGATGCACTGACTGAAAAGAAGAGCCAACACTCCTTTTCTCAACTTCCTACCACCAGCACAGTCTCCTACCTGGCAGTTCTTGCAGCAGTCACCATAAGCACATACAGCACCAGATCGCAGCCTGCACGTTCCTGGCTCGCAGCACGGATCGCTCTCACATTCCTGAGGACACAAGGGCTGTGAATGTCACAAAATCTCCCCCTCTGTCACAAACAGTCCCCTTTGAAGGGGGGCAGAAGACTGCCCTGGCACTGCTGGGATAAGTTACACACACAGCTACCAACCTTTGGTGAGCCACAGTCACACTCCTCCCCAGCATCCACCAGCTTGTTCCCGCAGTATGGGACGCTGTAGGTCTCATCAGGCTTTGGGACATTGAGCAGGCAGCTCCCACCTTTGTTGAGTGTCAGCTTCTCAAAGTCTTCTGCACTGCAGCTGCTGAAGTTCCTTGATCCCCTGCAATGGAGAAAAGGAGCTGAGCTTTACACTAAACCAAGCAGAACAGGGATATTTGCATCCCTCATTACAAGCACAACAGGACTCTCAGCAAGGGGAATTTGAAGGTGAAAGCAATCCCTAAAAACAAAGCACATGGATGGGGCATTTTGAGCTTTGTTTGCCTTCTCTTGCTCAGCTACTTACGATGCTCCAGAGCTCATAATGCAGCTGCTTGCCCCACAGTGACAGACTCGTTCGTCATCATGGTTCATCCCCAGGTTGTGGCCGAGCTCGTGAGCCATGATGGAGGCAAACATCTGGATACTGATCCTTCCAAACTGCACAGGAGTGACACAGAAGGCAGTGTGTCAGAGCTTATCCTGACAAAGTCAGTGTTTGCTTCTGTGCCGAGGAGACCCTTTTGCCATTTGGCTCTACATTATCAGGATTCTCAGACCAACAGGATTTCCAAGCAAGTACATGGAATTTGCTCAGCAGTAAGAGCCCTCAGAGAAACCTCTCTGGGACACTACCCAATAACCTCCACTTCCCAGAGCAGCTGCAACATTAACACAAAAACCAGAACTCTCCACACCAGCCCAATTCTCCTGAAATGTGCAAATTCCAGCACTTCTGTCACTGGTCCAAAGAAGCCAGATTTCTGGGATTGAGTTATCTGAAACCAGCAGCTTGGTTTATTAAAGCTCTGCTGTTCCATATAAAACATGCAGTGAACCAGCACTGCTCAGGGAGGTCACAGCTGCAGTCAGACAGCACAGGACAGATTTGGGAACACCCATAGCTCCCACAAACTTTCAAGGCAGAGATGCTTAAAACAACACAGAGAAATCCTTTTGCATGAGTACTACACACTGAGCAGAGGAGAAGCTGAGCAAAAGACTACAGAGAAGTTGTGATCTAGATACCCTGGAAGTGTCAGAAATTGTTGGGGACAACATAAGAGCCCCACTAAGCCCCTTCAGCTTTGTTAGGAAAGACACTGTGCTTCCAGGAAGACTTTCAGAGTGCAAACTCTGACCTCAGTCACATTCAGAGATCACTGAAGAAATCTCACCACGTTAATGCCTCCTGCATGGCTCTTGGAGCACACTGTTCCCACATAGGCCATTCCAGCTGTGCCACCAAAACCCTTCTTCCTGCAGTCATGAAGAGAAAGGAAAGGCCATCATCTGTCTGTACAGACACACACAGAATCCCCAGCAGCACACCACTCCTGCCTGTGGGGCACAAATCCTGCTGCTCCAGCTTTCCCAGGGGAGCACTGCTACTGACTGCAAGCACAAATGGCACCAGTTAAGCTTCTGCTGTCTGCTCAAGATTCCTTTGCTCTGTTAATTTAAAACAAGTGTTTACAGAGAAAGTCAGCCTCTTCCATATCATCCCTCTGCATATAAGGAGCACTACAGCTCTGAGGTGATTCTGGTGGTTTTGGCTGCTGTGGGTGCCCAAGACAGAAAAGCCCAAATAAGAACAACCTGTCCTGGCCCTTCAGGCAGGCTCCAGACTTAGCAAGCAGTTCAGCTCTTAATGATTATCAGCTCATTAGTGATTTCAGCCCTTTAGCTTGCTAAGTGCCTTTGGCAGGGCTGGGAGAGAGAGGAGGAGAAGGCTATGTGAGGTTCCACAGAGATGTCTTTGTTGGAGTCTTCTGCCAAGGGTCTCAGGGACAGCTCTTCTGCTGAGCTGGGCAAAAGTAGGGGTTTTTATAGGGTACAGGAGTTTTGGAAACTCTCCAATGGTGAGGGGAAAGTGACTTATAGACTTACAGAGAGATAAGCAAGGGTCTGAAGGCAGAACAGGGGCTTCTCCAGTCACCATGACCAGGCATTTCCAGTCTTAGGCTGCTGACTGCCATGGGGGCACTGCAGGCCCTGTGCCTGCCACACAGCTGGGCTGAGCAGGCATGGACAGGAGGAACTTACTGGTGTCAGGAAAATTAACCCACAGACACCAGAGGTTTATGTCCAAACAGGAGACAGAGGACTCCTTTGACTTTACTCCAAACAAGGCAGAGCCCATGGGGCATCCCCTGGGGTCTCTCAGATTTTTGGAGAACGCAGCCTCCCTTTTTATCCCAATTTCCAGCCACATTTCCCTTCTCTCTTTCCCCATTCCTGAGGTAATTGAGAGGTTCAGACTTCCCAGAACACCTGATCCCAAAGATTCCCCTCTGATGTATAACCCTCCCTTACTGAATTTAGGGGTTTTTCCTCCCCGTTGTTTCTTTCATCTCTCAATGTCTAATTTCATTTATCAGCAACCCTGAAGTTTATTTGTAAAATCAAATATCTTTTTCCATTCACCAATCAGTGGAATCCTTCCCATTGTTCCTTTTCTCTCCCAGTGCTGGTTTTATCCCCCAGCAGCCCCACAGCTGGTGTGGAAACACAAATCCCCCGTTCCTCTCAGTGGGAGCAGAGGAAGGAGCTGGCACTCACAGGACAAACTGGGCGCTGTCGTGCCTCCTCCGCAGAACCAGGTTCTTCTCTCGCCACTGCACGAAGTTGGCCAGCACATCCCCAGCTCCCCCATCAGTGCTGATGATGTTCTCGTGCTTCCAGATCTCCAGCCCGACCAGCACAATGCGGATGTTCAGCATAACGTACATCTGGGGAGAAAAAGGAGCAGAAATATTCATTTATAGCTTCAGGCAAAAATAAGTGGCCTGGTGGCTTGGATTTGTGGGGTGCCCCCGTGGCAGGAGGAATGATGAATGTGACTCCATGTTTTAGAAGGTTAATTTATTATTTTATGATCTATATTAGATTAAAGAATGCTATACTAAACTATACTAATGAATAGAGAAAAGATGCAGACAGAAGGCTAAAAGATAATAATGAAAACTCGTGACTCTTTCCAGAGTCCTGATACAGCTTGGCTCTGATTGGCCATTAAATCAAAACAATTCACATGAAACCAATGAAACAATCTCCAACCACATTCCAAAGCAGCAAAACACAGGAGAAGCAAATCAGATAATATTGTTTTCCTTTTTCTCTGAGGCTTCTCAGCTTCCCAGGAGAAAATCCTGGGCAAAGGGATTTTTCAGAAAATGTAACAGTGACACTGGTGTTATAGATCTTATTGCAAGCATCCATCTTTTCTGTGTTTGAGGTTTTTTTCACAGCTAGTACACAACTGGAACCACTAGAATGCATTTTCCCTGTGATTCAGACCTTCATTAGCTACAGGATCAATGCTTCAATGCCACACTGGCTACATGGTAAGACAATACCAGACAAAAAGAAAATCTCAATCCTGACAAATATCATGTGAAATAGTGGAGTTCCAGACATGCTTTTTCTCTAACCTTTACACAGACACAAGAATTGCAATAATTGCAACAATCTCTCCTGTCACTCACTGGATGTAGCACAGGTTAAAAGAATTTCCTAAACAAATTCTCAAGGTGGATAAGTGCAGATGAATTTAGAGATGGAAAAGCACCAGAACAGACCCCAAGGTGGAGATTTCCAAAAGGCAGCAGGGCTGCAGCACACAGCATCCCTCATACTCACACTGTCGAGGAAGTTTGCTAGCTGCACCATATGTTCTCTTACTTCTGTTTCACTCTTCCCAAAATCTTCAAACTGCAAGACAAAGAAACTTAGCTTCACCAAGAGAAGAGACAGAGACAACAGTTAGAAAAAGGAACAGAACAATTTTGCCTGGCTCCAAATATCCAAGAAGATGCAAACCAATTGAGCAGCATCTTCACTGGTACTGCTCAGCAGCTCAGTATTCCAAAGACAACAGCAAAGGCAATTTTTACCACATGCTTTCCTGCCATTAGGAGATTCCTTGCTAACAGAACCTCTCCCTGTCTGATGGCTCACTTTTTTCTGAGGAAGATTGCATTGAATATTTATCATCCACTTCCAGGGTAGCATATTTGCACAACTTGGATAAATTGTCAAGTGTTTTTCAACAATCCATTTGGGACTAATGAAATCTGAGGGCTTTCCAGGCCCTCTCCTGAGGAGAAAGAAAAAGGAAAGCCACACAGAACTCCCACCTTTTCTTTATCCACAACTATGAACAGCTCCACATATCTTGTCTGGTGCAGGACAGCCCTCTTTCTCTAGGGGAAAAAAAAATGTTTTAGACAACTTCAGATTTATTAATTCAAGTGTAAACAAAAAACCCCCTCATGATATTGTCATATTTCACTTTCTACCACCAGTGGTTTGAGACACACCCAAAGCACACGGTGCCAAACCCAAGCAGTGGAATCCAAAGCAATGAGAGTTTCTGTGTTTTACACTAAAACTCAGCTGCACAAAGACTCCCCTGGCTTCAAAAGCAAGGGACCTCTGCACAGATTGCTTTGGAAACTCACCACACACTTTGATAAAGGGGCAGAAAGATTCTACCAGCAAATACCAATGACTTTACTGTGAAAAACAATATTTCTTCAATCTTCTTCCTGTACAGACAGTCCTTGAAGGACAAGGGGGACTTCCCACCAAACTGCTACTGTGATGGTGAGGAGGATGGAATAAACATGACAATATTCTCCTGGCTCCTGATGCAGCACTTTGTTAACAAGGCTCTCCATGAGGGTCATGCTCCTGCCCTCAGAAATCCCCCCAAAAAGCCCAGGAATATTCTAAACAGCTGCCCCACCCTCCCTGCCATGTGCAGAAGCAGGAGGAGACTGTGGCTGCTTTGGGGAAGAAACTGAGCTGTCCCTTAGTGCAAACCCCCCAAATCATAAACCTTTAGGTATGCACTAAGCCCCAGGAAATCTGATAAGCTGCTTCCACATTCTTAAATGAACTCACAAAACCCCTTGTGTGGGGCTGGGGAGGACTTACCCGCAGCAGCTGGGTCATACTGGGATGGAGCTCTCCCTCTGCATGTTCCCCTTCCTGGCCTTCTGTGGTCACTCCACACTCTGTGGGCTCTCTCTTCACGTTATCCAATCGATACAGAATGTGTTTAGAGCCAGAGGAGGGATCCATGGGCTCAATCCCATAGGTGACATTCCCTACTGTCACCAAACCCCTAAAATAAGGCAGTGTGTAAGAAATCTGGCACTGAGCACAAAGGACAGTTACCCAGAATTTTACTGGGTAACCAAAGCCTGCCTACACCTCAGCTCTTGTGAACCAGCACACTTCACAATTCTACATTTCCACCTTTCACTGAGCAGAGCCTTAAAAATGCAGGACAAATACCTCTGCAAGGCTCTGCAAAGCCCCAGGAGTTACATCACAGGTCTTAAGCAGAAATGCTTTAGTTCAAATACTCTATTGCCACTTTAGTGCCTGACATGGCCCTGCAAAAAAATCAATGGCCCACAATATATGGCAATTAGGCCAAAGTAGAAAACAATTCCATCAAACTCGAGGTGCAGAAGGTTTAGGGCCAATTTTGTGAAATTTGGACACTAGTGTTCAACATTCCATTTCTGCAATAGGTACAGTCATCATGACTATCTGTGCAAGTTAAAAAATAAGCCAAATATGCATCAAAACCAACTTACTGCATTCTGGTGATAAATTAATAACTTATCTGATGGTACTTCAAATATCTGTGAACTCCTTGAATAAAAGGACACCAAGGCAGCCCAGTGCAGCCAGTGACTCCCTGGCTGGCTGAAGCACAGTGAAAAGCAGCAGATCTGGGTTTTGGCAATGGGACAGCAGGGACACAAAGGAGGAATTGTGCTACCTGAGCCCTGAGCAGGTGCTGACAGCCACCAGGGAATCCAGGGTCCCCTCCACGAAGCCCTGATAGTGGCAGTGATCCTGGCAGGAAAACAAGGGTGCATTACACAGGTGTTTCAGGCATCCCTGCACAGCCAGGGCAACCTCTGAGCTGCCACTGAGCAGCAGTGACTACAACTCAAGAACACAAGATGGATTAAGTTCAATTTACCACAGCTGGATTTCTTGACTTGACCTAGGCTATCCCTCGCCTGCTCTGTCCTCCACCCTGCCTCAAATATTTCCAGGCCAGCCCCTCCCTCCTGATTTGGGCCAAATTACTCTTCAGTCTTCTGGCAGAAGGTTCTGGCTTGTCTGTCACCTCTCAGCAGGAGGAGGGACAGCACCTGCTGTGCCCCCCAGCCAGAGCTGTGCTGCACAGTGCAGCCCTGACACACGGGGGACTCCGGACATCCAAATTCTGGGAACCAGACAAGGGGAGCATGGGCAAATACACTGCATTTTCTCTGGCAAGGACATCTTCAGACATGGATATAGGGGTCTAGAGCACAGGTTCTGGCCCCTGTTGTTCAGCAAGGAATGCAGAAAACACAGAGAGCTTCTGCCAATTGTTCAGGGCCAGTGTGACTTCTGTGACCTAATGCTGAAAAAGCATTTTTCCTCTAACCAATCCCTTCTAACTAGGAAGCAAACAGTCATTTGACTCAGGTGCTCTGTATTTTCAAGAACAAGATCCTATGAATCATGTCTGACTAATACTTCCCTTTCAAAGGAACAACACTGATCCCTAAGAGTGAAGCCATTAGGAAATCTCTCTTGCATTTTCTATCACAATTGTAGAGAGGAGCAGCTTCCAATGAGACAGCAACCACCTCCAGAACAGAAAATACAGGTTTGTCACAGGGTTAGAGCCTCATGATTCTCTCCAGGAAGAGGGCAGTGGGTGCTGAAAGGGGCCCAGCAGAAAATACAACCATCCTTTTGGAATCCCCAACTCCCTCATCCCACAGATTCTCTGTTCCAGTCACCCTCAGTGAGGGTATGAATAGAAGGAAGTCATACCTGGACATCTGGATATTCCAATTGCAACTTTCCCTCCTTGTCATAGGTATAAACTGTGAAATCTTTGGGCAGCAGTTCTCTGCAATGACAGGGGACAAGGAACACAAAAGGAATTTCATGGAAGGGCTGTGACATTGGAACAGAGCAGTAAGATGGCCCTAATCAAAAGTGTGACAAAGAATTAAATTGAAATTAAATAAGGAAACATTAAAAAGGAAAATACTCTGAAATTAACAAAGAAATAGTATATTTTCACAGCAAAATTCAAGAGATCAGAATGGCAGAACTGCTAATGAAATCAAACAAACCACCTCACCTCAGAGAGCAGAAAAAGCAGCAAAACCCATTAAATTGTGCTAAAAACCTGTTTCCAAGCAGAAAAAAAAAAATTCTAGCCCTCAGTCTGCTGCAGATGCCTTCCCCCCCCAGTCTGAGGAGGAAGTGCATTGGAAAGTCTCCCACGACTAAGAGTGCTGCACCATCCTGGTCATTCCATTGATGTGGTGCTGCTGAATTCCCACATTTCTGAGGGTCAGGGCCTTGGCAAGGGGCAAGTGGAGCTCCCCAAGGGCTTGCACAGTTGTGTCTCTATCACAAGGGCAGTTTGGCCAGCAGTGGCCTGGTAAATGACCATGTGCTGGTACAGACAGACAGACAGAGTCTGTACCAGCTGGGAGGTGTCAGCATTCAGACCTTGGAGAGAGAGTCAGTTTCCTCATTTATTAGTGTCCTTGTGCTACTGAGGAGGAAAAACCGCAAAACTAAAACAATAAACAAGATCCAGACAAAAGGGAAAATATTTACTTGAAATACAGTTCAGCTTGTTTATTTTTAGCTGTGAATAGAGAGAGTTGTAGATTCCCTGGGTCTCCTCGGAGTAATCTGCAGCTTCCTGCTCTGAAGGGGGTTCCCCAGGGCTCCAGGAATCAAAAAACATCTCTGGCTGATGGCCAGGACACTGGGACTCAGTCTCTTTCCATTCTGCAGAGCTGGGGTGTACCTGCACTTCCCACACAGAACCCCAGGATTCAAAACTCATGTCCTACCTGCCAGCTTCTCATCTGGACACAGCAGTTTGGGTCATTTAATAATTTAAAGAAATTCAGCACTTACTTGTTCTTTTCTAGATGAATGGTGTATTCTTTTCCCTCAATCTCAACAGCATATGACACCTTGTCCTGAATATAAAGAAAGGTGCATTTTACTCATGTTAATGAATGAAACAATCTTTGAAACCAACAACAATGGATGAGCCTGAAATTTATTTTATAATTGTCCCTGCCCCAAGAGCTTAGCATCTCTTCCTGTGTGACTGGGGAAAAATCCCATGAAGGAAATGGTTTCAAAATAGAAATGTGGTTTTCTTATTCTGTCCTTCTAAAACTTCCAAGTCAGAGCCAGAAAAGGACAACACAGTTTTTTTTACTGAACATGATGCAAGTTTTACAGCCAGACCAAAAATCCACTGCAGCAACTTGTGACCTCTGGAGGAGGGAGGTACTCCTGTCCCTCAGCTGCCAGAGGGATGCTGAGGGACAGGATGCTCTCTGATGCTCTCTGCAAGGACAGACATTTCCAGGTGCATCCAGCAGCATCCCACAGGCATTTCAGGTCTGGTTTGGACTTTATTTGGAAGGGAAGATGTGTCTCAGACTGCCCAGTACCTGTGTGGAGGAGCTGTTGGAAGCCTCTCTTCGTTCTCTTCCCAATCTCTGTGGAGTTACAATTTCATAGGAAGTGAGCAGGGAAATCTCCTGGAAACCTGGAGAGCAGAACAGAAACACTGCCTAAAGAAACAAAGCAACCAAGAGGATGAAGCACAAGGAAGAAAACACTGCTTCAGGAAAAGTCCACACACAGAAGAGCACAGAGCAAGGCACACTCAGATTGCCTTGCAAGGGGCCAGAGAAAACAACACACAAACAGCAGAAGAGACACCAAATTTTCCAGAAAGTTTTGAATTGAAATCTTCCCATTCCAAACACTGTCTTACCAGCACCACCACTCTTCATCAGCAGAATCAGCTCTTAAGGCAGGTTTTAAGCACAGCAAAGGTCAAACCAGTGTCAAACCAAGTGTCCTGTGCTGCAAAGCTGCACAACTGCCCCGTGCAGCCTCTCTCAAGGAGCTCCAGCAGCTCCTGCTCTGCCCATGGCACAGCTCAGCCTCACACCCTGCCCTGCACAGCACAGCCAAACTCCTGCCCTGAGGCTGGTGCTCCTATTTATGCTTTTAAAGAGCTCTCAAGGGACTCATCAAAACAACTGAGGTGAGACAAATCCCTGCAACAAAGAAGCTGTCACAGATCCCTTTATATATTATTTGTATATGCAGCATCAGACAGATTCCCTGAACCAAACAAGTCCACAGTCCAAGCTCCCTTTATCAGTTTTTGCAAGCTGTTTTATATTAACTATGTAAACAACAATAAATTGTGCATGCAAATTACTTTTCCCATCAGTGGTGGCATCTGCTGGTGCCTGGCTCACAGCCACTCACCCAGGAAGCAGGAGGTTGGCCAAGCCAGATCAGGCAGCATCCAGAGAAATAGTTTTCCTGGCTCATGGCAAGGGAATCAATGAGCTCATCAAGAGGAGTCTGAGCTCCCCAGCAAAGGCAGGGGGAAGGGAACAGTCATCCTCAGTGTCTGTCTGCAAAAATCATCACCACGTTGGGGCAGGTGAGCGAGTGTTTGGTGTCCAAGACCCTCCAAAATCTCTCAAGGGGGACTGAGATGCTCCATCCTGTTAAAACCAGCCCCTCTGAGCACACCAAAACTCACACTCCATGACGAAAGGGCCTTTGGCTTTTTTAAGTTGCAGGACAGCACTGTGAGCTCAAAGCCTCCCTGAGAGGCCTGCTCCATCCTTTGGAAAATGGGCAGGTTTAAATGCCAGGGTTCCCCAAAAAGCACCAGGCTGCAGTGGCATTCAGGTTCCTTCAGATGCCTTCCCCTCCCCTTCCCATCCCTGGCAAGCTGACACACATCATCATCATCACCTTGGGAGCACTCAAAAAGGCATCCCAAGGGAAAAGCAAATCCCTTGCACACTCTTCCTGTCACTGGCTGGGGGCTGTGTACAAATCTCAAACGGGACAGGACTGCTGGGAATGTGCCTTGAGCTGTTTTATTTTCCAGCATCACTCTCATTCCATGGGTATGACAATGGGAAGATGCCAGCAGCTCACATCCCAGGCAGCAGACAAAGAACTCAATGTTACAACTCACTTTAAAAGTTTTTTGCCCAATCACACAAAGCAGAAGCACACTGACAGTATTTATATCTGTATAGTATATATTCTATACTGACAGTGGTTCCATCCAACCACTATAAGCACAGTTACCTTTGGTTAAACAATTTTTGCTTATTTCAAATACAACACCTGCTTGTGAGCCTTCAAACACAATGCACAGAGCTCCATTATGAAGCTCAGAACTCCCCAATATCTCACTAGATAAACTTTGCTGCAGCTTGGGGAGTTATTCTAGACAAGCATTAATGCACAGACCATGGTTCTGTTTGTCCTTGCTGTTCTACATTTTACATAATTTTTCTGCTGACCAATCTCATGGCTCCTGCTTAGCTCCAATCACAGCTCTGCTGTCTCTGAGGCCTTTTGCAGCTTTCCCAAAACTTTCTGATTTATGGATTCCCACACTTCCCACCACTATCCCAGAAGAACAAGCCATGAGATCACTGCCAGCTTCCCTCCTGTCACAGCACACGTGGCCAGGCAGGAGGCTCAGATGCACTGTGCTGTCCTGGTCTGCCACACAGCATTTCTGTCACCAGAGCCCAGGCACAGCCCCACTGCCTCTCAGGAGCTCACACAGGGCACAGACTGCAGCAGAACTTTCCTAGCTATTGTGTTTGTAGACAAAAGGTATTTGTCTACTATTAAAGTAGACATACTACAATACTACTAAAGTATTTGTCTACTATTAAAAAAGCAGAGATAAAATTCCTGAAAACAGCCCCTGACACAGAACACAGTGTCAGTACCTCCCTGGCCTGAAAACAAGGGAGGGAAGGGCTGCTTCCTTCCCTGGAATGAAGCACCAAAAGCACACACTGCAGCAATCACTTCTGTCCATTTGTCATTTCCCAGCACACGCTCCAGCCAGCCCCGAGCTCCTGCAGGGCGCTGCTCTGCCCTTGTCCCATCCCCAGCGCCCTTCCCACCCTCAGCACAGGGGTGGGAGGCTCTGCAGGCTCTCCAGGCACAGCTTGCACAAACAGCAGGGCACAGCCAGCCCTGGCAGGGCCTGGAACACACACGTTTATCCAAGAGCAGCTTGGACGCAGACAACAAGTTAGTGAATCATCACATGAAGCAGAACTGGGAGGGATTTCTGGGAAGAGTACAACTCCAAGAGGATCCTCTTAGAGCAACAGCACTAAAAGAGGCCAACTTTCAAGTCTCTGAATGCTCTGACAGTTCTCTCCCCACTTTCTGCCCTCCTTCCCATCCTTCAGCACCGCAGTTTGGGAGTGGTAGGGGTAGGAGTCTCCAGCAGGTATGTCCCTGGCACTGCCCCTCACTTCCCAAAGCAGCTGTTTCCATGCCAAGTGCCCTGGGCAGCATTTCACACATCACCAGCAACCCTCAGAGAGGGCACAGAGCCCATCAGAGACAGCACAGAAATCCAACCCAAGGGACAAGTGCAGCCAAGCAGAAAGCCAACCCCACTGCCACATTTCCTTCTGCAAAGGCCAGGTAGAGTTTGGAATCAATTTTTCAGCAAGTTACAGGACTCCTCATGGTCAGGTGCTTTCTGGCAGCTGCTGGAGCTGCACCACGTCACTGCTGGGGACAGGACATGCTGATGACCCATTTCCGTGCTGAGATTTTGTTTCTGATCAGAAGAACACAACTGCATCCATGACCATAGTTATCTCATCTCATTAAAGGCTGCCATTAATTAAGCATTGGAGACAAGTAGGAAGATGTGATTCATCTTCCCTTCCCCACCCCAAATCCACCAGAGGAATTCCATGCATGCTCCACGGCATGTGGGAGCTTGAAAACCAGGGGAACACATCACAGCCATAACCACTCTCCAGACACTGAGGGAACCTCTGGGGGCGTTCAGGTGTTCTGGGGGTGCCTGACAGGTAAGATCTGCACTCAGGAAAGGTCAGACTTCACCCCCTGTCTTGCTAGAGCTTGGCATGCCCATTGGCTCAGTTACAGAATCAGAGCACACAGCTACACCCACCTACTCACTCACACTTCCCCTCAATTACCATCCTTCCTGAGCTGTGACTCCTTCCCAAGGAAGGTCAAAGATACACTCTTCAACGGAAGAAAAAAAAATTAAACAGAGGAAAGTTCAGATTGTGGCCTGTTACACCACAAAACAAAATAATTTCATAAAAACAACTCATCAGCAAGTGAGCAGGTCAGCTGCTAATACCAGAACTCATTAAGTTAACTGTGGTTATCATCAATTGATTACAATTAATAGCTGAGGTCAGCTTCCACACTTTGGCAGGGGATTGCTCACCAGAAGTGCCAAAGGCATTACAGAGCCATCCAAGCCACCAGGACAGCTCCACATGGAGCATTCCTGACCCCAACAATCAGCTCCTTGTGCTCCAAGCTGCACTCTGAGCTCCAGAGCAGGGCAGCCATTCACCCCCTTCCCTCTAGCTCCACATCTTTAGATTTCCTGCTGTCATACTGGCCTCTCCCTTTCTGCAAATAAGGAGCATCAACACTCAGTATTTCCTTACACCCCTGCCTGTTCTGGCTCCACTCTCCAGTCAGATAAACCTATCCCAAAAGCCCCACAACAGGAGACAACAGCCCAATGAGCCCTCACACATGCTGTGTGTGTTTATGGATCTCCACAGGTTAAACTCCCCTTCAAAACAGACAGCACACATCTGATTCACCTGTCATTTAACCCACTCTGACACTCATTTCCTTTCCTGCCAACATGCTCCCACTCCCCATTTTTCACCCTCTCATACTTGTACAGAAATTATTTCCACCTCAGCAGAACACTTTGCACCATCCTTTCAAAGCCACTTATCTCTGACAGACACTTCTCTTGTGCTCAGATCACTGGGATTGCTATCCCAGTCTTTATGGAGCCTGAATCCCATCTGACTGGGAGGCACCAGCTGCCAGCTCAATCTGCATTCTCCAGATCCTATTTTCAGAATCATACAGGAGTTTGCCAAGCAGTGTCTGAGGAGAAACTTCCATGACCTGGCTTGCTTACACATGTCCTTCAAAACAAGAGAACCACTGCTGGTGGATTTCTCCAGGCAATGACACACCAGGAAAAGCATTTTTTTGGTGCACTTGACTTTTGCACTAAGGTCACAGCTGAAGTAGGATTTACTCTTTGGACTACTGCAAGCAAAAACCTCCTTCACTTTCACTATGCAAATATTATCCAAGTCCACTTAAAAATGTTTAGAGGTTTATAAAAAACACAAAGATAACAAGTCTTCTAAATGTAGGAATGTTTTCTGTGGAGCCAGCAGTTCCAGCTCCTCCCAAACCTCAAACACTAAAGAGTGTCTCAGTAGTGCTTCATCCTCAAAACACCTGGGAACATCTGGCCAGCTGTTCTTCTACAGGCACCACTCCTTGGGACTTTTCTTTCCACCTCTCCCTCCCCTGCTCTCAGTCTTCAGACCTGCTGGGTCTCTTGCTGTGCTGGTGCAGGAAGAGATGACCAATTATCATTCCTCTGTATGTATTGCTCACCTGGAATATTTGTATAACATTAAACCTGGCCAGAGCAGTTCATGAAGTTTCTTTTGGTATTTCACTGGGGATGTTGGATGTTGATCAGGTTACAGAGCTCTTCCACAGAAATATTTCCTAGAAAATTCTTACACCCCTTGCTGAAATCCAGACCTATGCTGTAAGTGTTTCCTGTCTAGACTCTCCCCATTCCTTCTGCCCTTCCTAAAGCCTAACTTGTCTGCAAGACAACAGCTCCCCTTGTTCTACAAAAAGGACTGTCACACGTGTCCTCTGCTGCTGTCACAACATGCTCTGCACCTCGGAGCCTTCTCCCAAGGAGCAGCAGGGTAAAGCTAAGCAGCAAAATGAACCCTCCTGGGGGTCACTGGCCCTGAGTCACTCCCTTCCACCAGGACAGCGTGCCCATGGACAGGGGCTGAGCACGCTGAGCCCACTCACTTCCTCCCCATCTTACCAGCTGTGAACGCCAGCTCTGCTGTCTCAGCTGACTCTGTGGGAAGCTTCTCTTTGGAGACATCACTGGCTTTACATCTGGCCACCAAAGGGAACTGTGAAATGCACATTCTCACCTTTTTTTTATATTTAGCTTGTGAAATAATAATGATCAAGACATGCAGAAACTGTAAAGTCATGATCCTAACTTTGTTTTCCCAAAAGCAAGGCATTACAAGAGGCAACATAAACTACACTGAAATGTCTTTCCTCTCTTTCCTTTTCACATGGAGGAAATAATCACAAACCCACTCTTTGCTGAATGATTGTCCCAGATTCGTTACAATATGGGTGAGGCAGTGCTGTATTTTCTGTGATCTGAACAAAAGAATTATCTTAACCAAACACCCCAGAAATTCAAACCCGAGCATTTAGACACTTCAAGAATTGTGGTCAAAGCTGGCTGGAACATCCTGGTGTGTGTATGACAGCAAGTAGCAAGAAAGAGATGGAGTAGCACAAAGCAGTCTCTGCCTGTGAATTATTTTGAATCCATATAATCAAATCTTGAAGGCTTCTATGGACACCAACAGGAGAGGAAAAGCCATACACACAAATCCCTTAAGGCTACACACCACTATGTGATTATGGTCATTCAGGAATTTTCAGATAATAGTTTCTGGTGACACTCCACTTCTGCCTTACATCCCTATGTGTGTCAAAAGCACTTACATTATAACCCAAGAGCTGGAGGTTTCTACCCTCTCCTTCATGCTCATACTCAGGCAAGGGAGGTTCATTATATTTCATGGAAGGTTGGGCATTAATAGCTGGGACAGAGAGTTCCAAAGGCAAAGAGGAACACTACCATCCACCACCAGGCACCAGTGTTTATTTCTTACAGGCAGGAACAAAAATCTTATTTCCTAGAACACCAAGCACCTGGCATCTGAGATGCTTAATTCCAGACACCACTCCTGGGCCTCCAGTCAGGCATCTCCCAATGGCTGCACCACCTCTCAAAGCTGACTTTCACCTCACACAGCTCACACACCCTCCAGCAACAACACAGCAAGTGAGAGGAAGAGATTCCAGCACAGAATCCCTCAGGGAGAGGCACACACCACATAAGCACTGTCCTCAGCAAGAAGCATCAGTATGAAATTGCATATTCCTCAGTTGGGAAGACCTGACTATAAAAACACGCATTAATGGCAAACACAAAAGTTTTACACAGTACATGTGTCCCTTCAGGAGGGGGAAACAACGACAGAGGAGACCTTTCTGCCTGTCATGTATGTACAGCCTTGAATCAGCACCATAAGAGCCCATCAACCAAATCATCTCAATTCACAAACAATCCCTAAGGACAGCACGGGACCAAGTCCTGAAGAGCCATGCAGAACGATGGCACTGAGTCCTGCTCTCCCTCCCTCCCTCCATGGGGCCAGCAGCCTGCATGCCTCTGCCCCATACCCGAGCTCCTGGACGGCCAAGGCCACTCACACTGACCGGGCAGCCCCGCATCCCCTGGGGCTTGGCTGGGGTGCAAGAGCCGGGCGCAGCTCCCGGGAGGATGGAGGAGCAAAGAGCCGCGGGACACCTGCGAGCCCGGGCAGGTGAGCCGGGACCCGAGGCCACCGCCGGGATCAGCTCCCCGTCTGGAGCTCCATGGGCCCGGCACCGGAGCCCCGCTGTCCCGGGATCAGCTCCCCGTCTGGAGCTCCATGGGCCCGGCACCGGAGCCCCGCTGTCCCGGGATCAGCTCCCCGTCTGGAGCTCCATGGGCCCGGCACCGGAGCCCAGCTGTCCCGCCAGGCCCTCCGCAGCATCCGTGAGCAGGAGCACGCTGGCACCGGCGATGCTGGGCAGGGCACAGGTGGCGCTGGCACCACAGCCCGGCCCGGAGGCACGGCCACCCCCGGGCACCGCCGCGGGGCACACGGGGCCAGCGGGCAGGACCCCGAGCTCTGGGGGGCTCTGCCCCACCGGAGCCCTGCGAGGGCAGGGGAGGGGAAGCGGCTGCCCCGGGGAGGGGTGACAAGGGGGGGCCCGACCCTCCGGAGGGGACGGGGAAGGGGGCACGGCGCTGTCCGGGAAAGGGAATGGGGCCGAGCGGGGTGCGGGCGGCAGGCCCGGCCCGGCCCCGCGCACTCACCCGCGGGCTGCCCGGGCGCGGCCGGCGGCGGCAGGAGAAAGATGAGGAAGAGGAGGCGACAGAGGCAGCTCCAGGCCGGGGCCATGACACCCCCTGCCCACATCGCCCCTCCCGTGGGGCGCTGGGTCCGGCCGGCGGCCCCGCGGCCTTATGGAGCCGGGCCGGGGCCTGCGCTGCGCCGCCCCGGGGCGGAGCCGTGTGCCCGACCGCCCGCCCCGGGCCCGACCGCCCGCCCCACGGCTCAGCACGGCCCGGCACCGCCCCGGAACCCAGCGGGGACCGGGGCATCGGCACTGACCGGGCATCGCCCCGGGACCCAGCACGGCCGCGGGCATCGGCACCGCCCCGGCACGGCCGGACAGGGAAGAGCCCCAGCCAAGAGCGCCGGGGTCCCGCCCGCAAAGGGAGCCGGTGGTGTCAGTGCAGACTGCGGCCACCACGGATCTGATGGCCTTCCCTGCCAAAAAGCTGCGCTGCACACTGGAAACAGAGAACTGTGGAATACCCTGAGCTGGAAATAATCGTCAAGTCCGACTCCTGGTGCTGCACAGACACCCCAGCACCCTTCCCTCGGGAGCCTGTTCAGTTCCCCACCAACCCTCTAGGGAAAGAACTTTTCATCATGTGTTGGAAGCACACACCATGTAAGCCCCTGGCTGGGCAATACCACAGATCCAGGTGAGCACGAGAAACTCCCCAAAATGAGAAGGCATCACAGGCTTTGCCCTCCTCTACAAGCACCAGGCATACTGCCCTGCTCCACCAATGGCCCGCGGACAACCTGCCAGGGCAACTCCGGAGCTCTGCATCATCCTCCAGAAAAACCAGGAACAAACACCTGACAAACCCATCGTACCAGGAGCAAGTAATGGAAAAGCGGAGTCAATTTACTGGGGAAAAGAGAACAAGTTCACCCGAACCTAGGCTGCCTCCCATTCCCACATGGCGGGGTGGCACTGGGGAGAGCCGCGCAGCACAACGGCCAGCTCGGACGGAATCAGTCACTGAGCCGCCGCGCTGCCCGTTACCGGCAACACAGACCCCTGAGAGCCCTTCTCCGGTGCTAAGGGTGTCCGCTCTTCGGGTGAGCGCGGCGGGCGCCCCCGAGGGAGGGATCCTGAGGTCCCCGAGTCCCGGCTGGGCCCTGTTCGAGCCCAATTTGAGCCGGTTCGGTCCTGGCCGGGCCCCGTTTGAGCCGGTTCGGCCCCGGGATTCGGTCCCGAGCGCCGCGCACGGCGGCGGGCGGCACGCGCCGCACCAGCGCCCCGCCCCTCGCCTTCGCCCATTGGCCGCCAGCCCCCCTCGACAGCCAATCAGCTCCTCGTCTGGCGCGCACTCCCTCTGCCACGCCCTTCGCTGCTGCTTCCGTAGCTTTTTCCGCTTCGCTCTGACCGGCTGCGAGCGGCGGGCGCCTATTGGCTGCAGGCGGCACGGCGGCGGGCGCCCATTGGCTGCGGGCGGCCAGCGGCGGGCGCCCATTGGCTGCGGGCGGCCGGGCAGTGCGGCGGCGGGCGCCCATTGGCTGCGGGCGGTGCGGCCCGAGGCCGAGCGGGGCGGCGGTGCCGCCATGGCGCCGCCCGTGGGGTACGCGCTGCTGTGCGGGCAGGCCGCGCTCCTGCTCGGGAACCTGCTGCTGCTGCACGGCCGCGGCCTCCCGGGCAACGACACCGAGCCCCGGGAGCTGCCGCCGGGGCCGCCCGCCGCCGCCTGGGCTTACAGCGATCCGCGGGCGCCGCTCGTCCTCTGCACCTACCTGTGAGCGCCGGGCCGGGCCGGGGGGGAGCGCGGCCTCCCGCCCGCCCTCACAGCCGCTCCTTCCCCGCAGCCCCGATGAGTTCGTGGAGTGCGAGGAGCCGGTGGACCACGGCGGGAACGCCACGGCACAGCAGGAGCTGGGCCACGGCTGCGTGAAGGTGAGGGCGGGGCGGGGGCGGCCCCGGTGCCGGCGGCCCCCGGGCCCCGGTGAGCGCTGAGCGCTGCCCCCGCCGCAGTTCGGCGGCCAGGCCCACGGCGAGGTGGATCACACGCGGGTGCAGTGCCGGGCGCTGGACGGCATCGAGTGCGCCGAGCCGCGGAGCTTCCTGCGGGGCAGCCGGCCCTGCGTCAAGTAGGAGAGTCCCTGTCCCCCGCAGCCACCGGACCGAGCCCCGCGGGAGCACGGCTGGTCCGGCGGGGAGCGCTGACGCTCGCTGACCCCGCCGCGTCTTCTCTCGCAGGTACACGGGACACTACTTCATCACCACTCTGCTCTACTCCTTCTTCCTGGGCTGCTTCGGAGTGGATCGCTTCTGCCTGGGCCACACCGGCACCGCCGTGGGGAAGCTGCTGACCCTGGGGGGCCTGGGCATCTGGTGGTTCGTGGATCTGATTCTGCTCATCACCGGGGGGCTGATGCCCAGTGATGGCAGCAACTGGTGCACGGTGTACTGAGGAGGGGCAGGGCTGGCCTCCCTGCAGCCCTGGGTGCCTCTGCCCGCTCCCAGCACCAGGCTGGCACAACGTGGACTTACAGAACTGTAACTCAGGGTGCACAGCGGTTACTCTTGATAATGACTCTGTACCAACAGTGGACACAAAGTTGTTCAGGATATATTTTGCTTGTTTAAAATAATCTGGCTTCCCACTGCAAATAGTGACAGCTTCAGAAATCAGAGCTTGCAAACACTGGGGGTCAAACAAACAAACAATAAAATCTGGAAGAAGCTGACTCCACGTACTTTGGGGATT
Organism: Fringilla coelebs; assembly: GCF_963513975.1. Taxonomy (NCBI): domain Eukaryota; kingdom Metazoa; phylum Chordata; class Aves; order Passeriformes; family Fringillidae; genus Fringilla; species Fringilla coelebs. The sequence goes on from NC_140052.1 coordinate 2,052,224, forward strand.
AGTAGATGGCAGCCACACAGAGATGAAGACCATGGGGTCATGGGCCACCTGACATCTGGGAGCAGTCAGGGAGCTGGGAAAGGGCCAGAGGTGCCATGGGGCAGCTCTTGAGTGTGTGCCAGGCACCCCTCTGGCTCCAGCCCCAGCACAGGGCACCTGCAGCACCCAAAGCGTGCAAGAACCTCACACCGAAAGAGGAAGCCCCACCAGCTGCAGGTTAAAAACTTACCAAGCTGAATAAAATGGGAAAAGGAAGCTGCAGCACGTCCCAGGCCAGAGCCAGACACAATATCTGTGTATGCAAATGTCCAGTCATATTTGAGATAAAACAGCAAACACGTGCTCCCACTTTGGCAGCTTCAGCTGGGGGGGGCAGGGGGCAGCTTTGTCCTGAAAATGCCATTCCTCAGCAGAACAACAGGGCTGGAAAGTCCATGGAGAGGAAAAAGTTCTGCAGTGAGCCAGAAAGAAAAACAAAAAACAGTCCCATGCAAAAGCCCACTATCATTAACAGCCCCCCCACTGCCAGCTCACAGCAGGACCTTGGTCCAGCAGCTTTCCTCGTCCCCAAGAACATCTGGGACCTTGGTCCATAGGAGTTGTGATGTCCCTGCCCTCACCATGCACTGTTCCCTCCCATCCAGTGCCACCAGTGCTCCTGGGCTCTCCCCAGCTGCTGCACTCTGTCCCCCCACCCTGCTGGGGACAGCATTCAATCCCCACGGCAGCCCTTACCCAAAACAGTGCAAATGGACAGCTTGGGAAAGTAACTGGGATTTCCTTCTTTATTTAAAAACACGGGGGAGAAAGGGCATTGCAGCATGTACAGGCGAGGGGTGGGAGGCAGGGAGCCCCCACCCCAGGAGTCACGGAGCATTGCCCCAGCCCTAAGAGCACTTGGAAACATCTGGAACCACGTGGGAATAGCAAACCCCTTTCTCCCACCGCTCTGCCCCCCCACAAGGCACCCCGAATCTGCAGCACCCCCAGCAGAGCCCCACAGCACATGATTCAAGAGGGAGCAGCTCCGGGGGGATGCCAGGAGCAAATGCAGAGCTGAGGGGAAACCAGTTTGCTTTAAAATAACCACAAAGCTCCATCGAGGTCTGGCTGCACCCACCCAGCCTCTGGAACAGGAGGGAAATCCCTCCCTGCCAGCACCACCTGCCTTGTGGACGGCTCTGGAGCCCAGCTGAGCTCCACACTTGTTTGAACCTCACCTTCAGCCTCTCTGCTGTCCTGGGGATGCAGGAGGGTGGGAACCAGCAAGAGGAATGTTGCAATAGTGCTGGAGCCACTGGTAGTTTCTGCTTCTGGATAATTACCTTAATTGTGCAACAAGCTTCTGCTTTACCTTCCCAGGCCTGAGGAAACTGTGCAATTATCAAGCACCAGGAATACTCAGGAGTCTGTGGTTCCAAGGCCTTGCACAAAAGAACCATCATCCCTCTGCATTCCTTGCTCTTCAAAACTGAGCTCAGAACACTGCAACTCTCTGATGGATGGGCTTGCCAAACTACTAAAACATTCTTGAAACAGTGTTAGGAGCCAAACAGCAAGTCAGCCTAAAAAAATGAAAGTTTCAAACTCTAGTGCAAATAAAGCAAAAAGGAACAGAAAAAGGAACAGCAGGATCTAGGTAGCTACAATTAAATAATATTAACACTCGCCTCTGTACCGTTTGCATCGATTCCCACCCATTTTCATGGTGTCTGTGTCCTTCAGCACACAATCCCCTTTGAGACTCTCTTCCCCCTGAACTTGGGGGACCCCATTCCTGCCTCCCCCAGCGGCACAGAGGTACCTGTGCTGTCCCCATCCCGCAGCAGCCCCACAGGGACTGAGGCAGGAAAGTACAACTGGCATCACGTTAAGGTCAGTCAGGCTAATCAAGGCTCAGGCACAGCTGTCAAACAGCTGGAGGCTCCAAAAGGGCTGGGACAAACCAGATGTTCTGCTCCTGGGGAGCACACTGGGCTGAGCTTGCAGAGCAGAGGACGTGTCACAGCCAGGGAAGTGAAAGGGGAGCTGAGTTCTCACTCGGCACGCAGGGATTGCACACACTTGCAGGGTGAAGGTATCAGACAATCTCTGCCGAGGGAACACCTGGACTTTCTACACACTATTTATCACACCTACAGGAGCTCATTTGGTTATGGAAATGACAGTTCACATTGCTCTAGAAACTGCAGCTGCTCTCCATCTTGGGCAGGCAGTGGGTGAGTTGGCCGGACAAGTCTGCCCAGCTCCGTCAGGGCTGGTTTTCATTGCTTTTTACTAAAAGCCCTTCACCATCTGGCACAGCTACCTGTGCCCAGGTGTGAGTAGTGCAAAACCAACATCACACCTGAGGATGCCCCCACCTGGGAGCCACTGTCGCCCCAGCTGCCTGCCCTGGCTCATGCTCAGGAAGTACCAAAAGCCTTTGGAGGGGTTGAGCACCTGCCCAGGCTGGGTTCAACAAGAGCCACAGGTATAAAAAGACATCATTAAAAGCCAGCAGCTTGCTGATAAGCCCTTGTGTGGGCAGTGGGAAGATCCGGTCTCTGAGGGAATAAGTCACTGTAAGAGGAAGCTGCTGTGAGTCCCCTGCAAGCTGGTGGCTCCCAGCTCTGCCCTGGGGAATCCGAGCAGCAGAAAAGGGGAGAGAAACATTTTACAAACACAAGAAAGGCCGCACTCCCCCCATCATGCATTCAAAACCTCCTGCCACTTCCTCCAGCCCTGGGTTGTGGGGGAAACAATGCAATTGCAGAAGATGTCCCCTCGTCCAGGTCCCCAGCATCTCCTGCCCTGCACAGCGAGCGTCGACAGTGCCCAGAAGCACCTTCCAAAACATGGAACCACCGGGGCCAGGCCTGGGCAGGAGCAGCCAGGGACCCCCGCAGAGCAGGGCACCGGGACGCGGGTGCAGACAGATCCCCCGTCGCAGGGAAGGGCTGTGCTGGAAGGAAGGCGCCCCTTTGCGTGCCCCAAACCGCCCCGCAGCGAGCCCGGGGAGGCCGGGTGCCCGCTCAGACGTCGGAGGTCCGGATGCTTTCATCGTCCAGGTCGAAGGCGAACGGCTTCTCCTTGAGGGGCTGCGGCTCGGAGCGGTGCCGCAGGCGCGCACCGGGCCCGGCCTGGCGCTCCGTCAGCGCCGGCACGAACACCGAGTCCCTGAGCGGGGCTGGCAGCACCCCCAGCGCCGGCCGCTGCCCCTCGGCCTGCGGGACCGGCGTCCAGGGCTGCCAGGAGCTCGTGGAGGGCGCCCTGCACGAGGCTCGCCGCTCCTCCGCCGGCGGACGCGGCTGCGAGGCGCCCGAGGCGCCACCGGGCCTGGCCACGGAGGTGGATCTCATAAAGGACATCTCCTGCAGGGACAGGTTGGATAATCCGCTAAATAAATATCTTGCACGTCAGCATCATCTCTGTTTGGTACTAAATGTGAAATGGAAAGTCTGTCACCTACCCTGGGGCGGGTTTTCAGGGCCTGCACTGCTGCGGTGATGGCCCGGATCCAGCTGTGCATCTCCTCGGGGCTGTCTGCCTGCAAACACAGCAGCCCCAGTGTGTCAAGACCCAGGACATCCCTCTGGCTGTCCTGAGCAGCCAAGACCCCTGCCAGGGGGCTCAGGGACCCTGGCACAGAGCCCAAAACGCCTGTGGTTTTGATTATGACCCGTGGAGCAAGTTAGCAACCTTAGATGAAGATCTGCAAGCCACGACAAATTAAGTAGAATGATAGTGAATGTATAACGGGGTGAAAAAGTAGATTTTGGGGGTTTTAGAATGGGGATTCAGGGGGGCAAGATGGAGGGATCTGGGCATGTCCAGCTTTTCTTCTTGGCCTCCATCTTCTGCTGTGATGGTGGCACTTCTAGATTAGAGTAGAAGCTCACTGTCTAACATAGGTGATAGGTATTGGAAAGTAATTGTAAACAATGTATACATAGTTTTTAGTATAAAGAGATAACACCACCCTGGCGGCAGGCAGAGTGCCTCTGTCCTGCTGAACAGACCTCGGCAGGGCAGGAGAAAGAATTTTATAGATAAGATACAATAAACAACCTTGAGACCGAGAAATGAAGAGCCCTGACTCCTTCTCCAAGCACCAGGCTGGGAAAAGAGACTTTCCAACTTTTCTCATGGTCACTCTGACAAGGTGGAGACCCTGACACCAGTGAGGCTCAGCTGTCCTGGCATTGCCAAGGTTCACCTCTGCCTTCTCCCTGCCCCTGTTATAAATAATCCCAAGGGAGAAGAGAATCCCCCACAGTTCTCCCTCACACTCGTGTGTTACAGCCCCATCTGCTCGTGTTCACTGTGGGGAACAGCTCATTTCTTGAGAGCTGAACTTTCTGCCCCAAAAATTATCCTGGCCTCAGCTGCTCACCTGGATGTAAAAGGTCCTGGAGCTCGTTATGATTTCAAAAAGGTTGTCTCGCATCAGGAGGTCACTAGAAACAGTGAGAAAGAGACAGTCACACCCCAGCAGCCAGAAAAAAACCCTGTATTTATCTTCAGATCTGGAGTGTGCCAGGGAGGAACATAATGAAGGCAAGCCTTGGATCTCATGAGGATTTTGAGAAGACTCCAGATCCCCAGAGAACTTCAGCCAGAAACCCCCAGCTCTACCATCAGCCAACAAACCCCTGCCCTTCCCCACCATAATCCACTGCATTCCCAGTTTGATTTAAATATCAGCTTGCTATTACTAATTAGGACTAAGCACTTCAGAGATACATTAATACACAATATTTTTACTTTAGCTGAAGAGGATTGTTTTCTTAGGTGATTTTTCATTGCAAGCCTTTACATTACTTTGATTTTTATCAGTGTTTGCTGCAATAACTTGTTCCTGTAACGCTGCAGCCGCCTGGGCTAGTTTAAGGCAAACACCTCAAGAACTGCTTCCCACAAGTGTCACTGTCATATTTTCTGAAAAATCCCCTTTGCCAGGATTTCTCTCCTGGGAAGCTGAGAACCCTCAGAGAAAAAGGAAAACAATCATTATCTGATTTGCTTCTCCTGTGTTTTGCTGCTTTGGAATGTGGTTGGAGACTTTTTATCCAAAATGTGAATTGTTTTAACTTAATAACCAATCACACTCAGGCTGTGTTGGCAGTCTGGAAGGAGTCACGAGTTTTTCATTAACATCTTGTTAAGCCTTCTGTCTGTATCCCTTCTGTATTCTTTAGTATAGTTTTAGTATAGCATTCTTTAATATATCATAAAATAATAAATCAGCCTTCTAAGAACATGGAGTCAGATTCATTTCCTTCCTCCTCAAACAGGGGACCCTGAAAATGCCACAAAGGAGCAGCTGGAGCAGCCCAAGCTCCCTCTGGCTGCTCTGGCCTGAGCCAGCCTGGGGCCAGGGCAGGGAAACATGGGTGGGAGCATTACCCAGACTTGACCAGGCACTCGTGGGTCTTGCAAACATCTTTCAAGAGAATCGAACGCAAAGGCTCCTTGTCCTGCAGAGGTGAGAGGAGACAGTGCTGGGCTTGGCTGGCCCAGGGCACCCCCAGAGGAGGAGGAAGTGCCAGAGGGTGCCAGAGCCCTGCTCAGGGTCCTGAGGGAGCTGCTCACCTGCTCACACTTGTAGTAACTGATGGAAAACTCATCCAGAACAAAGTACCGCCGCTTCCAGCTCTTCCTCTGCAAAAGAGCAGGAGATTCAGTGCTCAGCCCTGCCACTCTGTGGAGGTCCTGCAGCCAGAGCAGCCCTGGCCCGTGCCCAGCACTCACCACGTTGCCCTGCTTGACGCAGAAGCCGCTCTTGAGCGGGGCTGGCCCGGCGGGGGGCTTGGTGGCCGAGGGGGGGATGTAGCTCTGCGAGCGCCGCAGCAGAGGGTGCGTGCCCACCTCGCTGCCCTCCCCGTCCTGCAGAGAGAGAGCACAGCCACCGTCAGCAGGGAGGCAGGACAGGACAGCCAGCTGCAGGGAAAAGCCACCTGAGGCTCGTGGAATTGCTGAACACGGGCAGGGAATGAGCCAGAGCCCAGAGCTGACATCCTCTCATTGTGTGCGGCTCCCTGGGCTGCTGCCCTGATGCTATTCCCCCTTTTGCAACCATGTGTTCAAAACAAGGAACCAGAAGGGCTGCAGAGAAGCAATTTGAGGGCTGAAGATAATCCCCCGCAGCAGGGGAGTTAACAGAGCCCACCTGCCTGGCTCATGCTGCTTGAAGAGGTGACTCAACTGCACCACTGAAGGAATGAGAAGAACAAGAACCACCAGACAAACACAAGTTGGAAAGGAATGCTGTAGAGAAGGCAATATACCATGGGAATAAATTGCTCAGAAAAGCCATTAAGTCTCTGATTCTCATTTTCAGAGCCAAGTTCTCCCAAAGACACTTGGATGTTTGGAGTTCAGGAAGGGAAGCTGTCCTTCCCAAGTGCAGTGCTCAGTGCTGCGAGCACAAAGGGGCTGTGGTCATGACCAGGCACCCAGCACCCAGCTCTGGCTCCCCTGAGCACATCCCAGTGCACCCCAAAGGCCAGCACCATCCCAGCAGCACCCTCCCTTCCCCCCAGCAGCGCAGAGGATGGCTGAGATGAAACATCTTCTGCACTCAGCTTCTCCCCCATCCCTCGGAGCCCTTCCTCCCTCGGCTGAGGTTTGAGCATTGCCATGGCAGCGGGGTGGCCCTGGCCACTGCCAGCCTTATATGGCCCCACAGCAGGGGACTGTGGTTTGGGTGAACCTGCCCGCCCAGCACCTTCCACAGCTGCTTCCGTGTCCCCAGGACGCACCAGCAGCTTTTTGTCTGCCCAGCCCCTCTGGAGAGCAGTGCAGCACCAGGATGGGGATGCCACCCACAGCCCGGGCCCGGGGCTGTGCCAGCTCTGCCGGGCATTGCACAGCTGGTGTCCAGAGCAGAGGTGAGGACGCTCCTGCAGCCGGGAGTGTCGCATGCCCCGGGGCTGGGGTGATGCTCCCAGCGTGGGACTCCCCTCTGCAGTCCTGGGGCACAGCCAGGAAACCACGGTCACGCCCAGGAAGCTGCAGCAGGGGAATGGCCATTTCACACGGGGGAAGCAGCAAGAGCACGGAAATATTCTGGCAGCTGATGCACGACCTCCAAAAAACCCCCCTGCACCCCACAGCCCTCCCTACACCTCTGCATCCTGCTGAACCCTGTGGTCAAGGCAGTGTTAAAAGCATCTGCCAGCAGAAACTGCTGCAATGATCTAATTCTCTATTTTTAGTGCTGCCACTGATAAGAGCTGAAGTGAGACCCAGAGCTGGACAAGTAACCAGACATGGGAGACACTGATGGCCACGTTCACACCCAGCTGTGAGCCACGGCAAGAGGTGCCCAGCAGCCCTGGGACAGTCCCTGTGGCGGGGGCACCAGACACAGGGCTCCTCTGCCCTGGGTACCTAAAGAGAATTTGCACCCAAGACACGTTGGCGGATGGTGATGGCCAGGAAGCCGAGCAGATTCATGACCTTCTCCTCCTCACACCCCCTCATCTCATCACACTTCAGAGTGAGAAAAAGCAGAAGTGTTCAGGGTGCTCAGAGCAGCCACTCATACCAGCAGAGGAAAGGGTTGGCAGGCAATCTGTTTCCAGAAACGAAAGTGCAAACCAGCTCACCTGGTTGATGGAGATGGGTGTGTGGACCACCACCCCCCCAACAATCTCAGTTTTGTAGGCCACCTGGGGCTTTCTCTCCTGGGCCTGGGGCACCACTGGAGGCTTTGTGATTTCTGTGGCCGGTGGGACGCTGCCACCCTTTGGCACCTGTGGGAGAAAGGAAGGGATGAGGGGCACAGGGTGATCATGCTGGGCACCCCCATCCCTTTAGAAAACAACTCCTGGCCAAGCACCCCATTTAGGGAGGGTGTGGAACCCCCTGGGCAGCAGGAGACACCCAGAGGAGAGATGAGAGGAGCTCAGTGATTAAGCATCCCTTCACAGGCGCCTGTGATTCGCCTCTGCAGCTCAGTGAGTTTGTGGGACAATTGCTGCTTTAATTGTCCCCGCTCCACTTACAGCCAGGCTTAATGAGGAGCTGGGGCTGGCTAATGAGGCTGAGCTGGGCACAGAGCTGGCTGTGCCCCCCATGAGCGGCCCCACACCCCTGGGCAGAGGCTGGGCTGCAGCAACACAGCTCCCAGCACTGCCATCCTCCCCTCTCCCTTCCCAGCTCCTTCCCTTGGCACCTAGCTCTGGGCAGAAAGGGCATTTTCCAAGTTTCCAAGCCCTGCTTCAGCTGCCCTGATGCCACCTCCTAGGAGCAGGGCAGAGCAGCAGCAGCAGCGCATCCCGGGAGCCCGGGCTTTCCCAGCCAGCCCGGGACAGCTCCTCCCCGAAGGGCTGGACGAGCCGGTTGGCCAGCTGGGACGCAGCCAGAGTGGGGAAGGGCTGGCCGAAATCAGGCCACGGAAAGCACCGCAGCTTCTTGCGGAAGCAGGAGATGCATCTCATTATTCTCCTGTCACCCCAGCTCCCAGCTCTGCCAGCCTGGCAGAATCCCCCTGCCCCAGAGGCAGCGAGCCTGGAGGACACTGCTGACAGTACACCCAGACACAGAGCCCAGGCAGGCTCTGGCTACAGCTCTGGAGATGGAGTGCGTGGCCAAGATCAGCTGGACCCAGAAAGAGAAGGCACGAGCCAGAGCAGTGTGCAGCTGCAGGTGCAAAGGTTGTCACACAATGTATTTGCAGAGAAAGAAAGAAAATACAAGCTAGGTCTGATCTTGCAGATGAGTTTCCCACAAAGACACACCATGGCACTCCAGGGATTTTAAAGAAAAAACCCATGGATAGACCCCAATCAAACTGTTTACATCACTTTTCCTTACATTTAGTTCACACACCAATAACAACACGCATCAGTGCATGACCTAATAAAACTCTGCTCACATTGTGCACTGGCCCTACTGCTCACTGCAGGGCAGCAGAAGCCCCCAGCCCTTTCCAGGGACCCCCATGCAGGCAGAAGCCATCCTGGAGCTCCCAGCCCAGGCCCTGGTGGTGCCCAGGAGGGAGCAGGGCACATCCTGTGCTGCCAGGAGCTGCCAGCCCCGCGGCGCCGGGTCAGTGCCCATCAGCTCACGGCCCCGTGAGCACAGCAGCACAGCACAGGAGATGGCAGATGAAGCCCTCTGGATGCAGGCACAGCCTGCCTGGCCGTACCCCACAGTGATTCGCTGCCTCATCACAAGAGCTGGCATTCCAGGCAGAATAAAAACGGAATAAATGAGTTACTGAAGCACAATAAAGCCACCCTTTGACAGCCACAGTGGGCCAGATCCCAGTCTGCAGGAGCAACGGGAGCAGGAGGGGATGTGGATGCTCTCACAGGACCTTCCTGTCCCCCACAGCTGGGCTGGGAGGGCGAAGGAAGAGACACAAATAAACCTCAACCATAAGGATCCCTGGGGATGGTGGAGGGAACAACTGAGAAGAGCATTAAGGAACCTACCGTGATCTTACTGGCCCTGTTCAGTGCCTCCACCCAGTCCTGCAGGTCCTTTTGGTCACTGGCTTGCAAGAAATAGCGCTGGGAGAGAGCGTTGATAACTGCCAGAGGAGGAAGGACAAGGAGAGAAGGATTCAGAAGGATTCATGGGGCAGGCAGCCCCACTGCAGCTTCCTGTGGGAGGCTGTCCCCCCACTGAGCCCACCAAGATCCCACTCACTCACTCACTCACCAAAGCAGAACGGAGTTTTAGGCTTCTGTTTTGGGGTGGCAATGCTAACCTGTGATGGAGCAAATCAGGGATATCAGAGATAACAGCACGTGCCAATGGTGGGCAGAAGAGCTGGAAATTTCCACCCAGCCACCCTGCTCCCTGCCTGGACCCCTGAGCAGGACCCCACACACATGAGGGCAGCTGGAGCTGCAGCACAGCTGTGCCAGCTGAAGGGAGCTGGCCCGTGTCAGAGCACATGCAGCACAGGGTGCTGGGTCCCAGGGGAAGGTCAGCACCGAGCCAGGACTTTCATCCCCTGCATCCCCTCAGGCGCTGGCTGAGCTGCACAGCAGAGCTTTCAAAGGACCTGAAAACGTCCATTCTCCTGGATTAACACAGTCACTCTCATCAGCAATTAAGAGAATTGAAGGAAAATAGTGGTGGTTTTTCCCTGAAGAGTAGGAATCATTTATATAAGAATAATATTCCTTGAGGCTCCACAAACAACATTCATGGAGTATTTATTCTGACAGTCCTCCTTCTTCAAAGCCAGTTCATAATGCTTTAAATATGTTTTCTCAAGCAAACCTCCATTTTTCTGGTGTATTTACTGTTGGTAGTTCCAGCCACTGACAGAACCCAACCCTGCAGTTTGTGACCAAATGCTGTCCTGCAGCAATTTTCATTTAAACTAAAACCTATGTAATTTGTGAGGCTCTTTCCAAAATGGGGAAGGCTCAGCCTCCCAGCATTGCTTCATCTGCGCTTAATTTATAAATCATGATTCAGCAGGAACAGGAAGATCTGTCCAAGGCTATATCCAGCTCCAGGATAAAGCAGCCACCAGCCCCCCACTCCCCCCCCAGCAGCTGAGGGGCCACTTGCAGGAGGAGGATGGTGGCAGCTCCACTCTCCACACACAGCCACAGCTCTGCCTTATTGCACTGCTCCTGCCTTCCCCAGGAGGCTGGATAACACCCCTGAGACACACAAGTGACTTTCCAGAAGGTCTCACCCTTCAGGGCACTGCCCTCTGAGCACAGGGGAGAGCTGCTGAAGCACTGCTCAGCCGATTGGCAGCTCCGTGCCCAGCTCACACCGACACCACGCTCCTGTCCCCACTCAGTCCTGGCCACCCCGTGTCCTTCCTCACAGCAGAGCAGTTCCTCTTCCTCCTGCAGCCCAGCCTTGCACCCTGTCCTGCTCCCAGCACCGGGATCTTTGTGCTGTGGGGTCCCTCCCTGCTCAGGCTCCATCCCAGGGAGATGGTCACGAGCTCAGGCAGGACCAGGAGCTGGCCTTGGGTGCTTCCAGGGCAAGCCATCTCCTCTCCTGGGAATGCCACAGGGATAAGGGGAAAACAGGGAGCATTCACCTTCCCTCTGCCCCACCCCAACATTACCTTGGAGATATAGGTCAGCTGCAGAGATCCGACAGCACCTGCTCCGATGGCCAGGTTCTGCAACACACAGGAGGAGCAGTGGGAGGTAAATGACAGGGAGAAGGTGGCAGGGGCAATCCAGCCTGTCATTTGTGCCCTTGGGGTCAGGCAGCAGCTGCCATCCTCAGCCACTTCCCTGTCCTGCACCTGCTCCAGCCCAGACCCCTCAGCAGTGGGACCAGCCCTGCTGTGCTCCTTGGGACAGTCCTGGGAGCCACAGGGGTCACAGAAGGGCTGGAGCCTGGTCATGAGAGACACTGACACAGCAGGCAGGGTCCTGGGGAGACCTGGAGGAGATGCCTGCTCCAGGGAGGTGGGATGTGCCCACAGACTCACTGCCAGCTTTACGGCCACGCCTGGCACACGTGCCCACCTGAGGATTGTCCATGTACCACAGGAGGTGGTTGGCCTGGGTGTCCAGGATGAAATACCTCCGCAGAAACTTGCCACAGGTCTCATTTTCCTCGATGTCCAGGAAGCCGCAGATACGGTTCTGTCGGTCCAGGTACGGCATGCCGGGCTCCTTCTGGCATCACCCTGTGATGAGAGGGGGCAGGCAGGGGCAGGTGGGTGCTCTGCTCCCCAGGGAGCTGCCCCCACATCCGTGGCACCCAACCTGTCCCAGGTGTTCCAGGATGCCAGCACAGCCGAGCTCTCTGGAGGGAGGTGGGAGGAACAACATCCATCCCACCACTTCCAGCCCCCAGAGCCACCAAACCCCACGAGCGAGGACAGAGTAACCACAAAGGATCTGCCACCAGATCCCTGAGAACCGTGGTGAAAGCAGCGTGCTGGAGAGAGCCTGAGCACGCTCCCAGGAAACGGGGAACAATCTGCAACTCCAGCAGAAAATCCGTGCAGCCAGGATGTCGAGTCAGCAGGGAAAACAATGACCCATCCCAGCAGGGCCACGCTGTGTCCCCAGCTCTGCCACGGGCATGGACCCTCCCCAGCACTGCCCCCCAGCCAGGAGGGATCCTTCAAGGCCCCTGGGCTGCTGTGGGAGCACTTCCAGCTCTGGATGGGGAGCAGAACCAGCACCAAGGGGGCTGGGGGGGCAGGAGGTGTCCCCCTGTCCCCAGGGCACAGGGTGGAGGGCAGGGATGAGAGCAGCCGTTACCCAAAGGATGTGAGTGAACCCAGTGTGGTTTGTCTGGCAGGAGAGTGGTGATCACGCAGGTGCCAGAAGCAGAGCTACACAAATAAAAGAACTCATGCAGAAAAGGAGGAAATACTATTTTTGAGCTGCAGTGGAGTGGGGCCCGGGGAGGTGAGGGTTGTGCAAGAGCTGGGGTGCAGCTGCAAAGGTAGAGGAGGCAGAAAACAAGACAACTTGCTGCTACACCAACATTTCAGAGATGGGTATCTTGGGTCATGGGGACCATGCTGCTGCAGGAGGAGAGATTGTTTTAGACCAACAGTGCCCTGGCACAAGGGTTTCTGTGGGCACTTCACTGCATCTTTGTGGGGTTATTTTCGTGGAGGGGAAGCACATGGAAAGCCAATCCCCAGGTACCTTCAACCATACCAGCACGTTCAGACCAAACCTCATAGACCCTTCCTCCTGCTGACAACAAAGGTCTAGAGATTTCTGCTTAGGAGATGGATGAGGAAGGAGCAGAAGGTGCCACAGGCAGCACAGAGATGAGCCCCCAGCCCCATGGGACACCTCTTGGGGTATCCATGTCCCCCCACCACCATCCTTCATTACAATGGGCTCATCTGGGAGAGCACAAACCAGCTCATGCCTTCTGTGCACACTGACCTCAGGCTGCACTTGGAGATGCCCAAACCTCTGGGCAGAGAAGATTGGGATGGCCCCACACTCTGCACCAAGTCAGCCAGGCTCCTGTCCCCTCACATCCCACTGCCCACAGAACACAAATGGTCTCTCTTTGGAGCCACCAAGAACTGCGCTTTTCCATAAGAAAATGATAAAAGTAGCATCTCCAGCTGTGCTAATGTGGGGCACCCTGCTCAGGAAATATAGGGGGGCCAGAAAATGCTCAATTTCCTAGTGAAGTGTATCAGAGACTTCCAGGACTCTTTCCTACCTCTGAAGAAACAGACACCCCTCTCCTGACTCAGTGAATGACAAGGCAATCAATTGGGCTACAGAAGATTTACAGCACAATGTAAATTGTGCTGCCTGAGCCAAAGGGAAGTGCTCCCCAGGAAGAGGCAGGAGGTGCAGGGCACTGTCCGTGCAGCACCCAGGGGTGGCTCAGAGGCCTCGTGTGCAGACACCCAGCCAGACTTTCCAGGAAGCACCTCAGGATGCCCTGCACCGTCACGGCTGCCTGTGCCCTGCTCTGTCCCAGCACAGCTACGGCCACAGGAGCAAGCCGGGAGCGCTGCAGCACAAAAACCCGAGGCGATGGGAGACCCGGCACTTGGAGCATCACAGCTGTGCTGCCGGGAGGCACCTCCCTGCAAGCACCCATCGCACCTGTGGGCAGCCACAGCGTCCTCCTCCTCCTCCTCTGTCCCACCTGTCCGCCCGAGCTGCGCTGGTGCCACCTGGGGTGCGGGATGAGCCTCCCTCCGTTCCAGGAGGACCGGGACCTGCCCGGTGCCCCGCAGCGGCTGCGGCAGCATTTCCTCTCACCTGCGGTTGCAGAGGAGCTCCCGGAGCCCACGCTGCGCCGTCTGTCCCGACCCACGAGACAGACGGGGTAGGCAGCGCCCAGCAACTCGCTCCTACTAATTGCACGTCTTTGCCTTAATGAAACTATCCGCCTGTCGGGAGGAGGCTGGATACAGCTCTTCATCTGCCACAAAGAGTCGGAGAACACACAGAGTAGCTGCAAACCCCTGATCCCCGCCACACGTTTGCCTCCAACCCCACAGACGTTCGGCGAGGACGGTGCCTGCAGCATTTCCGGAGCTCCCACGGGGCAGAGCCCCCCTCGCTGCCTCCCCTGCCCCCACCGAGCCGTCCAGCAGAAGCCGCTCGCACCGGGAGGGCTCCGCTGCAGCCCCGGCACGGATGATCCAGCTGCAGGAAGCGTTGTCTCCGCCAGGGACAGGGGGACCGGCCCTGGGGCCGCCTCCCCAGCGGCCCCCGGAGCCGCGGGGCACGGACGCCTCCAGCCCGGGAGGCTCTGGGGAGGACGGGGACGGGAGGACAGCGAGGGCTCCCAGCCCGGCCCGCGGGGTCTCTCGAGGCGGCTCGGCGGCCACGCGTGTCCCCGCAGCGGCACTTACCCCGCGGCGTCCCTGGGCTGCGCGCCCCGGGCGGGCGGGGGGCGGCGGGGCCGGGGCTGCGGGCGCTGCGCACGCCGGGCAGCGCTGCGAGGAGGACGGACGGACAGACGGACGGACGGGTGGCGGAGGGGGTGTGCCCCTGGCTCCGCCGTCGCTTCTTTCCGGGTTAATTACGTCTGTCATTAGCAAACCCGGCCCCGGATGTGAGTGCGGGGCGGCTCCGCGGGGCGGGGGGTCGGTGTCCGTCTCTCCGTCCCATCGCCGTCTGTCCGCCTCCCTCCCGCGCACCTGCCGCGGCCGCGGGGGCTCGGCCGGCGGGAGGGGTAGGGGCAGCCCGGTGCGCTCCCAGTGCCAGCCTATTGCGGGTCCTCTGCGTCCCCCGGGCTCGGGGCCTTCCCGGTGAATCCCCCCGGACCCGGCACAAAACCACTCGGTCGGTGCTTGAGGCTGGCACTGAGAGAGATGAGCCGCCCATGTCGCGATTCCTGCAAGAGCATCTCTTGGGGAAGCTGCTTCTGGAGTGAGCTCAGGGTGGATTTGGGAGCAGGAAACACCCGCTGCCTCCCCCGTGCCGCCCCGGGGAAGCCCCACTTTCTTTCCGAAACTCCATCTGGCCCCGATGCACTTTCTCCCGACGCGGGTGAAACCGATCCTGGTGCTGCCGCCGCCGAGGGCGCGCAGGGATCTCGCTCAGACACCCGCAGCCCCTGGGCCACGCCAGCCGCTCCCTCCCACCTCTGCCTGCTCCCGGCATCCCGGAGGTCCCGAGCCCTGCCCCTCTCCCCATCCCTCCCTTTGCAAAGACTAAACTGTTCCACGGAGGATTTGCACACCGAGGCTCCTCCCGCAGCCCTTGTGACCCGCCGGAGCCCGGGGCAGCGCTGGGTTCCGGGCTCGGTCACACGGCAGCGACTCACAGCGCTGCTCTCCCTTCGTTCCGAGAGCCTGGCAGCTCTCCCAGACTTTCCAACGCGTTTTTCTGCTGTGACCTGTGCGGGGATGCAAGCCCCTGGCGCTCACTGAGATGCCCCATCAGCAGAGGAAGGGGCATGATGATGCCCGGGGCAGGGCACATTTCTGCCCCAGGACCTTTGGAGATTCCCGCAGCAGCCAGAGCCCTGTGCAGAACGCCCTTCGGGGAAGGAGCGGGATCCACAGCAGGCCGGGAATGCTTTCCAGATGCTCCCCTCCAGCGGCAGCCACCCTCTAGGCATGTGTTGACCTTCACAAGACTGTGTCCATGTTCTGCGGGACTTCTGATCCCCTCACCCTCCGGCACTCACCGAGGTCTCTGCTCCAACAACATCCTCCAGCTGTGAGTTCCACAGCTGGATCCGCACGTGCTGAATTACTTCTTTTCTTCTATTCAAACTTGCTCTTTTCAGTTTCAGTACCTGTTCCCCTTTTCCTCGTGTGCTGACTGGAGCAGAGTCCAGCAGACAGCTGCTGTTTGCTGCTCGCCCTGCACTACAGTTCTTGCAGTCAAATTCTCATGGTGCCAGCCATCCTTCAGTCCCTTCATCATTCCCCTTTCTGTTCTCCTCATTCCGTTCACTCACTTTTACCATTCTCCCTGAGGAAAGCAAGCCTCACCGACTACTCCTGGGGTCTTCCTAGCAGAGCTTTGAGCTGTGGGACCGCCTGCAGCCCCAGACCACAGAGCAGCCTCACATCTCCCCCTGTCTCTCTCCACAGCCGAGCCCCAGGATGCAGAGAGCAGCCCAAAAGCGCCTCTGTTGGACCAGCGGGGAGGGAATCTGCCTAGCAAAGCCCTCCGGGGTGGCACCAGAAGCCAAACCGGTTCCATTCCGCGCTTTCTCTCGCGGGTTGGGTTTCCCTGGCAAGGAGAGGCTGCGGACGCGGTTCTCAGCGGCAGCGTTTATTGGACTGGCGGCGCTGGGACCCTTCCCACGGAGCATCCCCGCCCGTCCCTAGGCTAGAGCAGCGAGCAGCGGGTCCGGCCGCTCAGAGCCGGCCCAGCAGCAGCGTCCCGGCCAGCGCCGTGGCCAGCAGGCCGGCGGGGGGTGGCGGGGTGCTCCCCCCGCCGTTCCGGGAGCCCCGAGCCGGCCCGTTGCAGTCGTCGCTGAAGCAGCAGCGCACGGTGGCCCCGCCGGAGCCGCCGCGGCGCGCCTGGTCGCAGAAGGACTTGTAGGAGCAGGATTTAATGATGCTGTCTGCAAGGAAAGGCAGAGGGTCAGGCACTCCCGGGAACCCGGGTTTCACGGGCACGGGGAGGAAGAGCCCCTCGGTGCGGCACAGTGCGCACGGGGGCGGAATTAAAGCATCTCTCTCCTCCGCACAGGTAGAAGCCATCTCCTGCTCCGCCTCAGGTCCCTCCCCGTGATTCTCCTCCCCCTCTGGTCCCCTCCAGACCCTCTGGTCCTCCTCCCCGTCCCCCTGGAGCCCCCAGGCCCCCCAGCCAAGGCTCTCACTGGGCGCAGTGATGGTGGAGCAGGCATCGGCGTACTGGGGGCAGCTGTGGGATCCCTGCTGGTTGCAGTCGTTCTCGTTGGATGCCACACATTTGTGGCATTTCAGAGCTCTGCCTGGGTGAAGATGAGGAGAAGGAGTGAGAGTGACAGCAATGCACCATCCCAGAGCCCCCAGAGCCCCGACAGTCACACACTGGTGACCCCAGCCCAGGGACTGGGGGGTCACAGGTGAGGGTTGGCACCAGACAGAGTCGAGCCATGAGCAGGTGCTGCCATGGCATGCAGCAGGATGCAGGATGGGGCCTCACCTGTCCACAAAAATCAATGCAAAACTCCTCCAAGTGACTCAAAATGATGAGAGCTAAACCTGGCAGGTGAGCTCTGCCGAGTCCTTGCCCTGCAAAGATTCCCTGAGAGCCCTGGAATTCCTTTTACAGTAAAAATAGGTAGGCATAATATTTAAAAACCATCCTAGATCCTTGTCTTCTTGTGCCAGATTTCATTTTAATAAGTATTTTGGGGGGAAGAAGGAAGAGCACCTCCCACATTCTACCCTGTACTCAGGAGGGTCACCCCGAGGGACTGCCTGGGGACAAGCAGGGTGACAGGCAGATGCAGGAGGGACAAACCATCTCCAGCTTGTCCTTTAAGGAGCCCCACAGGCAGGTTAGACAGCAGCCAGATCCTCTCTGCTGTGCGCCAGAGCCGACAGCGGTGCAAGAGCTGCGTGACCCCTCAAAGCATGCACACACCCCAGAAAAACCCGGACCTGAAGATCCTGCTCCTGCCTGAAATGATAAATCCTGGATTTTGATGGGGCTGGATAAGGCAGCGCTGGGGCTGGAGGTGGAACTCGGCTCGGCCTCGCTGACAGAGCAGAGCCCTCTCGTGGCTGTGTTCTGTCACTGTGATATTTTTTGAAAAATCTTCTTTGCCCAGGATTTTTCTCCTGAGAAGCCTCAGGAAAGAAATGTAAACAATAATTGTCTGATTGTTTGGAACGTGGTCTGGAGCTTGCTCACCAACAGCTGCATCTTTGGTTCCGTGGGAATTGTTTTAATTTAATGACCAATCCCAGTCCAGCTGTGTCAGACTGAGTCTGTCACAAGTTTTTATCATCATTCTTTTCTAGCCTTCTGATGTATCCTTTCTCTTTCTTTAATATAGTTTTAGTATATTATTTCATATCATTTCATATCATTTCATATTATAGAATTTCATATGATCTATGATATGATATGATTAACATATCATAAAATAATAAATCAGCCTTCTGAGAACATGGAGTCAATTCTCATCTCTCACCTCGTCCTGGGGACCTCACAACACAAGTGTTCACCTTGCCTTGGTCCAAAGACCCTGAAACAGCCCAGAGCTGCCCCAATTTCGTGGCATCGCTCTGAGCAGTGCAGCCACCCCCCGTATTTGTGACTATGCCTTGGAGGAACCAAGTTTTAGCAGGCAAACAGAGCTCCAGCCAGGAGAAGCTGCAGGGTTTAGGCTCAGGAGCTCCAGCAGAGGCTCTGTGCTCCCTGCTGGGCACAGCATGCCCAGGCTCTGTGCCAGTGGCACAGGGAGCTTCTCTCGGTGCCACTCAGAGGACAAAGCCACCCTCCCTCCCCAAAACATCATTTTCCTGCAGGGGTGGGAACAGCCAGGGACAGGGCAGCAGGTACAGTGATTCACCCCACCTTGTGCTGCCCAGAGCCAAGGGACACTTACTTCCTCCAGCCAGGGACGTGACCAGGGCCAGGGCCAGCAGGGTCCTCATGGCAGGCATCCTCAGCAGTGTGCAGGGTGGGGTGTGGAGCTGCTCTTTTGTCTTAAGGTCTTACAGCTAATCTGCTTGGGTGAGTGCATCGGGGGCTGGGCTAATGCCCTCTAAGCTGGGGGGACAGGACACAGCTCCCCAAGGACATGGGCTGGGTGGTGGCACCACACTGGGGCCATGGATGGGCTGGGATCTGCTCCATACCCTGTATGGAAACCACCTCTGGACACAGAACCTTGTGGTGGCTTTCAAAGGTCTTGATCAAGCCCAGCTGCTCCATCAGAGAACAGCCCCTTCCTTGTCACGAGTAGTTGGGGAAAACCCCTCCAGATTTTCCAACCCACCAAAGGAGAAGTGCAAGAGAACAACTGAAAACCTCTACAGGGCTGGGAGAGCCCAGTGGAACCATCCCTGCATCCCCCAGCCTCCAGCAGGATTTAGCCAAGGCCACAGAGGGCTGTCAGGGTCAGTGCAGGGATTAGGGCAAGGATTCTCCTGCCTGGCATCCTGCTGCTGCCTCAGCTCTTCCTGCTGCCTGAGCTCACTGCCATGGCTTAGGAGCACCACAGTGTGCAGGGAGCCACAGGGCCAGAAATGCCACCCCAGCTCTGAATTTCAGGAACAGATGATAACTGTGCTTATTTGAAACCAAATAATAATCATGTAAACCACATTAATAAGGACAAGGCAGAACATGGCCCATGCTGGTAAAGCCAACTCCTCCCAAAACTCTTCACCAACCTCACAAACACCAAGCAAGCTTTCAAGAGTGATAAACACAGTTTTTACTCAGGCAATGAAACATGGAAAAAAATATATTAGTAATCATTATAATAATCTCATTTGTGTGAGTATAACTCTTACAAATATTTACCTGACATATAAAAGGGAAATTATCATACATATAAAACCAATGTTGATGGCAGTTACACACATGGCTGGAAGCAGAGGGGTAGGAGCCAATGCAGAGGAAGTTCCTGCCTGGGGGAGGCCACGCTGGAGGGACAGGGAGGAGATCAGTAGTTGGGGGTTACTGGTTGGCACTCGGTTACAGACAGATCTGCTGGCAAACACACACTGCAAACAGCAACACGGCAGCAGGGGCAGGGCCTGCTGCTGCCAAAAGGGCTTTTAAATCTACTGCAAGGAACAGAGGACAAACACACAGCCAGCTGGGACACCCCACACAGGGACCTGCCCTTCCCTGTGCCAGTCATGGGGATGCCAACCCATCACCTCGAGGTGCAGCCACCCTGCCCGCTGGCAAGCACCCCTTCTGTTTCATGTCACCACAGCCATTCTGCAGGGATTTACCTATATCTGGCACTATAACCATATTATAGTTAATAAATCATTCCTTAGGAATCTTCTTGGCCCAGGCTGGGGTGCACAGGACGGGCACAGGAGGCGGAGGTGGCACCGGGGACAGGAGGGCTGGAGGGCTGTGTCCCATGGGTCACCAGAGTGCAGCCCTGCTCTGCAGACAGCCCACAGTGACTGCTGGGTCAGGTCAGGGCGCTGGGGAAGTGGTGAAATCTAAACTTCTGCAATGATCCTGCAGCTCCAAGGGCCAGAGCCACACCCCAGGGAGAGACTGACCTCACCTTGAGCCAGGACAGGATCCCAGCCCTGAGCAAAGCAGGAGGCTGAGGGCTGCCACTGTCCCCACCTGGGCTCCAGCAGCCCCCACCACAGCCTGGGTGCTGCTGCAGGCAGGGCAGTGCCCCAGGGCCCCAGGCAGAGACCAGCCCTGGAGCAGCCTGTCACCAGCTCTGAGGGGTTATGCAATGCTGCACACTCTGCTTCCTCAAGAGAAAAAGCCAACTGGCCCAGAAATCTCAGGCTCTCAGGGGTTTGCTTTACCTGCACAGACTCCCAAAGGGGAACAGAAATAGTCCCTGTTGATCATAGGATTGAAGGTTTTTCACCAGCCCAGGAGGGGACATGTGGGGAGGGCAAGGGGGTTAAAAAGAAAGGGGAAAATAGGGTTTTTCTTTTCTGTCAACTGTGCAAAGGGTGAATATCCAGCACAAGCAACAGGTGCACTGCTTTGAGTGGTGTCAGCCACTGGTTTCTGTGACCAGTCTGTCACTGGGATAACTGGGGGCATGGAGAACAAGCTGTGTGCTAGGGCAGGCTGCTGACACCTTTACTTAAGTGTAGAATAAACTCTCTCTATATTATATAACTAATAAAATATAATCAAGTGTATGGCTCTGGCTTAAAGAGGTGTTTGCTCTGCATGCTCGACACAGGGAATTAGAAAATAGAAGGAAAAGAGCTCAATTCTGTTACAAAAAGGTAGCAGCAAAAAGGTTTGTGAAAGTGTTCAACAGGCTGGGCAGGAAACAGTCCTAACTGCAAATATTTCCCTTATTTCACACCTATCCATTCAAGGCAGAGAATCCTCCACCACTGCAGCTACTGCAGTACCCACGAGGCACATCAGGGTTCAGCTCCTTCCTCCTGCAGCCTCTGAAAGGGAGCCCTGATCTCACCATGGCACAGGGAGTGACAGACACGGCCCTGGCTGACATGAGGTGGTCACAGGGAGGATGATGGGCAGTCCCAGCTCACCAGAACCAGCATCTCCCCTGCTTCTCAAACACCTCTTGGTGCAGAAACCTCCTGCCTCCCCTGACCCAGCCTCTCCCTGGAGAGGACTGAAGGTTCTGCAGGCTGTGTGACTGCTCAGTGCTCTGGGGGGAACAGGTGGTGCCTTGTGTCCTGCCTGACTGGAAGGAGTGAGCAGAGAGCCCGAGTGCCCATAAATGCTCATAAAGTGCACGAATGCAGAGATGTCAGCTCCCTTCCTCTGAGCTGGCACAGCCAGGGACAGGGAGAGGCTGTGCTGTGCTTCACCCACAAACCAGAGACCAGCCATCCCCGTGCCAGGTGCCCTTCCCCGGTGCAAGAGCCAGCAGGTCACCCCCTGCCATCACCCACGTCCCAGGGCAGCACCCACCAGTGGCTGGACCTGTTCTGCTGAGCACATGAGGACAATCAGTGACAGAGAGTGCAGTGGGGACACAACCAGACCCAGCCCAACCAAGGGGGACAGAGCCCAGGCTGTCACCTCCCACCTGAGAGGTGGCATTGGTGCAGAGGGACGGGGCAGCACGCCCTGGGAGGGACACACAGGCCCAGGCTGAGCACAGGATTCCCAGGCTGCCTGCAGGGATCCCAGCCTGGAGCTGTGGGAAGCAGACAGGGACAGTGAGGGGAGCTGCCCTGCTCAGGAGCCACAGTCTGGCAGCCAAGGGGCAGCTGGACAGGTGAGCTTTCCTGCAGGGACTCCAGGGTAAGGCAAGGTGCTCGACGTCACGAGAAAAGCAGCCAAGTGCAGAGTGCTGGGCGAGGGGGGCTGAGGCTCAGTCTGACTTTCCCAGTTTGGCTATCAGCTCGTCGCAGATCTTGGTCAGCTCCTCAATCTCCTGGTTCTGGAAGAAAAGCAGATCATGGGGACCTCTGTGGTGGCACAGGTGGGGAATAACACCAGGGCCCATCTGGCATCAAGCATGCATGGGAAAGGGCAGCCAGCTTCTGTCTGTGCCCCTGCAGCAGCTCCTCTGTGCATCCAGGCACTGCTGTGCTCACCCCTCCTCATCCCAGTCAGACCTTGGTGCTGCAGAGATCTGCAGCAAGCCAGCCCCAGCCTACACTGCTGCAAACAGGCACACATAAGCCAGCAGTGCCCATTCTGCCCCAAAAAAATCCAAACCACCCTCACAAAATACGAAAAAAAAACCCCAAAAAATCCCAAAAACCAAACAGCTTCTGGACCAAAAATCTTGAGGACGCCTCTGGCATCAACAGGATGCTCAGGGCAGCAGCAGGAACTGCAGGCAGGGCTGCAGAGAGGCAGGGGCAGGTGTGTTACCTTCTGCTGCAGGGTTCTCTCCAGGGACTCCACCTTCATCTGCTCCTTGCGCAGCCCCGCGTGCAGCGCCGCGCTCTCCGCCTTGGCCTTGGTGCGCACCTGGGCGATCTCCTCGTTGGCCCTGGGGCACAGAGGGGGCACAGCTCAGGGGCAGGCAGGGGCACCACTGCTGCGTTGTGATTTCAGGGTTTGCCTCAGAACCTCGGCTCCCTCCCCTGATAATTCCCTGCCAGGTGTGTCAGTCACCTCTCCATTCCCCTCCCAGCACTGTCTGTCAGTCCTGGCATTCCAGAAGTGATTGGCAGGTTCAAAGGATGCCCTCTACCCCCGGGGGCACTGGGCCATCCAGGTGTCCTCTGTCCCTTGAGCCCTCCCCTCCTGTCCCTGGCTGGTGGCTCCCTGCCCCTTCCCTGCCCTCTCCCGGGGTTAAAGGAGCAGCAGCCACGGGCTCAGGAGTTCTGCTGGAGCTGCTGTGGGTTCAGAGGCTGTGGGCCAGAATAAAGCTCTGGATCCAAACCCTCCAGCAGAACCCACTCCTTTCCTTCCCCATCGCCCCAAAGCTTCTCCACAGAGGGAACCCTGAGGAGCGGCCCCTGCACGGGAGGAAGCTCCATCCCAGCCCCAGCAGAGCTCCTGCACGCCTGGACTGGTGCCCACGTGCCCAGGGCAGCACCCAGCCAGCCCAAAGTGTCCCTGGGGTGAAACACCACCCAGCCATGGCCAAAAGTGTCCCTGGGGTGAAACACCACCCAGCCATGGCCAAAAGTGTCCCTGGGGTGAAACACCACCCAGCCATGGCCAAAAGTGTCCCTGGGGTGAAACACCACCCAGCCATGGCCAAAAGTGTCCCTGGGGTGAAACACCACCCAGCCATGGCCAAAAGTGTCCCTGGAGTGAAAGACCACAGTTTGGTTCAGCACCAAGCACAAGCTCAGGCACATCCCATCCCCAATATTGGTAAATTCCAATACACCACGGTGTGGATGCTGTGGCACAGAGAAACAGCCAAGCATTCCTCACAGTGGCTTGAGAGAATTTTTGGGCAGTTGTAAGGATGTGATAACTTGTGAAGTATAAACAATCTGCAGGTGGTGGTTTTCTCCTTGGTCTCTCAGTTCTTCTCACAAGGATGGTGTGTGAGGAAGATGGTTTTGTTAGTTAGGAAGAACTTTGTTAGTCAGGAAGATGTTTTGTTAGCCAATCAAACAGAATCTATTGTGTCACTCCATAAAAACCACGTGGCTCTCTTGAATAAAACCTTCTTTGCTCTTTCTACCATCCTGCCTCTCGCCTGTTCCTGTGTCATTCTCAACACAACAGCAACATCACACTGCCTGGCTCTGCTCCCCTGGGTACCACAGAGGGGGTTTGCCCCTGTGGGACCTGGGTGAAACTGGGTTAATTCAGCTCCTCCAGCTCCTGTATGAAACTCTGCTCTTTCAGGGCCAAGCTAAACCTCCCCACCACCCAGCTCACTCGGGGTTACACGTGCTGCTGAGCTCCTGCTCATCAGCTGAGCCCCAGGGCTGCACCCCCCCCTCGTGGACCACAAACATGAGCTCTCTGAAAGATGGGAACTTGGTTAAGTGGCCATAAATAGACTGTGAACCTCAGGTTCTCCATTAAAAAATAAATAAGCAGAGATCAGAGAGTGCATTCAGGGATTTGCTCTGCCTTACTCAGAGACACTTGAGCCTGAGGCTGTAAAATGCAGCTTTTCACATCATTCAGCTCCTGCCTTCCAGCCTCTGGAAAGCAAATGAAGCTGCTTCCCTACAAGGTCTTGCAGCACCCAGCAATCTCATGCATGACCTTACTTGTCTAATTTTTCTTCTGCGTGGACTTTCAGGGCCTGATACCGCTGCTCCTCCTGCTTGACACGGGTCAGATAATCTTGAGCACATTTCTTCAGAGCTTCTTCGTTCTGGAAAAGAAAGTACATCCATCTGCATTGGGGCTGGGCTCTGACAGGATGATAGATACTGTTCTGAGTGTACCAAAAAAGGTTTTAAAAAAGCCCAACTTCTGCTTTACACTCAGCAGAATAGAAACAGGGAGTGTGACTGCCCAGGAACCCTGTGGCCAGGGACCAGAGCTGCAGGGAGAAAGGGCAAACCAAGGTAAGGACCTTCTTAAATCCTTCCAGGACTCCCTTCAGGTTTTCATATCTCCTGAACAGATCCGACAGGGACCTCTCCACCGAGTTCAGGTCTGCCAGAGCCTGGTCCTTCTCCATTGTGAGCTGCTGCAGGTTCTTCTGAGATGTCATGTTTGTCCTCTGCTCATCCTCTGGGATGGAGAACAAACAGGGACACAGTGACTGAGTGGGGACAGCCGTGACAGCCAGCTCCCTGCCCTGCACACCTGGCCAGGTGACAGCACCTTACCTATCATCTGGGCAATGGTCTTCTCATACTCAGCCACGATTTTCCTGGAAGGAAGAGAAAAAACAAACAGGTGAGAGGCCACTGCTTTTGGGGACAGGCACCTCCAGCTGTGCTGGCAGCAATCTGCCCCACGGGAGGCCCTGCTGGCCCTGCCACCACTGCACCCCCACAGGAACACGGGCACAGGGCCCAGATGTTGGGGCTGCACCCCAGATGTTGGGGCTGCACCACCTGTCAGTGCTGCTTCAGACCAAAACCCTCCTCTGCCACTGGGACTGGCACAACTCACGGGATTTTATTTCTTTTTAATTTATTTCTATTTTATTTCTATTTTATTGCAGCAAAGGAACGAGCAGGAAACAGCACCAGCAGTAAGAGAACACTGATGTTGAGTTTGTGAAGTCCCCAGGATGAAGGAGGAATTGAGAATCTGACTCCATGTTCTCAGAAGGCTGAGATATTCTATTCTATTCTATTCTATTCTATTCTATTCTATTCTATTCTATTCTATTCTATTCATTTTCCTATTCATTTTTCCTATTCTATTCTATTCTATTCTATTCTATTCTATTCTATTCTATTCTATTCTATTCTATTCTATTCTATTCCATTCCATTCCATTCCATTCCATTCCACTCCACTCTATTCTACTAAACTAAAACTATGCTAAAGAAAGAGAAAGGATACAGACAGTTTAACAAGAATGAACAATAAAAACTCGTGAATGACCCCTCAGAGTCTGACACAGCTGTCTGTGATTGGTCATTAATTAAAAACAATTCACATGGAACCAATCAAACATGCACCTGTTGGTAAATAATGTCCAAGCCACATTCCAAAGCAGCAAAGCACAAGAGAAGCAATCAGCTAATTATTGTTTTCATTCCTCTCTGAGGCTTCTCAGCTTCCCAGGAGAAGAAATCCTGGCGAAGGGATTTTTCAGAAGATGTGACAATGACACCCTGACACAGCACCAGCACTAAGAGAAGTCTCTGCCAAGCCTGGTGAGGCTGCCCTGTGCCACCCCTCATGCCCCCTCAGCCTCCTCCTGCCCAGGGACAGCTCCTACCTCATCTCCAGCACTTCCTGCCGGCTCTCCTCGTATTTCTTCTTCCACTCGTTGGCCTCGATCTCCTTGGTGATGATCTGGGTGGCAGCAGACACAGGACCCTGGGGACGTGCTCTGAGGGGCTTCCCCTCTCTGTCCCACACAGGGGATCAGATCCCCCCTCCTGGGCAGAGCAGAGCTGCCCCTGCTGCCCTGGGGTGAGCTCCAGCGAGGGGCAGGGACAGGGGACAGGGCTGTCACCTCTCTGATGAGTGAGGGGCAGCCCAGGGGACAGGGACAGGGCTGTCACCTCTGAGAGGCAGCTTAGGGAACAGGGACATCTCCCAGGAGCAGCCCAGGGGACAGGGACACGAGGGGCAGCCCCAGGGGACAGGGACAGGGCTGTCACCTCTGAGAGGCAGCTTAGGGAACAGGGACATCTCCCAGGAGCAGCCCAGGGGACAGGGACACGAGGGGCAGCCCCAGGGGACAGGGACAGGGCTGTCACCTCTCTGATGAATGAGGGGCAGCCCCAGGGGACAGGGACAGGGCTGTTACCTCTGAGAGGAGCCCCAGGGGACAGGGACACAAGGGGCAGCCCCAGGGGACAGGGACAGGGATGTCACCTCTCTGATGAATGAGGGACAGCCCAGGGGACAGGGACACAAGGGGCAGCCCCAGGGGACAGGGACAGGGCTGTCACCTCTGAGAGGAGCCCCAAGGGACAGGGACACGAGGGGCAGCCCAGGGGACAGGGACAGGGCTGTTACCTCCTCTCTGATGAGGGTGAGCACAGCTGCCTTCTCGGACTCACTGAGGCAGATGCCAGCCAGGGGACTCTCGCTCCTGCTCACGTTGGGGCACTTGTCCATGGAGCACAGCCCGGGATTGTCCTGGGGGAATCACCCAGCTGGGATGTTGGGGGGGCTCTGCACTTCCCTTTCTGCACACACAGAGCCCAGAGCCTGCACCTGACTCCTGGCAGAGATGCTGTGAGCTGCCAGGACCTTCCCTTGCCAGGAGCAGGCCATGACAGCCATGAGCTGCCCCAGGGAGGCAATATCCCAACAGGGAGACCGAGGCACATCCAACTTCCCTTATCCCATGGTGGTTTAAAAACAGCCCCATCCTGAAGGGTCTCTGCTGACTGGGAGCCACAGGAGGGGTGGTCTGCAAGGGTCTGGGTCTGTCTCCAGCCCCTCCCCGTCTCTGGGGACAGCAGCTGACCTGCTCAGATTGCTGCTGGCAGCTGCAGGGACATTTCCTGGGCCTTGCTGCTCACCCAAATGCCCAAGGAAGCTGTGGGGGAAAGCAGACTTCACCCCTCTGCAGAGCAGGGGTCCAAGGGACAGAGCACCCATCCCTGGTGCTCCAGGAGAGCTCTGAAATAGGAGATGCTCACACAGAGATCCTGGCACCCTCCTGGTGCCACTCTGGGTGCCTCTACAAGGCCTGGGCTGGTTGTACCCCCACTGTCCCCTGCCTTCCTTTCCCAAAGCCCTGCTCCTGTGCCCTCCTGTGCACCAGTGCTGCAGCCACAGGGACAAACTGGGGACAAGGCTCAGCCCCAGGTGCTGGCACTGCCTGCCCCTCCCTTCACCACCCAGAGCAGTGACAGCCGTGCAGCATCTCCCTGAGAAGGGGCTGCCATAAATAGAGCAGTGCTGGGAGGAAGGAGGCAGCCTGCTCCTCAGGGTTGGAAATCAGAGCACTGGAGCACTTCTCCCCTCCCCTCTCCTCTCCCTGGTGCTTCAGCTGCTCAACTCGAGCTCCCCGAGCCCTGCACAGCTCTGCTGTGCCCATGGCAGAGGTGGGAGCCACCCCTGGGGCAGGTTTGGGGCCAGGCACCCCAGCACTGAGCAGGTTCAGCCTCCCACAGCATCTCCCAAGAGCAGCTGCACACCTGAGCTCCTGCAGGTACCTCTGGGCTGCCAGCAGCCTGCACACCTGAGCTCCTGCAGGTACCTCTGGGCTGCCAGCAGCCTGCACACCTGAGCTCCTGCAGGTACCTCTGGGCTGACAGCAGCCTGCCTGCAGTACCAGAGCCTGCCCAGGCTCCCCTGGGCACCAAATGAAAGCTCACTTTGCCCTTGTGGGGCTCAGCAGAGCTAAATCTGTCTCACAGGGGTTGCTTGTGCTGATGTTGCTAATCTCACTGTCATCTGCTTGTCACCTCAAGCAGCTTTGGCCAGGGGCTGGCACAGGGTGTCCCTTGGGGCTCCTCGGGCCATGCCAGGGCTGTCCCAGCACGGTGGGGCTGCTGCTGGGCTGCCAGGGGCACTGTGGCTGCAGAGCAGGGCTTCACCTCTGCTGTCAGAGGGTCCTGAGGGTCCCTGAGGGTCCCTGAGGGTCCCTTCTAGAAGGCACCAGCACCAAGGGGCCACCAGAGCCAGCCCTGGACACTCCATGTGAGACACAGCCCGTGCTGGCAGCTCGTCCCCTCCCCACAGTCTCCTCTACCCTCCCTGTCCTTCAGCCACCCCCCAGGGCAGCCCTGGCTCTGCACTGCTCCTGTCCATCCCCAGCACTGCTGCTGTCTGTCCCCAGCACTGCTGCTGTCTGTCCCCAGCACTGCTCCTGTCCGTCCCCAGCACTGCTCCTGTCCCTGTCTGTCCCCAGCACTGCTCCTGTCTGTCCCCAGCACTGCTCCTGTCCCCAGAACTGCTCCTGTCCCTGTCTGTCCCCAGCACTGCTCCTGTCTGTCCCCAGCACTGCTGCTGTCTGTCCCCAGCACTGCTCCTGTCCCTGTCTGTCCCCAGCACTGCTCCTGCCTGTCCCCAGCACTGCTCCTGTCCCCAGCACTGCTCCCTCCTTGTCCCCAGCACTGCTCCTGTCCATCCCCAGCATTGCTCCCTCCTTGTCCCCAGCACTGCTCCTGTCCCCAGCACTGCTCCTGTCCCTCCTCAGCACTGCTCCTGTCTGTCCCCAGCACTGCTCCTGCCTGTCCCCAGCACTGCTCCTGTCCGTCCCCAGCACTGCTCCTGTCCCCAGAACTGCTCCTGCCTGTCCCCAGCACTGCTCCTGCCTGTCCCCAGCACTGCTCCTGCCTGTCCCCAGCACTGCTCCTGTCCATCCCAGCACTGCTCCTGTCCGTCCCCAGCACTGCTCCTGTCCCCAGCACTGCTCCTGTCCATCCCAGCACTGCTCCTGTCCGTCCCAGCACTGCTCCTGTCCATCCCAGCACTGCTCCTCCCTGTCCCCTCCCTCCCTCCCTCCCTGCCTGCCTCCCCCTCCCCGCGCCCACCCAGGAGGGATCCATCTCTGCCAGGCTCCTCCAGGCCTGCTGGGAAATCTCTGCTATTTTTATCAAGTCCCTGCGTGGGCTCGTCAAGAATTTTACCTCCCAAAGAAACTCATTTCAGAAAGGAGAAAGCGAGAGGCACTCACAGGGAAGATGCCAGGCCCTCCCTTTTCCATCTGCTTGCAGGTCTCCTTTTCAAAACCTAAAGACAATGAAACACAGCCTTTAGTGGATTTGGAAACAGCACCGTGGGCACACACAGATTCTCTGAGACACAGGAGGGTCCTCTGAGCCTCCCCATCCCCTGAGCTTCCCCTCCCAAAGGCACCTTTGCCCCCAGCTCCTGCCCTTGCTGGAATCATTTTGGTTGGAAAAGCTCTCAAAGACAGTGGAGTACCCAGCACTGCCGAGGTCACCGTTAAACCCTGTCCCCAGGTGCCACAAGGTGCACCCTGCCAGCCTTCCAGCACTCCTGGAGTGGAAACCAACACTCCCCTCTGCTGGCAGTTCAGCCTGTGCCCCTGTCCCCAGGCTGGGACCACCATGAGGTGGCAGTTCAGCCTGTGCCCCTGTCCCCAGGCTGGGACCACCATGAGGTGGCAGTTCAGCCTGTGCCCAGGTCCCCAGGGCTCAGGGGGAGGAGAAGGCTCAGGATGTCCTGCAGTTCAGCAGGGTGCTGGGACAGAGCACCAGCACCCCTCATCCCTGGTGCTCCAGGTGTCCAGGAGAGCTCTGAAATAGGAGATGCTCACACAGAGATCCTGGCACCCTCCTGGTGCCACTCTGGGTGCCTCTACAAGGCCTGGGGTGGTTGTACCCCCAGTGTCCCCTGCCTTCCTTTCCCAAAGCCCTGCTCCTGTGCCTCCTGTGCCTCCTGCAGCCACAGGGACAAACTGGGGACAAGGCTCAGCCCCAGGTGCTGGCACCAGCACCAGCCCATGCCAGCCAGCCCCAACACCCTCCAAAGGACCTGCCACATGGCCCCTGCTGCTCCTAACAGCAGAGAGGAGATAAAAAACATCCCCCTCATCTGCAAGGTGTGGGACACCCCGAGCTGGGGACACCCTGCTCACAGGAGGGACACCCCGACCTGCAGGCAGGTGCTGCCTCACCTGAGGGGTAATTGATGGGCCACACTCACTCACTCACACAACTGCAGCCACGATTCTTGTGCTACCCAGGCAGAGAACAGCGTGTTTAGACAGCTCAGCTTGGAGAGGAAGGAGGCAATGTAACACTGCACACTTCCCATGCTTCCCTCCATTTATCCCAGTGCCAGCAGCTGCACCCACAGCTCGCCCCCCATCCCTGCAGACAGCACCAAGCCCCTGCACCTGCCTGGCCCTCTGAGAGCAGCAGCAATAAATAAACACTCCAGCCTCTCCCCTGTCAGATTTTCCTCCCCTGAGGACAAAGGACCATTCTCCATGGAGCTGGCAGCCCAGCACAGCCATCAGGAGAAATGATTAATGGGCTCCTGCAAAGGGGAGGCTGCAACCCCCCCGTGGGGATTTCTCCTGCTTGCACCTAGGACTTGGCTATTGATTAAATGTCATGTTGCCTGGCTTTTAATTATTTTGTAATGGCTTGGTCAGAGAGGCTAATTACGTGGGAAACTGACGGCAGAATTCCACCAGGAGCAATAATTGGGTCTGTGTGGGCATTATTGAGATCTCCATCAAGCACTGCCCTGGGCCAGGACACCAGGTCCTGGCAGCTCTGCTGCAGGCACAGGCTCTAAGCAGGGACCCTGCACCAGGAGCCAGGGCAGGATGCTCTGAATGGAGAGGACAATTGCTCTGCTCAGCTGAGAGCACTGCTGGCAGGGGGGCACTGCCAGGGAGCACCACGGGGAGGGAACCTCGTGCCTGAGCCACATCCCACTGCAGCATCGTGGGGAGAGTGCTCTGTACCCAAAGTCTAAATAAACACATCGTTTTCTACCCTGGAAACAGTGCAGGGAAGCAATGGGAGGTTCCATGGGAACCTGCAGCAGCCTTGAGCCCTGTCAGTGTAAATAAACTCTGATGAGGCTGCAGCACCAATTCCTTGCCAGAGGCTCCCTGGGGGCAGTCACAGCACACTCCCAGAGATGAAGGCAAGCAGGGTGTTCCTCACCTGCCTCTGGTCTGTGCTTCCCTGAGGACACAGGCACGTTGGAGCACTCAAAGTACTCCAGGTCATCTTCTGCCTCGGCCTTCTTGTCCAGCCCCGCTGGTTTCTGCGTGGAGGTGGTGGAGGCCAACTTCTCCTCATCAGTGGCACGCCCATCCCTGTTTGTGATGTCTGGGATTTCTGAGATCAACACTCCTTCATCCTGCAGGACCAAAACACGCAGTTAAACAAGATCTGCAGGGATCAGCCCACCAGGTGAGCTGCTGGATACTGCACGGAAAGCATGGAAGGCTTCAAATCCACGGGTGAGCTGCTCCTCCCTCCCTTCCCATCAGGAACTGCCCACAGGGAAGATGCCAGCCTCAAGCTCAGCCAGCCCAGCTCTGCCCAGCCCCCTGTGCCCAGCACCCTGGGGTGACTCCCCACCTACCTGAGCGCTGATGTCCAGGACCAGGGGCTGCGCCTCGTGCTGCTTCACCTTGCAGCCGCTCCTGCAGGAGAGAGGAGCAGCAGCTGAGGGGGGTTCAGGGGCAGGGAGGGGGATGTGGGGTGCGTGCCAGACAGCCCAAGCAGGGGGAGGCAGTCCCAGCACCAGCGTTGCACCCACCACGTGCCAGCAGCCCCACTCACCAGTGAACACCGAGGCAGAGCAACTTCTGGGAGGAACAGAAGGAACAGGCAAACAAAAGACACGACTACACAGGAGTTGGGTTTGTCTGTGAGGTGTTTATTCCTGAGGAAGGTAAGGAGCAGAGCAAGGGCCCCAAGAGGCTGATGGCAAGAGAGGCACTGCCAAGGAGCTGGCACAGAAGGATCTCCCTGGCCCTGCGTGTCCGGCGCCACGGCACCCCAGGCTTGGTGCAAGTCGACTTTCTGCAGGAAGAATCGTGTCCAGGCTGTCTCATGCCCTGTCCCTGCAGCTGGAAGTTTGTCTGGGACTTCTCCACAGCATCCACATCTCCCAGGTGAGTCAGGCCAGCACGGCCAGGGCAAGGTGCTGTGCCTCAAACAAACGCTTCACCCGGCGCAAACGCTGCCCCGAGGAGAGGAGCCCCTCAGGTGGGAAGTTTAGCCCAAGGAGGTCTTGCAGGTGGTCTCCTCACCCTTCAGGGAGGAGGCTGGAACTTCAGGGAGGAGGATGTCCCTGGAACTTCATCCCATCTTCCTGAAGACACCCATCCAGAGGCCATCTGTGCAGGGCTGCAGGCACGGCCGCATCCCCACGCACCAGCGCAGGCACAGCCCCGGTGGGAACGTGGGTGGGACAGCACGAGCTCTTCTCCTGCATCTCAACCCCTCACACTCCACACTCAGGGACCTCCCAGCCTCGTGGCCATGTCTGACCCCCCAGGAGACGCTTGCTGAGCTGGAACAGCTCGTGTGACAGCCACTGCAAGGACCTGCAGGGGAGGGATCCCAGCCTCCAGCCACAGGCAAAGGCTCGAGCAGGACTGCAGGGAGCTGCTCCCAGGTTCTGGAGCTGCCCCAGCCTCTGGCAGGGTCCAGCCCCCCCAGCCCAGCCCACACAAGCGCAGCAGAGCACGAGGAGCGACGTGGGGCGGCACACGGAGCTGTCTCTGCACGCTGCCATGCACACCTGGCTCACACCGAAGAATTGCTCTGCACTGGTTTTCTCCCTCATGCCCTGCCACGAGCGAGACAAACTTGTCGTGCCCTCACCCTCCTCTTTTCTGCACCTTCTCCTGGGCCAGGGTTATCCCATCACCTGGCAGCTGCTTTGAGCTCCCCCCCCAGCACCAATAAAACAGCTCTGGATTGCACAAAAACCTGCTGCCCCTCCATGAGCTGAAGGTTTTGAGCACTTGGCCACCATCAGGAGACGCTGCAAGGCGGCATGCTGCAAGGACAAGCACAGGCATGTGCCTCCAGTGCAGCTCAGTTCAGTTCAGCTCAGCTCAGCTCAGTTCAGCTCAGCTCAGTTCAGCTCAGCTCAGCTCAGCTCAGCTCAGTTCAGCTCAGCTCAGCTCCTCTCCCTCACTGCCAGGCACTCACCAGGCCAGGCCACCCTGGGGATCCCGCCACACCAACCAGACAGCAGAGAGCACAAGTCAAAGGGCAGAAGGAGCCAGCATGCCATGGAGACAGTGGGGCAGCACACACCCAGAGAGAGGACAAGAACAGCAAAGGAAAAGAAAAGGAATACAGGAGAGAGTACTTACAACAGAAAACAGAGAAATTTCACTTGCTCAGTAGTCCTGATGCACCAAAGCACGGACAGGGAGAGAGACAGACAGATGGAGAGAAGAAGAGTGTGTGAAAAGACCTGAGGAAGAGTGTGTGAAAAGACCTGGATGTTAACTCTGCTCTGAGAAGCACAGTGAGCTGCCTAGCTCAGTCTCTGGGCACACACACACGCGGGACACTCTGATCCTGCCTCGCAGGGTGAGATCCACACACCAACCTCACTGCCAGGGCAATTCCCTGCTGCCTGGGCTGCTCCAAGGGGACAGAGAGAGAGCAGAGAATTCCCTGCTGCTTCCCCTCCCCACAGGCTCTGCTCACCCACAGCCACACATGGGAACATCAGCTCTTAAAAATTTTTTATCTACTCTCTGTAAAGGATTTCCTGGACAAAGCCATCCAACACAGCCTGATTTTTCCCTGTGAGGTTTTCTCTTTCACTGTTAAAACCCACTACCTAATTTTCTCACTGGAGAATCCGACAGAAGAGTGAGAGACTGCCTGTCCAACCTGTTCTCTGACATAAAACAGAAACTTGGTGGCAGCTCACAAAATGTCTCAGCTACATTTGACCAACCACAGCTCCTGCACATCCCTGCACAAGTCCAGCAAGCACATCAGCTCCAGCCTCCCCTGCAGGTTTCCTCTGACACCACATCTACACCCTGAGCCACCAGCTGGACCCCCAAGGGGTTTGCAAAGAGGTGATCCTGCCAGCAGGTCCCAATCCAGCCTTCCCTTGGGACTCAGGGCACTGGCACTGCTCCAGAACATCTGTCCCTCTGCTCCCACAGTGGCACTGACAGGCACAGGAGGATAAAAGCAGCCACCAGCAGAGCCTGAGGTGCACAGCTGGACCTGGGGCTGACTCAGGAGGCACCAGGGCAGGAGCACTGCCACCACCATCATCACCATCATCACCATCACCACCACCAGTGCAGCTCTGCCTGCCCAGGGGGAGCACGGGGGGGCTGCAGCCCCAGCTCTGACACACTGGCACTCACGTTATCAGGCGTGACTTGGCCTTCTTGGGGGAGTCTCTGCCTTTCAGGGCATCGTCCTGCATCTCCAGAGTCTGAGATTCCAGGATTTCATTGAGGCTGTTGTCTGCAGTGGAGCAAGAGTCAGCATCGCTGCTGGCAAGCGTCTTGGTGGGCTTGAATGGATCCAGGGAGTCAAAGTTATTGGGGTCAAACTGGTAAGAGCCCTTGGGGAGAACTGGTGAATTTTGCAGTGCTGAGCTGCCACTGAGAGAGCCGAGGCTGGGGCTGTCCCAGCCCGTGGGACCCAGCTGGGAGGAGCCCCGGGGTGGCTCTGTGGTTCCCCTCTCTGCATCCTCAGCTGCTCTCTTGGGGGACTCTCTGTGTCTCTTCGGGGTCAGCTTGCTGGCTGGGATCCTGCTGCCCCTCCTGGGTGAAGCTGGCTTGGCCTCCACACTCTCCCTGGCCTCTGCAGAATCAGCCCCAGGTTTCAGGAGCTGCCCTGGGGCCTCCAGAGCTGGGTCCCCCCCCAGCTCACTGGGGTGGGGGAGGCGTTGAGGGGCTGCTGGGGCAGAGCTCTGCAGCTGGCAGGGCCCTGCCACAGAGGGGCTCACACTCCTGTCACGCTGCTCGGGGTCAAGCTGGGCATCTTCTGTGGCTTCATCTGTTTTCCTCCCCAGTGAAGGTGTTCTTCCTTTGCTGAGCTGCTCCTGGCCCAGGGCATCAGCCCTGAGCTCCAGCAGCCCTGTGCCAGTGTCCCCTCCTGGCATGGCCCGCTGGCAGGTGGCTGTGCCCACATGGGGCACTGCTTCCACAGCAGAGTGCCCAGGGTCAGCCTGGCAGCCCAGCCCGGCCAAGGGCTGCATCAGGGGTGACTTGTCAGAGTCAGTTTCCCCTTTAGCATCCAAACTGGCTTTAGGGGCTCCAATCTCTGGTTGAGCCTCATCTTTGGGGTGCTTCCCAGGCGAGCTGTCCCAGTGGGCTTCCCCTACCAGCAGGTCAGCATGGCCACCTGGCTCTGGAAAGATAAAAGGAGATGGTTAAACCCTGACCTGCAGTGCACTCCCCTCCAGAGGGCTTTCTGTTCCCTCCTCACAGCTGCTCCAGGGTCAGATTTTATGGGGGAACCACTGACTCACAGCTCAGCTTCCCTCCTGCCACACGACAGGGAGCCACTGCTGGCTTGGGCAGAGTTAAAAATCAGTGAGAAGAGTTCAGGGATGCACAGCACGAGGCAACACCAACAAAATGCAAACCAGCAGCCCCCGGGGAGAAGGGGAATGGGAAGGTGTGCTCAGTGAAGGGGCAGAATCTGGCTGCAGGAGGGATGTGGGGCTGCAGGGCTGGACACTCCTGCCTGCAGCAGGCAGGGGAAGCTGCCCCACACCAGCTCCTCTCCACCTGCAGAAACCCTGCTGTAGTCACACCAGGCTCTCCACACTGCTGCCAGCCTCTCCTGATGACAAATCCTGATCCATGACTTAATCACCATTACTCCAATCCTTTCCCCTCAATCCTTTTACTGTTTAATCTTTTCTTTGACATCAAGGGATGGAAAAGATCCTTTATCTACTGGGGCACCCAGAGCCAGGCTCCTAGTGCAGATGTGCCAAGGCACAAGAGGAAAACATCTGGTGGGAAAATATCCCATCCCTGAGCACCCAGGAGAGCTTTTTCCTATCACCAGGCATTTGCAACCAGCTCATGTGTGCTGGTAACAGAGCGAGTCGCAGGCTGGCAGAGGAACAGGGAATCAGGCAAATATCTGGTCCCAGGACTGAACCAGGACGTGGAGCCAACAATCCTGACTCAGTTGATGGCTCGTGGTTAGCATAATTGATCCCCAGGATGCTAAAAGCCATGAAAATGAATCATGAGGGTCTGTGTCCTCCCTGAGACTGCAAAAATGCTTCCCCTGACTGCAAAAAAAAAGCTCCCTCCAAGTAGACATTGCCTCGATGCCCCAGAAAATGCATCAGTAAACACAAATCCAGTGGATGAGTACTTGGAGTGCAGCCAGGAAACAGTCTGAGGCAGAGCCTGGCAGGCCTTCCCATCATTAGGAACCAGGAAAACCTCCTTAACAGACCCCAAAGAAAACTTTATTACACTTGCTGCGCTGCTCAGCTGTTTGAAGCCTTCCTGAGACAGCCCTGAATAGAAGAACAGACTTCAAAGTCAGGGCAAAAGGACTATTTAAGCGCATTTTGTGTTCCCAGCAGAAGGTTTGGCAGCCGCTGTTCTCACAGACATGAGCCCATCCTGGTTTCTAACCCAAGCAATGAGTAATTACTCCTTGAATAACAAGCAGCCAGCACACAAACTGCCTCTCCGTGCTGTGGTGTCTCCAGGGTGGGGAGGAAAGGAGCGTGTGGCCACAGCTCAGAATGGTTTTCCCACAAAAAGCAGAAGCAGCAGCCAGCTAGGTTCTGCAGTTTTGTGATTCCCTCCTTTTCTGCACCCAGGAGTGCTCAGCCCCTCCCGTGGCCAGTCTGAGAGCTGAGGAACTGGGCTGCACTGGGAGGCAGGAGGCACAGGCTCAGGTGCTGCTTTTGGAAATCCTTTGCAGCAGAAATGTCCCTCCTGTGAGCTCAGGGGGGGTTTCCCCTAGTTCCTCCCACTCTACCTTTCTTCTTCCTGCAGGAACAATTCCACAGGATGCAGAAAGCAGAAGCCCCTTCCTTGGGGGCTCTCTGCCCGAACCCCCACACTGCCCAGCCCTGGCAACACCTCAGTGCAGCCCTGGCTGTCCCCAGGGAGCCCTCCCCAAGCCCAGCATGCTGCCTGCAGCTCTCCCTGCTCCTCCTGAGTGCTCCCCCAGCCCCAGCCCCAGCCCCAGGCAGTCACGTTGTGAGCAGCCCTGCTGGCTCCGCACGTCCTCCCTCGGCTCGTGGCTCCTGCCAGGGAAACCAGCTTGTCCCCCCCACTCCTGCAGCTGTCCCCCAGCCCTCTCACTGCTCAAATCCTCCTTCTGAGCCAAATCTGTGCTGAGCAGCCCAGGAGAAGGCGTGCTGGCAGCCATGGACCACACACAGCTCTGCCCCTTCCAGAGCATCCCAGCAGATGCCTCACTGCAGCATCCCGGAGAGGTGACCCTGAGGTGGCCCATCCTGTGGTATTCACATTGTTTGGAAAAATCCCTTTGCTCAGGATTTTTCTCCTGGGAAGCTGAGAAGCCTCAGAAAAAAAAAAAAAAGAAAAGAAAACAATAATTATCTGATTTGCTTCTCCTGTGTTTTACTCCTTTAGAATGTGTTTAGAGATTTGTTTACAAGCAAGTGGTTGTATCATTAAATTTCTAGTGTGAGTATTTTGACTCAATGGCCAATCTGTGCCAAGCTGTGATGAGAGTCACGAGTTTTCATTACTGTCTTTTTAACCTTCTGTCTGTATTCTTTAGTATAATATTCTTTAATAATAGTTTAGTACAATAATTCTTTAATATAGGATCGTAAAATAATAAATTAGCCTTCTAAAAACATGGAGTCAGATTGATGATTCCTTCCTTTGTCTAAGGGAAACCCAAACACAATCCTGTCCCACCTCTGGCACCCTGCAGCAGGGAACAGTCCCAGCAGGGACAGTATCAGAGCATGGCACACACGGTGACCCCAGGCTCTGTCCCAAACACAGCACAGGGCACGCTGGATCTCACCCACACCCGCTGACCTGGCTGTGCTCAGGCTGCAAACCTGCTCTGCACCCAGGTGAGCACCTGCAGGGGATGCTACAAAGTGAAAACTGAGATTTTTTACTTTCTAAAGAAAACCAGGCAGGACAGTCTGGCACCACAGTAACAGACACATTGTGCCTCTGCACTGTAATTGCTTTGCTTGTCTTCCTCGGGCTGAAATTAAACACAAACACCGACTTAAACAGCTTTCCAACATGCCATCCCCTCAAACCAACCAGGAGCACTTGGCAGGGCTGCCAGGCAAAGGCTCAGAGCCCTTTCCATCCCACAGGCAGCAATCCCTGCCAGAACAGCCCCTCCTCTCTCGGGGCCCTGCACTCAGCTGTGAGTCACACACTTCCCCGTCTCAGCACAGGATATCTGCCCCACACACCCAGCTCAGCCCTACATCACCCAGCTCTGCTTTCTGTTGGTGTTTAACAGCCGTTGATCTATTTTTAAACCCATTCTGTTAAGAATTAGCATCAGAGGGAGGATGCTGCTAACGCACCGGAAAACACGTGCCCTGCATCAGGGCAACAGCAGCTCCCAGCACTGATGGCTCTACATTTGCTGCTCCTGCTCATTTCCTTGTGCAAAATATCTGCTGGCAGATGACTGGAGATAACTCGAGCAAGAATGGGATAGAATTAATCCCACCACCACAAGAAACTGAGTGATTCTGGCTGGGCACAAACCCTCACTGCAGCCCCTCCAGGGCAGAACTTTTGTCCCCAAGGAGAGGGTTTAACACACCAGGTCACCTCCTGGCTGTGCACGGAGCAGCCAGCCCTGGAGTCACAGCTTGTGTCATCCCTCACTCTATTTATTCCCAAGGCAGGGTGAGACTGCAGCTCCACAGCAGGCAGTGCCTGCTCCTCGCTGTGCCTCAAGGCCAGGGGTGCAGCGCCTGCCCCCAGGTGCAGCCCTGGCACTGCCCCCTCACAGCCCAGCAGCCATTTCAGGGATTGCCTCCCTCCCAAGATGAGTCTGGCTTTGCAGAACGCAAAGATGAGGCCTTAACACTGCTGGTGTGACAGCCCAGGGTGCCTCTGCACGCTGCAAACCCACCCACAGCCAGACAATCCCTTCTCTCCACCATTCCAGACCAACTGAACAGACCCAGCCAGAGACAGGGGCAGGGAAGGGCTGGAGCCGAGTGTGGTGGCACCACAGTTTGGCTCTGCTGGCCCCAACATGCCACTCTCTGCCAGCCAGCACAGAAAAACAGCTTTTGCTGGAGATCATGCCCCCGTCTCCAGAACACTGGGAGCTTTGTGTGCAGGAGCAGATACTCCCTCACTGCTGAGCAGGAGCTGCTCATCCCAGGACAAGGGGCACAGGCACACAGGGGAACAGCGACAGCCTGGAGTCTGAAGCAATGTGCTTCCCTGAGCTGTGCCAGAAATGATCCTCCTACCTGCTAGGAAAGCCTTTCTCTCTCCCCCCCTTCCCAGGCATTATCCCCAAAGTAAAGATGCCCAAACCCTTCTTAAAAGGATTATTCCAAGAGCTGTGATTATTGGAAGCACGAACAGAGCACTCCCTCCATCCCAGCAGACAAACAGGAGTTCTCCACAGGGATGGATGAGCACCCAGGTCCATCCCCCAAAGGAGATGGAGAGCCACAGCATCCTGTGCCTGCACAGAAGGACCCAAGCCCATGTGCTCTGAAAGCTGCCCCACAAAAAGTTCCCAGCTGCTGCTGTGAGCATTGAAGGAAAGCACAACGCTGCACATCACACACAGGGTCTGCAGCAGTGAGAGGGCAGGGAATGCTCAGGATGGCCTGTCCAGGACTGCCTGAGCCACCACAAACTGCCCTGTGCCTCGGAGAGGCTCCTGCAGAGCACCCTGGCACTGCCCAGCTACCCTGCCCTGCCCTGATAACCCCCCATGGGCTGCTGCAGCAGTGCCAGAGCTTCAAAGCTTCCTCCCAGCAGCAAAAAAAAAACAGAGATAAACACCAAAATCAGCCACGGACACCAGCACAAACCCCTGAAGAGGAGGGAATGGAGACAGTGGGGAGCTGCTCCTCAGAAGGCCGTGGGCTAATGGGGAGGAGCAGCAGTGTGGGACATAGGGATAAACCTGCAAAACAGCTCAGCACCCACCAGCAAAGGAAACCCCACACAATTAGAGCAGCTCCCCTGCAATTTCTCAAAAAATGGGGTTTAGCAGCATTGAGCCCTTGCATCTTTAGCAGCAGCTACTCAGTGAGGACACCTGGCACCAAACTCCAAGGAAAAATGGCCTGTGCAGTGAAATCCCTTCCACTGAGCAGACCTGGCATCTTGCCACTCCTGTGCAGGAGCCAGGGCTGAGTGACACATGAGCAAGGTCCCACCGGCCAGCAGCAGTCAGGGCAGCCCCCAGGCTGCAGAGGAAGTGTCAGAGGAACGTTTAACTGATACAGTAATTCAACAGCACCCCTGGACTGCTCCCAGTGAGCCCATCACAGCTCTCTGTGGGGCACCCAGCCCAACCCCGGCATTTGAACTGTCCAGGCCATTAACCACCAAAAGTGTGCCAGGCATTACTCAAAGTCAGAGAATTTCACTCCTTGACCCCACCCTGCCTTTGTGCCAGTGGACCAAGAGCAGAAGGTGCACTCTTTAGAGCTGGCTCTTTACCTGGGCTCCTGGCCTCAGACTCTGGCGATCCCGGGGGCTCGCAGAACTCCTTGAGAGGCGAGCAGGCTGGTGTTTCTGCTTCAGGGGTCTCAAAATTATCAGTGGAGTCCGAGCTGCCGAGGGGGGGGAAAAGAGTGAGGAATTACTGCTTTCAAGGCTACCTCTGAAATCCTCCACAGCGCCTACACGTCCAGCCAGGCCCCGGGCTGGCCGCGGGCATCCGGGGCGGCCACTCGCTCCTGTCCAGCGGGACATGCTAGCAAACGGAAAAGGGAGAGCAGGTGAAACATCATCGCCAGCAGCGCCCTGTGCACCCCAGCCCTGCGGGAGGCTCCCTGCCAGGTCCTTCCCGGGCTGAGCACACAGCACGGGCCTCCAAGGACGCGCAGCCCCGCAGCAGCATCCCCCCCCTGCCGCGGAGAGCGAGCCCGGCTGCTCCGGCATCCTCCGGGGAGCGGCTCCCGGCGCCCCAGCCCCCGGCGCGGCGCGGTGCGGTGCGGGATCCCCGGCAGCCAGGCAGCGAGCGGGGAGGGGATGGGGACAGGGCCGGGGAGGACGCGCCCGCAGCCCCGCATGGGTGCGGGCGCCGCGGGAGGGCGGGCAGCGAAGGGAAGGGGCCGCGGGTGACTTGCCTGAAGCCGAGGGCCGAGCCCCCCGCCGGCGGGTCCCGCTCCTCGTCCTCCTCATCATCCTCCTCGGCAGCACCGGCCCCGCCGTCCCCCTCCTCGGGGCTGCCCCCGCCCCGCACCGCCGACCAGGTCCAGCGGGCCCACTGCACCGGCGAGAGGATCTGCCAGGCGCTGAACGCCATCGGCCCCGCTCCGTGCCCGCTCCGTGCCCGCCGCGCTCACTGCGGCCGCGCCGCCGCCCCCATCGCGCCCCGCTCCGCTCGGGCCGCCCGCCCCCGCACCGCGCCACCGGCGGCGGGGAGCGCCCGCCCCGGGGAGGGGCCGAGCCCGCGCCCCCCCGCCGCCTCCCGGAGCCCCCGCCGCGGGGATGCGCTCGGGGATGGCCGCGGGGCTCCCCGGCCCGCCGCCCCTCCCGGCCGGGGGGGACAACCGCTGCTTTTTCCTTCTATGCGAGCTCCCAAATTCTCCAATTTCTGCCCAAAGGCGCGGCCGGGGCGCGTCGCTGTCACCGCTCGCCACGCCCTGCCTGCCCCCCCGCCACAGGGAGCCCCCGCGTGAGAGGGCAGGGAACTGTGAAACCAGATCCCCGGCAGTCCGTCCCACATCGGTTTGGCTGCACCTGTGCTGA
The DNA here is from genome assembly GCF_963513975.1 of Fringilla coelebs. Lineage (NCBI taxonomy): Eukaryota > Metazoa > Chordata > Aves > Passeriformes > Fringillidae > Fringilla > Fringilla coelebs. The sequence goes on from NC_140052.1 coordinate 2,094,127, forward strand.
CACGGATTCTTTCCACTCTGGACGTGCCCGAGAAGTCCCCACGCGGGCGGGGAAGTGCCCCCCCCAGGGATCCTCACTCCCCCCGGGAAGATTCGGTTCCCCCAAGGAAGGGGGTTCCCCAGAGCTGAGGAGCCAAACACAGCGGGCAGGGGCAGAGGGGAGGGAAACACCTGTCCTTTCCACTTTCCAAGGAAATACCGGCCCCAACCGCCCTGGCTGATGCTATATCCTTCCGTGGCAGCAAGTTTATTTATTTATTTATTAAACTATTGTTGTTTAAAAATAACAGCCAGCAGTTCCCACAGAAATCAACCTTGCTGGCCTCCCTCAGGAACTTTCCCTCAGGAACTTTTTCCCCCAACGAGGGCTCCCACTCCCAAATTCATCACCTCCCACACGCTTGCTAGAGAGAGCAGGATAACATTTCTGACACCGTGCCGCAGCACTGGGAGCAATGTCCAGGGCTCTGCAGCAGATCTGTCCCGGGCAGTGACATTTGGCAGCTCCCTGGAGCCCTGACTGGTTTACCCTGGTCCCAGGGATGCCTTGGGAGGGGCAGACAACTGTCCTGCTGTGAAACAAGCCCGGCCCACTGCAGAGAACGCTGCTGGCCCTCGCTGACCACACCAAGGGCTCCCAAGGCAGGCTGAGCCCACGGCTTCCCCGTGAGTCATCAGGCAGCTCTGGGGGTTGGGAATGCCTCTGCATGGACACAGAGCACAGCAGACCTGTCCATCTGGTCGGGCTGCCTCTGACACCAGCCTCTGTGGAAGCTTCAAAGGGCTCAGTACTCAGGGTTGAGCATCTCAAATAACCTCCCTGCAGGGATCCTTTCTCCAGGCCTCCCCCTCTTGGTGTCCTTATTAGGTATATGTGCCATTCCTGTGTGCTCTTGAAAAGAGTCTCTTACCCCTCTCCACAATACTTCTAAGCTTCCCCAAAGACTTCTCTGGGTGAACCAAAGCTGAGGTGCTGCCAGTTCCCAGCACAGGTCAGTGACAGGAGAGGCACTGGGGACACCTTTGCCCCTGCACCACGTTGGTCCCCACATCCCCAGGGGGACAAGGGACCCTGCACACTGCCCTGCTGCTCTAGAGGACACGGAGCAAGAGGGGACTACGTGACTCTTACTGAAGCTTAGCCAAAAACCACGAGTCTGAAGCAAAACCATGAGTCTGAAGCAGAAGCTCCACATCCTGTTGCCCATGGCTGCCGTGAGCAGAGCACAGCCCACTTCCCCCAGCAGAGCTGATTTCTGCAGATGAATTTTACATCAGATCCTCAGCGTGAGCCGCGCTGCAGCAACACGCTGCAGCCTGACCTCATCCTGCTCCTGCCTCTGCTTCCCCTTGCCACCTCCCTGAACCCAAGGAGCAGCTGAGGAGCTCGGCAGGGACCTCACAGGGGATGGAGAAGGAGAGTGCAGCAGGAGCAGCAGCACTGGCACAGCAGCAGCAGCAGGGATGAGCCACCGCTGCTGCAGAGGGAAGGAGCTGTGTGTGACCTGCTGGCTGAGGGAACTGGGGCACACGAGAGCAGGGAAGCATCAGGAGCTGTCCTTGTGCAGGCAGTGCACACACTGCATCCAGCCAGGAACCCCAATCCCACCCAGCACCCCGGGAAGGAGCCGGCAGGAACAGGATCAGCAGGACTGAACCACGCTGGCTGCAGAGCCCTGGGGCAGGAAGATACCAGAGCAGCGCAGGGGCAGAGCCTGCTTCCACCTGCTGTTCCCGAGGAGCAATTAAGAAAATGCCTCTGGTGGCATTTTCCAGCTTGGCACCTGACCCAGCCTGCAAATCACCACCAAGGAGATAACCTGACTTTGTCAGTCACACCGGAGGCTCTGCCTGCCAAACGCTGCTTGGCACAGTCAGCAAACACATCTCTGCAGAGCAGGGAGGATGCTGACCTGGTTAAAAACACCTGCCAGCAGTTTCCATGCTGGCAGAGAGCTGCAGCCCACGCAGGCAGCAGCTGGACAGGCTGTCCTTGGCACTGCTGTCCCCTCCCTCACTGCTGTCACTGTGCCCAGCCCTGCACACAGGGACAGGGATGTGCAGCCCACTGACACCTCTGTGCTGAGCTGCCTAAAACCCCACCCACGCTTCTCACACTTTCCAGGAGGGATACTCCCCTTCTGCACAGAGGACAGGTGGAGCCCCAAAGATTTTGGAACTAGAAGAGCCCTGTCATCACAGGAGCTGCAAAAAGAAGCAAAACCTTGCTCAGCTTTTCACCTTTATCCTTGCAGGAAGCCAGCTGCATCCAGGGATAGCAGCCCTCATCCAGATGGACCTTCCCTTCACACTGGGGATGAACTTCCTGCTGGCAGCAAAACCACAGCGTGCACAATTCCTCTCAGTGTCCCCACACCTCGGTTCCCGGGAAGGGCACCGGGAATAACGCTGAGGAACAGGTACCACACAGCACACCTGGTTTGGAGCTGCAGTGCCCCAGGCCACAGGAAGGAGTGCACCTGGAATTTCCCTTCTCAGCCCTTTCATTAGGCAGAAGAACACCTATTTCTGGCTTCGAAGCTTTTCTGGGCACGGCACAGCAGCCAGAGCTGACATTTCTAGCTCAGAAACAGATCTTTTGTGGGTTTCATTTCTCTGTTCCTCTGCAGTGGAGCACCAGGGCCCGGCCCCCTGCAGGCAACGCCAGGTTGGGGCACAAGGACAGCAGGAGAAGGTGGCGACAACCCAGAGATCAGCACGGGCAAAAACCACAAATCCATATTTCACTGCTGTGTAAATCTCCCCCACAGCTTGCAACAAGCACCTTATCCACATAGCGCTCATCTCCTGCAGGAGAGGAGGTCCGAGGCGTTTCAGGAGCATTTTTCCCGTTGCCGCATTTTATTCCAACCTATTCTATCCATCAGGGATCAGCATCTCCTGCCTGCGGCAGCACCTGGAGCATCCCGGGCGTTCCCCAGGCGCGGGAGCATCCCGGAGCATCCCGGGGTATCCGCAGGTGTGCCAGCCCCCCGGAGCACGTCCCGGGCACAGCGGCAGCCCCGGGAGCCCGGCGGGCTCTGCTCTCGCTAGAGGGCTCCCCAGGATGGATTTCCGAGCGCCGCCGAGCTCTCCGGGCCCTTTTGCTTCTCCTGACCCCGGCAGAATCCCAGCCTGGACACCTCTGGGCACAGCCCGGACCGAGCAGAACGACAGACACCCAGTGCCCTGGAAATCAAGGCGGACAAAACCAAGCTGCTTCCATCTCGGGCTCTGCCATGTGTGTCTGCCTGGGTGTCACCGGCTGTGGCATCACCCCCCGAGCTCCAAAGCCCGGCCCAGCGTGGGACAGCTCTGCCGAGCAGCTCAGCTCCCCCGGGATCCTCCCCGGCCTGGGATGTGACAGTTCCCATTGCCACACATTCCATCAAAAGAGCGCTACAGAAATAGAAATAAAGGACACAACTGTCACACACCAGCCTGGACACCAGCAGCCAGCCCCGGGCTCCAGCTGCCTTTCCCCAGCAGACTGCCAGCAAATGGATAAATACAGACATTTGTGGCTGCACTGAAAAGGACCGATGGGATAATGAATGCTCTGCTATTCCTGCATTTTAAAAATGCCAAGCACAGCTTAATCTCGCTGATGCACTCGTGTGGGTGCGAGCTCATTTCAAAAGGAACAGGCTCCAGCCCCATTTCCACACTGATGCTGGATGAACACAAGCAGCTGCCTTCACCGTGCAGCTTATTGACTCCCCCTCCAGCTCCTTTGCTCCCTTTGCTAAAAATATCTGTGCTATGTGGCAGGAATGCTTTTATCAGGTGTTTGTCAGGCCTTAGATCCCTGAGTTTAGCCCAGAAATGCAGGCAGCACCCTAACCCATAACCCGGGAGACCAGCAGGAATGGGGACGGCAAAGAGCGAGGACAACAGCCAGGACAGGGAGGGAGACCAGGAAGATGGTAAAGGGTGGGAGGAACAAAACAAAGTTTGCTCAAGGTGGAGCAAACAGGTGGGAAGGAGAAACAGCCGAGTCCAACGAGGCAGAAAGGAGCAGCTCCAGCCACTCAGGGAACACTGGGATGCCTTTTCCACCTGAAAACACCTCTAATGTCTAGGTAGGAGATACTGCAGGAACCAAAAGCAGGAGCGGGCAGTCACAAGGGCAGAACGCGCTTGTTTTCCTTGTCTGAGCCCGCTGTTTGCAAACACACAGCCTGGCAGGGTCCCCGCTTAAAGAAAACACCTCTGTTCCCAGCAATGTTTTGGTTGATTCACAGATAAGATGTTTCCACTTTTCCTTTTGATCCCAGCGCCCGAGCAGCTGGTGGGGAGCAGCTCCAGCTCTGCCCAGCCTGCAGACCCCCACAGCTCCCACCCGGGGCTCCAGAGGCAGCCCAGCCTCCCTCCTGGGCCGAGCTGACACCAGGGATGGGGGATCCGGAGCGAATTGTGCTGGGGGAGGAGGGCAGAGCCACACAGGGAAAGGAACTAAAGGAGAATTAAACCTCACTCTCCGGTTCGCCGGAGCGACCCGGAGCGGTGGCAAGGGGGGAACGGGACCCACCCGCACCGCGAGCCGCCCCTTCCCCCCCACTCACCGGCGCGGCGGGGCCCGGGGCTCCCGGGGGGCTCGGGGGTCCCGGGGGGCTCGGGGGTCCCGGCTCTGCGCCGCCCCCATGGCCGGGCTCGCTGCCGCCTCTCCGCCGGTCCCGGCGCGTCCCTCCCCGCGGGAGGGAGGGAGAGAGGGAGAGAGGAGGGAGGGAGAGAGAGGAGAGGGAGGGCGGGGGCTCGGCGGGGCTCAGGGGGGACTGGGGGGGCTCGCACCGGCGGGAGTTGTTGTTGGTTGTTTGCTTTAATACACATACTAGTAAAGAAATGTTATTCCTATTCCCATATCTTTGCCTGAGAGCCCCTTGATTCTAATAATTCAGAGGGAGGGGGGGTTACGTTCTCCATTCCAAGAGAAAGTTTGAAAAGTAAAAGTAAAGAAATGTTATTCCTATTCCCATATCTTTGCCTGAGAGCTCCTTGATTTTGCTATTCTAATAATTCAGAGGGAGGGGGGTTTACGTTCTCCATTCCAAGAGAAACTTTTTTGGGGCTGGCACAGTGTCACCCTGATTTTTGAAGATTTTTTGAAGATTTTCTAAGCCTTCTGATGTTTATGTTTTTGTAACGAATTTTCCAACGTGCTTTGTGTAAATAAATTATTGTTTTGCATTCTTTTATAGAAGAAGAGAAATTTGATGAACTGTTGGTTTGTCCAGTGTCATTGGAGAGGTGGCACTGTCACCCTCCAATCCACTGCCAATCCACTTTTGGAAATCTATAAATGTTGGAGTCAGAAGAATAAAAGTCTCTTTTACTTTAGAAAAAGCAGCAAGTTCAGGTCGTGTTGTTTAGTGTCCTATAGTGACAGCACGGGGCAGTGACTGTGGGAATAAGAGATGTGTTGGGAAGGATCAAAGTTTGACAGGAAAGTCTCACAGACATGGGTGCTTAGCAGAAAGATTTTTAAATGTGGAGTCTGATGAAGGAATAGAGTTGGAAGCAAGTTTTGATAGAGAAGAAAAGAATTTCTGAGCCAGTCTCACTGGGTAACCAAGGAGGCAAAGGGTGTGTGAGTTAGAAGGGGTTTTATGGCTTAGAGCAAAGGATAAACCCACCCCAAACAAGAAGATGTTTTTACCAAACAGGAAGGGAGCACAGGGCAAACAAGTCAGCAAATGTGGCAAGTGGAAAAAAGGTCTCAGAATTTTCCAAGAACACTGAAAAACAACTTCTGGCTGAAACTGTGATGTACTGACTGTTAGTGATTGGAGAACAGTAACATGAATATGGTAATTACAGTAGCTATGATAGACTATAGGTAAAAGTTAAGGTATAGATGGGTTCTACTGCATTAAGATGCTCAGCAAAGAAAAGTATATAATGCAATGGAACCAAAATTAAAGGGTCTCCAGGCCTGCCTGCAGCTGGAGCTGACAGCTGTGGGCACAGCTCTGCCACCCACGACCCTGGGCTGCTGTGACATCCTGGATACAATAAACTGCATTTTGTATACAATAAACTGCATTTTGTATACAATAAATTGCATTTTGTATACAATAAATTGCATTTTGAAGAGCCCTGGAGTCCCACATCTCTCATTCAAGCTTGGAAGATGCACAGATTCACTTGGGTTGGAAAAAGCCCCCCCAAAATCCCAACATTAACCCAGCACTGCCGAGGCTGCCCATGCCCCCTGTCCCCAGGTGTCACATCTACAGCTCTGTTAAATCCTTTCCAAAATGGTGAGTTCCCCACAGCCTGTGCCAGGGCTGGACGACTCTTTCCATGAAGAAATTCTCACCTGCTCATTTACCCACTCTCAGCAGCCACCAGCACAGCCTCTCCTGCTGCACATTCAACGAGAACCTGGGGTCTGAGCCCCTTGTCCAGGGCTGATTTTTGTCAAGAAGCCCTGACAAAGTGCTGGTGTAATTTCTCCCCTGAGGACAGCCTCCTCCCAAATCTCCTTGCAGGGAAAGCCAAACAGCCAGGGGCAGCCAGACCCCTCCATGGGAGGAAGATTTAAGGCCACACTTTAAAAGCTCAGAGGTGACCCTGCTAAGGAAATGCGCTGGTTGGAGTAATTTTAATTAAAGTGCTTGAGAATGCATCCATTTCTGACAACACTCAAGCCTTTTTACTTCTGAGAAACTGAAAACTGGAATATTGATCTCTTTTTTCCCCCTGTCAGTCGAGTGTTCTGGCTGGAGCTGCAGCGTTTCTTGGCAAGAAAAGCATCAACGCCCTTGAAAGCTCTCACCTTTATAAAATAAAAATAAAAACACAAAATATGCCAACCAAACTGTCCTTGGATGAAAAAATGCCCTGCCAGGCACAACTGCTTATGATGGTGCCCTGAGGCATGCCCACCCACGGGGGGCTCCCACAACAGCCCGACCCCCCCAGAGCCCTGAGATGCCCCCAGGTAGGGGCTGGTGTTACCTGAGCTGCCGGCGAGCTGGGGACAACTCAGGGACAACTCGGAGGCTGCTGCCGGTCACCAGGCTGGCCCCAGGGCTGAGTCAGGTGACAGCCATGTGGGACGTGGCATGGGGCCCTGCCAGCTGCAGGAGGCCAGATAATCCCTGGCAGCACTGCAGGCACACCCTGCACCCCGCCGAGCAGCCTGGGCACTGCTGGCACCTGCACCGCTGCTGGCACCTGCACCGCTGCTGGCACCTGCACCACCTGTCCGGGGATGCTGCAGCCTCCTGGCACTGCCCCAGGACCACCTGGCTGAAGGAAAACCCATCAGGAAATGGCTCTGAGCGTGGCCCAGGGACAGCTCTGCTCCAAACCCAGCCCCAGCCTGGCAGCTCCCACTGGGTCCTGCTGCAGCTCCTCTGCTGTTCCCTTCTGGGGAAACTGGCCGTGCTGCAGCTGCAGGGGTCTCAGGCCCTGAGGGGTTGTGGCAGCAGGTGAAGAAGGTGAGGAGATGACTTTTGCAGCCCTTGGAGGGGGTTTTGGGCTGCTCTGCCCTCCTGCATGGGTTATGAAGGCCAAACACTGCCTGTGATGTGCTGTGTGGGTGTCACTGGGTGCCTCCTCCCCTGGAGCTGAGGACAAGCTCTGCCTCTGCTCATCCCTGCTGGGGGAATGTGTGATGAAGAGTGAGGAGCTGTTTCTCAGATCTGGGAGGGGATGTGCAGTCCCCATCTCTGCTGGGGAAATGGGCAGGAGTGAGCTCTGGGTTACAGCTGGATAATGAGATGATTGGCTCTCACAATTAAAAATAACTAATGTCTGAATATCAGGAAAAGCTTTAGTGATGTACAGTTATGTTATTGTGGTTTAGATGCCCTCTGCTCTCCCCACAGTTCCCTTTCCCCCTGTATTGTGCCCATCAGACAGCCTGGGCTGTCCAGGACAGGTACAAAGGAGCTGCACAGGTGTCCCTTACCTGGGGCAGGTGGGAATGGAAAAGCTTGGGGGTGCTCAGGGGGTGGGCATGGCAACACCTGACCTGCAATCCAGTGCCAAAGCAGTCTGCACTGATAAATGGCACAGCAGAGCTGCCTGACAGACTCTGGAAGGGCCAGGGCTGGCTGGTGCAGCCCCCAGGGGTACAAAAGCCTGAGCATCCACCTTGAAGATGAACCAGCCCCGTGGTGTGCACGAGGGGCAGCTCCCAGCCCTGCAGCTTTTCCCTCATGCAGCCCTTTGCTGTATTTTTGTCAAGGTTTCATAAACCTTTTTAAATGTTCAGAGTGAGCAGTTGTTTCTGACATCTGGGAGTGGATGAGCAGTCCCTGCAGAGCATCCTCCTGTGGAGGCAGCGTGCCCAGGGGCCAGGCAGAATTCCCAGGGCTTGGCCCTTCCATTCCTGTGCCTTTGATTTCAAAGGAATTTCCTCCAGCCATTTCTGAGCAGTGCATTTGGAAGTGCTGCCCTGCCCGGCTGGGCCAGGCTGGGACACACACATCCCCATCTGTGGGACAGGAGCTGCCAGGCCCTGCCTGCACTCTAGGCTGGCATGCTGCATCCAGACACGAATCCCAGAAATGAAAAAATGCTTCCACGAGGCTTTGCTGAGCTGAGCACTGCTCCCCAGCGGCAGGAATTCAGCATCTCTGTAAAAGTCGGAGCAGGGATCTAAACTGGAGGGGTGAATCTGACCAGGAGCCAAGGTTAAAAACCAGCATTAAAAGATCCGGGCAGGGTCAGATTTTGGCCAGGATGCCAAGCAGGCCGGGGACAGGGAGGGGGGACACGCCAGCACTGTGGCTCCACGCTCGGCAATTTCGGCCACAGTCCCCACCCTCCTTGGCAGGATCCCACCCTGTGAGGAGTAAACACCATGGGATTGCTGGGAAACTGCTGGCTTTCCGGGCAGACCCTGCAGGGAAACTCGGAGGGGGAAGGCACCAAAATTAAGTGACAATTATGTAGCACACCAGCACAGAAAACCAGTTTCCAAATCCAAGAACCCCGAGGGCGCGGGGTGACGTCCTTCCCCACGCTCCCCAGAGTTCCCTCAACCTGACAAACTAGCAGGAAAAAACCTGATTAAGCTTTTCCCAGCCCCTCAGGACAGCAGGAAGGATCAGTGTCACCCTCTGTGAGCCCCAGCCTTAGAGAAGTCTCAGGGGCTGCTCAGACCCCCAGGAGTCCCAGAGCAGCCCCCAGTCCCACCTGGGAGGTGAGCAGAGCTGCAGGAAGGGCACTGCCAAGTGTGACAGGACCTTGAACAGCCACAGCACCCTGCCCAGAGAGCTGCCACTGCAGGTGCCACAGGGCTGGCTGCCACACGGAGCAGCCAGATGTGCCCCAGATGTGAGCTCCTACTCTTTGGCAGCAGAACTCAGCTCAGGTGGGGCTCCTGCACCCCGAGGAGCGCTGGAACTGGCCAGCAGGAGGGCTGTGGTCTGCCAGGGGCAGCTGGTAATTATTATTCCATGGAAATTTCCATGGGCCTGGGAAAGAGGCAGCCAAGCCCTTGTGCTGCCTGGGGCAGAGGTCTGCAGAGGTTTCCAGGGTCTGGGACTAAGAGCCCGCTCTGTCACATGGATGTTGTGTTAAATCCTTCTTGGAGCCTTCCATCTGAAGGCCACCAGCTCCAAACCGGCCTGGAGTTGGCAGCACCAGGCTCCGAGGAGCACCTGGGCATACCTGGGCACCCGAGCTGTGCCCGGCAGAGCAGCAGCACAGCGCCTCGGGGCGGGAGCGCTGTTCCTGAGCCCTCTCCCCTCTCCCCGGCGCTGGCCCGGAGCTCTGGTGGCATCTCCCGAAGGTCCCGAGGGAGGGCAGGCGGCGTGAGCAGCGTGCCAGCGCACATCGCACACATCATCCCGTCTGGCTTCGGCAGCGCCTCCTTAGCAACCCAAACAGAGCCACAACAGCGCCCTGGCGGCAGATCTCCCCTCTCTGGAGGAGTGCCCGGCGTGGCCACACGGCCCGGCAGGTGCCGGTGCCCCCGCTCCGCCCGGGGAAGCGCCGTGACAGCCGCTCCCAGCAGGGCAGGGCGGCAGCTTGTGCTGTCCAAGGTTTCTTCCAGAGTTTGCTGGTGGAGCCGGGGGCTGCTCTGCACCTCGGTCCCTGCTCTCCTCCTCCCTCCAGCTCTGGGTGAGCGTCCCAGCCCTCAGCTCCCTTCTCCTTCCTACCTTTGCAGCTGCAGACTTGTCCCAAGCTCTGTCACTCTCTGCTACCTGTCCGGGGGCTCCTTGGACAGCCGCTGGCGTAGCAGCTGCCTGGGAAGGAGCAGGGAGGAAGGAAGGGGATGGACGGGGTGGGGAGGGCCGGGCGGAGGGTGTCTCTGCGCCCTGTAGCCGGGGGGGAAGGAAGGAGGACGTTTTGTAATATTTGGCGAGCGCTCGCAGGGGCAGAGCGAGGGAAGCGGGGGCGCGCACGGCGCTGGGAGAGCCGCGCACCGGCCGCCGCTGCCCCGGTACCGGCGCCTGGCGGGTGAACGCCTGGAGCTCATGCCGGGGCCCCACTACTGGTGTCATGCCGTAAAAATGCGCTCTCGGCTGGAATTTGGCAGCCTAGCCCCTGACGGGGTGGGAACCTCTCCGCTTTCAGAGGGAGAGGGAGCTGGGGCTGCAGGGAGAGGTGATGGGGAGCTGTTCTGAGCTGTGCGAGGCTGGGGAAGGAGGTCTGGGGACCGTGGATGTGCCCGCGGATTGGAGGGACAGATGGAGCCACGCAGCTCCCCAGAGCAGCGGGGCAGCGCCCGGAGCACAGGGGACAGCACGAGGTTTGTCTGGGGACACATTTTGGAGCAGAGGAGCTGTGAGGGTGCCAAGGTTTTGTTCTGGGGGCTCTGAGGTGTTGCTCTGTTGAGCATCTCCGCAGCTTCTCGTCCCCATTCAGCTCCCGCTCCCCCTTGGGGCAGGTCCCCCCCGCCCCCTTTCCGCATCACCCCCCAGTTTGCCTGAGCCCAAACTTCAGCCTGGTCCCCGAGCATCCCTCCGGGCAGGGCTCAGCCCGCGACCCGCACACGGAAATCAGCTCAAGCCTTTCCGTTGAATCCCCCCGGCCTCACCCCGAAGGGTTCGTGCCAGAGGTGCCAGCCTGGTGCGGGCTGCGAGCGGGGGCTGGCAGCGACCCCCGGCCCCTCCCGACCCCCGGCAGCCGCCCGCTCCTGCAGAGGGAGCGCAAGGAGCGGGAATGAGCCACGGGCTCCGCGCAGCCATTTCGTCCTCGGGAAGCGTCAGCAGGGGTGTTGCTTCCCAAAGAGAAGAGAAAACTCAGATGGGAAACTCCCCCTCGCAAACCAGTTGTGCCGTCTGTTCCCGCAGTGCCCTGCCCGGAATTCCCTTCCCAAACCCCCAGCACCCACGGCATCCGTGCAGGGGGATGAACCTGCCCTCTCCACTCCCAAAAATCAGGGCAGCGGGTGGAAAGGACCCTGCCGCACCTTCCGTGGACGAGCAGGGTGGGGAGTGGCAGCCCGGGAGCCCCAATTACTGCTGCCTTGCCGGGTCGCTCCCTGTCTGCTCGCCCTTCCCACCCGTCTCTTTCTCTCTTTTTCTCTCTCCGATGCCTCGAGCAGGAGGCAGAGGATCCACCTTGCTGGGGTGGCTGCTGTGTCCCACCTGTCCCAGCACCCACGGGAGCCAGGCTGGGCTCTCTGTGCTGCCCCACAGACGCCCCCCAGCCCGTGTTCCCCCCAGGTTTGGGGCAGGAGAGCATTCCCAGCTGCTGCAGCCTCACAGGTTGCTGTGGCACTTGCCTGCTCGTCTCATGGCTGGCCCCAGTCTAGCCTTCAGCTCCCATCTCCCAAGTGGCTCTTTCTCTCCAGCTGGAACTTCCTGTTGGCTCTCATTTTCATTCTTTACCTCTTCAGCAGTGCAGAAAATTGGCACTTAATGTGCCCTGTGAGGCTGTGTGGTAGCAGCTTAATTGACCCTGGTTGCATCACCCTGGCCACAGCTCGGTCAGCGAGCTCAGCCTTGGGCCACGTTCATTTCCCACCTCCCCCTTTGTTTTCCTGCTGGTGTTTGGCTCCAGGTGAGGGTCACAGAGGAGCCCAGGCTGCCCAGAAAGCTGCAGGAGTCCCTCCAGGGTTCCCACCCAGGGAAATCTGCCTTCCTGCAGCTCTCCATCCTCTTCTCCTCCCTCATCCTTGTGCTTTCCCCAGCTGGTCAGCAGGTTGCTCCAAACCCTGCACATCCCAGCGCCCCACCTTTGATGAGGCGTGTGTCTGCAGCTCTGGGAGCTTCCCCAAGCACTGCACATCAGTCAGAAACCTGAGCTGCTGCTTGCAGCCCTGACCTTGCCAGTTGTTTTCCAAGAGCTGGTCCCAGGCATCTGGCCTTGGGTGAAGGGATTGCAGAGTGTGTCAGTCCGAGCCAGAGCAGTGGGGACCAAGTGGCACACTGACCAAAAAGCCTGTGATAAAACCAGACCTGTAGCAATCACCCAGATGTGGTCTCAGCTTAGCTCCAGTTCCCTTATTGCATCCTTTGGGGCAGAGACTGCTGCAGGAAGAGCTGAAATAATTGGTATTCAGAGCATCGTAAAACTCCACGTGAGGCTGACACTCCAGGCAGGACTGCATTATGGCAGATGTCTAGCAGGGGAATAAGATTTTCCAGGTGAATGAAGGAAATGCACGTAGCCATTGTTTTGGGGTGTTCCTGAGTGCTGCTGAGCAGAAGTGGCTGCTGTCATGGGAGAGTGGAGCGCTGCCACCAAGGCTGTGCCCAGCTGCTGCTCTGGCGCTCAGCCAGCAGGACCCTCCTCACCCCAGCGGGCTCTGGGGGACAGCAGGGCCACACCAGCAGCAGCAGGTCCTGCAGATGTCCCTGCAGGCCCCCGTGGAATTCCCTGGGCTCGGGTGCAGGTTCCCAGGGCAGGGCTAAGGCAGCACCTCGGAGGCTGCGTGCCTGGGATGCTCTGTTAACGAGGAGGGTTTCCTCCGATTGAATATCTCACCACTCAATTTGTGCTGGGCCATGGAGTCCTTCCAGCACTTGGAATACAATGAGTTAGTATCTGCTGCTCTGGGGTTTGCATCCTGGCCAGCTGGGAGCACGCTGGGACCAGGCTCCAGCACAAAGAACAATGGGAAGGCTCAGCAAGGGGCTCCAGGGGCGAGACCCAGCCTCGGTGACAGCGCTGCTCCTGGGGCTGCTCCCAGCTCTCTGATTCTGCACCAGCAGAGGATCACAGCCTCCAGACCCTGCTTTTAACTCTGCAGCTCGTCCCCTCGCTCGTCCTTCCTGCTCTTTCAGGCGGTGGGCTCTGCCTGCCAAATGGGATGCTGGGGAAGGCGCTGCTGCCTGGATGGGCTCCAGCTGCAACGCAACTAATCCATTTTTATAGCTGGGAGCAGGTGTCTCGTGTGTGGCCAGCAGCTCCTCTAAAGACCACTCTTTTTATTTGGCCACAAGCACTGGAGGGGTCCAGAGGCACTGGCCACCACTCGGTGCCCTCCAGCTCCAGAAATGCCCTGTGGGGCCACAGTTCTGCTGCATCAGCCCAGCCTCACCCAGGAGAGCAGGGAGGGCTCTGGGTGGCTGTTGGCATCCCTGGCCAGGGTCACAGGACCTGCACCTGACTCCAGGGCCTCAGAGCCACAGTGTGTTGCCCTGATTTTTTAAGATTTTCTAAGCCTTCTGATGTTGACATTCTTGTAATGAAATTTCTCACACACTTTCTGTAAATAACTCATTGTTTTGCATTCTTTTATGGAGGAGGAGAAATTTGATGGGCTGCTGGTTGTCCAGTGTCATTGGAGAGATGTCACCCTGCAATCCACTGTCACTTTTGGAAATCTATAAATGTCGGAGTCAGAAATTTAAAAACTCTCTTTTTACCTTGGAAAGAGCAGCGTTTCCACATTGTGTTATTTCATGTCTTATAGTGACAACAGTGACCAGTCCTGGGGCTGTGCAGCCCCACCCAGGGCTTCATGGACTGACCTGCATGTGCCTAAAATGAAGAACACAGCCTTGGGGACGTGGAGAAATTCCTTTTTGCTTGTGCTTTCCCCCTTTCCTGTGGCTGGGAAGAGCCAGTACCTGTGGGGAGGAAAGGAAAAGAAAAGAATCTACTGTTGGAGCCGGAGATAGGAAAGGCCAAAGGGTTTGTTTTCCATCCTCAGACCTCAGCAATGCAGCAAGTGGAGCTCAGTCAAGAAACCCCATCCAAACCCACAGCTCTGGGCAAACAAAGCCTCAAAGGGCCCTCTGTCCTTTCCCATCCCATTCCCGCTCTGGAAGGGAGAAGTGACCCAGGGCTGCAGGACTGGGACGCTCAGCCCAGCCACAGCAGGACTGAGGCACAGCCCCCTCCCCAAAGGAGCCCCTGGAGGGGCTGCAGCCACAGGTCCTGCTGAGGGGAGCAGGTCCTGGAGGGCTCAGAGACCCCAGGAAAGGGCCAGGGCCCCAGCCCAGGAGCTTCATTTCAGCAGCTAACAACGAGCCTGGACTCCTTGGCCCTGCTGAGACAAAGAGCCATTGCTGAATTCAGCTGCCCTGGGTATTTTTTTCCCTCTTCGATGAATCACCTGCTAAAAATATTATAAATCGAGTCGCTGGCCAGACCTTTCACTTCTCTGGAAGCAAAAATATTTATTTTACTCAGGCCGTGCCTGTGTTTTAGCAGAACTTTATGATCAATTTTGGAGGAATGTGCCATGCTGTATATTCAAATTACAACTTTTTTTGGCTCGCAGCGTAAGTTTAAAATGTCTTGTTTAAGACACAACTGTCAAGCTGCCAGAAAAATGCGTTTTCAGCTGTTTTCCTCCCAAAAGCAGCAGTTTTGCTCTGTTGATGGTTATTGTCAACCCAGGTGTGTGCCTGTTCCAGGGCTTGGTGATCGAGGGGTGCAGGCTGGACTGGCTTAGACTGGGAGCTCCATGGAAAAACCAGCACTCAGTTCCCAGCACCACCACAAATTCAGGTCCCAGGGAGCTCTGGAGCTGCCAGGCTGGTGGGGGCAGATCCATTCCCATTGCGTTTTTGGGAACTGGGGTGGGACCTTCTCCTGGCCAGGCTCCAGGTGGGTGCAAACCTGATGCAGATGGTCAGACAGGCGCCAGCACAATGAGATCCTCGGGGAGAGGATCATCACAGGGCCCCCAGGAGCCAAAGGAGCTTTGTCCTGGGAGCACCTCCCTCCTCCTGAGGAGCCTGGAGCCAGGCTCTGTGCCCCTGGCCACCGAGACCCCGCCAGGACCACGCACCACCAGCTCCTGTTGCTCTTGCTCCCGTGCCAGGCACACCTTCCCCATAAACCCTCATTTGAATTTAGGAAGGAAATGAGGGAAATTTCTTTTTCTTGCTTTAGGGCAGAGAGAATAATGGGGTTTTTATTCCCCAGTAATTAAGTTGAATTTTTTTTTTGGTGGGTTTAATTTACACCCCTTTCCAGCCTCCCCTGCAAAGTGGGAACGTGGCTGTGGGTGGGCAGGGAATATCAACCTTGCTGGGCACCGGGACCAGGTGTGTGTCAGGGCATCCCTGGGGGCCCAGAACCAGCACTTGGGATCCTCTTCACGCTGTGCCCACCACTTCTCCCAGCTCTGCCAGCCCCCTGGCACCTGCTTCGTGCTGCTGCTTCCCTGGAGCATTCAGAGGGATGAGCTGGATGCCGTCAGCCGCCCCGTGAGGAGCAGGGCAGGGCGGTGCAGCCCGGCCCCGGAGCAGCCTCTGCTCTGCCCCCGCGGCGGTTTCCCGTGCCGGATGTCGCAGCCACATGGCAGCACAGCCCATGTGGGAGCTCTCAGCCCACCTGGCACATCCCCCGAGGAGCTGGGCTGGTCTCGTGGGGCACCAAGGGGTTCCTGCCTCCCAGGCGAAGCAGGGATCGGGCGCAGGAGCATCCTCAGCCCGACACCGGCAGAGCAGGGCACTGCACTGCCAGACTGCAAAAACAAGCTCACGGAGATATTCACACCCACATGACATTCCCAGCTAGCAGGGAATGGTGTCTCCATCACGGATTTGAAGTGCATAAATACCTGAGGCCAAAAGCTGCTGCAGCTGCTGTAGGGGAAGGCCCTGGGAGGACAGGAGGGGTGCCCTGGCTGCCCTGCACCCTCCTGGCCCTCCCTGGCTGCAGGGCACATGGCAGAGGAGAGGGAAGCCAAGCCAAGCCCAAATGAGAGCCTGTTGTGCCTGCTCTGTGCTCCTGGGCTGCAGAGGGGGAGCAGCACCCCCTGCCCCAAGCCAGCCCCATCACAGGGCATGCAAAACCCACAGCAGCACCTGCTGACCCCTTTCTTCTTCTAATCCTGTCCAAGGGGATGATAGGAATTCAGACAACTTAAAATCCACCATCTTGTTCTACAAGTCACAATATTAAATCTAGTTTCAATATCAGCAGCGAGTTTCCTTGGAAATGGTGAAGAAAACAGCAGCATTAATTAAAGGCACAGCCTTTTGTGTTCATTCCTCACTAGCTGTCTTTTTTCCACTCTCCTCTTGTATATTTGATCTGTTCAAAGCTGAGGAAATGTTACCCACAGCTTTACAATAGCAACGATTTCCAGTGCCTGCTTAGTCACTGGGGAATTTCTTGGATTTTATGTTTTCTGAAAAAACAGAACCACCGTTGGCTTGGTCAAAATTCAGACTGAGGCTCACCAATATTTTATACTTGTGGTTGGAGGTGAAATTCCACTCATAACTTTTTGACAGTGCTGTGGCCTTTTGTACATGTACAGGGCTCTGAGCACCCTGCTGGAGCTGAAGATGTCCCTGCCCATGGCAGGGGATTGGACTAAATGGACATTAAAGGTCATTTCCAGCCCCAAACACCCTGTGATTCTATGAATCCTCATTCAGGGCTGCTCCACATCCCCACACAAGTGTCGGTCAGATGCATATGAAGAGCCCATCCTGCAGAACAGGCTCAGGAAGTTTCTGTCCTCAGCTGAAACCCCTTTGGTGTGGAAGAGCCTGGAACTTATTACAAATCGCTTAAGTAACTTTGGCTCACTCATGCTGATTAAATTGCTTCCCTGACTATTCCAGAGGCTCAAAACCACCAGCAGCTCCCAGGCTCACTGTGCAAAATTAATTAAAGCAGAGGATAACTTGGCAAGGACAAGAAAAGAAAGTCTCGTAGTAAGGAACAAGCCCGGTGCGGGGGTGTTTGCTGGAGCACGTGCCTGTGGGTGCTGGTAGGTGTTTCAGATCCAGCCCCACGCAGGGACAGACCTCAGCTCACACACAGCACCACCCTCAGCCCTCAGTGCTTTGCCAAATCTGGGCATAAAAATAAACTTGGAAGTTCAGAGCAGAATCCCAGCACAAAGGCAGGGACCCCTCGGTTTCCATAGGAAGCGGAATTAATAGCTTGGCAGAAGGGGCTCCTTTCCATTTTTGTACAAGAATTTCCTCCGCCTCCTGCAGAAAAATAAAAAAAGAGTTGTGTAAGAAACACAGATTTAGACAGTTCTCCAGAACCTGGCAGCGGCTCCGAGGCATCCCGGGAGGTGCCTGCAGGACTTCCAGGATTCCAACAAAAACCAAGTGGACCATCACTCCTCTCTTCCTTGAAAGCATCAGCAAGGCAAGCACGGAGAGGCACCTGGCACCTTCCTCCTGGACCATGAGCTGCAGGAGGGGAAATGGGCTCCAGGGTCTTTTGCCATGCTCAGCTCATCCCATGGAGGTCCTGTGAGGAGGGGAGGGGGCTCCACGGTGTGTGATTAAGCAAGAGCCCTGGCAGCAGGACAGGACCGAGCCTGAGCCCGACCTTCTCCCCCCTCCCCTTCCCCAGCGTTATCTGAAACCACAGCCCTGACTGGCTGCAGTTCTCATCCATCTGCAAAAGCACATTAAGGAGGGAGAGAAAGGTTGGCAGCTGACCACGAAGCAAATCCCCAGAGAGGTCCTTACCTGACTCCAACCAGATGCTGTTTATCAGCCCGAGCGTTCGCTACATGCCCGATGTGACGGAGACAGCAGAAATACAAGAAATGCTTGTTATGCGCAGGGCTTCGGGGGGTTTTCATCCTCAGGCCGGATATACAAGTTCCAGGAGAGGAATATGCATCCCTGGAGTCCTGGGCTGAATCTGGAATTCATATACTCTGTAAATGTACTTTATTTAATACAGGAATCAAGAAGGGGTTTGGAATTATTGCGCTGGAGAGTTTGATTGTGTAGTTACGGCTTGGAATTAAGGAATAACTGCAGATCTGTAGGGCAGTTCCATCCCCATGGAAAGGGCAGGATGGTGTGTTCTGGCTGCACTGTTCTGTTCCTGTTCTCCAACCACTGCCCTGCATGTGCTGAAGCCTGAGAGAAGGTTCCAGTGGGGTCTGCCCTAGCCCTGCATGTTTCTCATCCCAGATCTCCCTTTGGATTTAACCATCAGCCCAGGAAGAGTCACCACAGCGACAGTGCAGGGTCACAGCCCAAGGAAGCCTCTCAGAGCAGCACAAGAAGCCAGGCTGGGAGGTGGGAAGGAAGTGCTGCCAAAACCAGGGCAGCAGTGACATGGAACAGCCATCCAGCCCAAGGAAAGGCAGATGTGTCTGCTGGGAAAACGAGGCCAGGACTCCCTGAGAGATGGCTGTATCCTTGTGCAAGCACATACCTGTATGTTTCTATAGATGTATGTGTGCCTTTTATGTGTTCCAGCCTGGCTTTAAGGATCTAACACGTTTTTGCTGCACTGCCATGCTTTATCTGACACCACCTGCAAGTTGCATCTGTCCCTGGAAGTGCCCCATTCTCACCTGTGTCCCACTGGCAGCTCTGCAGAGCGTGGTGCCAGCAGCTCCCAGGGCTCTGGGCACCATGCAAGGCTCTGCCTGTGGAAATAAATACCCAAAGCCCCAGCCCAGCTCTCAGAGCCTTGGGCTGGGCTGCTACAGTCACTTTTATAAAGAGCTTTTATAGCCTGGAGGGACCTGATTG
Source organism: Fringilla coelebs (assembly GCF_963513975.1). Taxonomy (NCBI): domain Eukaryota; kingdom Metazoa; phylum Chordata; class Aves; order Passeriformes; family Fringillidae; genus Fringilla; species Fringilla coelebs. The sequence continues at coordinate 2,112,965 of NC_140052.1, forward strand.
CTAATTAACAGCTAATTAATGTCAGATTAACATCTGGAGCACCCCTGGAGGAGCCCCAGAGCCAGGGGGCACCCTGGGGGCTTTTCTCCCCACCACAGGCTGGGTGTTAGACTCTCCCAGGTACTCTGCAGAGCTGCAGGTGCTGAGCAGAGGGAGGGCACCTGGCTGCTCCCTCCTTTGCTTTCCCAAGCAGATCTGCAGGGAAGAAACATCTCCCCAGGCAGCCCCAGGCCCTGCTTTGGGACCCTTGGGGATTAGCAGCAAAAGGCAGTGCCATGAAATTTGGTGTAGGGAAAGTGTCACATCCCAGGAGATGCCCTGGCCAGCTGATCCCAGCTGACAGGCAGGGACAATCCATCAGGAAGGTGCTGAGGAAGTGGGTGAAGAACACTTTGCTGCATCAGTGTCTCCTGCTCCACCAGCTGCCGCGTAAATCACGTTGGCTTCAGAACCTGCTGGCAAAACATAAAGCAGTCTCCGTGCTCCAGCCACCACAAGGGTATTAATCAGGCTAAAAATATAAAAACAACATGAAAAACACCATCTAGGGGGTGTGCAGCATCAGCCGCTCGCTCCGGGAGCTTGGCCAAGTGCTCATATCTCCACTCTCATAAATGCACCAGGAAAACACATTATCTCTGCAGTGCTCTTGGAGCAGGGAGAGCTCAGAGCAAAGCAGGCCATGGCACCTGCTGCATTTTAATGATCCTTCGTCGTCACCTGGAGGGAAATTGAGATTTAAACAACTGTCCTGCAGCGCCCTGAGCTTCCCACCGCGGCCCTGGCAAAGCTGGCATCGGCAGCGTGAGGATCTGCAGGGCCAGCGGGGCATTCACACAAATCCTCCCGTTCTGGAGTGTCAGAACATGACCACACATCCATGCCCTGCACCAGCAGCACTGCCAGGGGAGCACCAGAACTGGGATGTGGGAGTGTGGCCTGGCTGGGGGGACAGATGCAGCCTGGTAAAAAACACAAAGAAAAGATTTCTGATGTTCAGGGAGCCCAGAGAACAGAGCTGATGTAGAAAACACGCCCTTTGCATTGCTCTCCATTGCCCATAAAGCCATAAACCCCTTTCAAATGCTCCATCCCCCTAACTTTTGGATGTCATTAAACGCTTTATTAATTTACTCCAAATGTCTTCGCTCATATTCCAGCACGGCTAACCCCATCAAAAGGAGACAGCGCAGTGCTTAGGCAGCACTTCTGCTCTTCAAAGCCTGTTACTGAGATTAATTGCTTCTCTCGAGTCCTCTGTGAAGGGGGAACATGAGGATAGTTGTTATGAGTGCTGGGTGTGAGGGGGGAAGCGAGATCCAAGGTAGAAGCAGAGTTCCAAGGCATCCCAGCATTGGCTGGAGAGGATGGGCTGTGCAGGCTGCAGGGGAGGCCCCCAGGACTGCTGCTGGATGCTCCTGCAGCTCCTCAGGGGAAGGCAAAGCCCAGCTGGGCAGCGTGGTGCCACTGCAGAGCTGAGTCTCAAGGTCCTGGCATCTCCCACCTCCAAAAATCCTCCCTTGGGCGAGGGCCAAGCGTGTCCTCAGGCTCCCCACTGCTCTTCCCTAACCTCTGCTGCCTGCCAAGAGCCTCTGCAGGCAGAGTTCCCTCCTCCATCCCAATTTATCCTATGATGTCACCAATCCCAGTCCATCCTGACATCACCAATGCCATCACCAGTCCTTCCCCACATCCCCGGGGTGGCAGGGGGCTGGGCAGGCAGGACCCTCAGCACCAGCCTTGGCCTGCCCCACAGCACAGCTCAAGGTCCCAGGCTCAGTGGCACTAAGGAGGGGCTGCACAGCCTCCCAAAACCTTCCTGGCCACCCTAGCCTGGCTCCCTCTGGTCCTTGTCACCAATATAATTTCTGGAAAAATCTCTTTTCCTAGGATTCTTCTCCCGGGAAGCTGAGAGGCCTCAGAGAAAAATGAAAACAATAATTATCTGATTCACTTCTCCTGTGTTTTGCTGCTTTGGAATGTGGTTGGACATTGTTTACCAACAGGGGATTGTTTCATTAAATTTCATGCGAATTGTTTTTACTTATTGGCCAGTTGGGGCCAAGCTGTGTCAGACTCTGAGGAGAGAGTTACAAGTTTTCATTAGTGTCTTTTTAGCCTTCTGTCTGTATCCTTTCTGCATTCTTTAGTATATTATAGTATACTTTAGTATAGTATACTTTAATAAAGAATGGTATAGTACAGATTGTTTAATATAACATAGTATCTTAAAATAATAAATTAGCCTTCTAAGAACATGGAATCAGATTCATCATTTCCTTCCTGCCACGGGGCACCTCCCAAATCCAGCAGGTACCTGCGGAGGATCCTGCAGGGAGGAGCGGCGGTGCCCGCGCCCCGCGGCCAGATGCGCGCCTCGCCCAGGCTGCCACGCCACATCTGCTCTGCGTTTTGGTTTCCATCGCCGAGCTCACCACATCCCCCCCGGCCGGCTGGAGGCGAGGAGAAGAACATCTGGAAGCAATCGCGGCTGTCACGCTTCAAGGAGATACTGCACCGCAGAGAGGAGAACCCGATCCCGCGCCCCAGCAGCCTCCTCCCGCCCGCAGCCCGGCAGATGAGCAGAGAACCGGCATCCTGCCACGGGCTGGCTCCTGCCTGCTCCCCAGCCCCTCCCAGGAAGGGCAGCACCCCCCAGCAGTGTGTCCCTGGGCAGAGGGACGGGGCTGAGCCCCGCGGGGAGCTGCCAGCCCCGGCTGCCACCCCAGCTCCCTGCCGGAGCAGGAGGAAGCACCTTCCCGAGGGACTTGGATCTCTGTTTTGGACACAGCTGAGAGCTGGGGGGTTCAACCTGGAGAAGAGAAGGTTGCAGAGAGATCTTAGAGCTCATTTCAGTATCACAGATATCCAGAAGCTCTGGCTGCTCCATCTCTGGAAGTGTTCAAGGCCAGGTTGGACAGGGCTTGGAAAACCTGGGGCAGTGGGAGGTGTCCCTGCCCATGGTGGGGATGGGGGGAACTGATCCATCCCAAACCATTTCAGGATTCTGTGATCTCCCTGCTGTGGCCAGGCATCTCCATGAGCCCAGAACGTGTTTGTAAACACCCTGGCACCCCAGCAAACCCTGCACCATGCTGGTTTCCTCTGTGTCAACGCCCTGGTGCCCGGGAAGGAGGTGCCTTTCTGTTTAATTAAGAGCCCTCTGTTTTCTGTAGCTCACCAGGGTTCAGGAGCACCATCACTGCAGAGCTTTTCTGGCAGGGAAGGAGCCCTTGTTCCTTTATGATAGGAATAGTTTCAGCATTACTTATTCCAAAATCATTCTGGTTTATGAGCAACCTGACAATTGGGCAGAGGCAGGAGGCCTGGGTCTGTACCAGGCACTAATAAAACCTGGAGGGGAGCTGTAAACCCCTGCTGGCAGCTGCTGGGGAGGAGGGGGATTACTGCAGGGCACCTCTGCCTCCTCCCAGTGCAGGCAGCAGCAGCAGCAGCTGTGTTTTCCTCTGCAGAAGGGGATAACCATTGCACGCCACACTCCTGGCAGCACCGAGCTCCTCCTCATCCCACTCTCACCTCATCCATTTCCCAAAGCATCTCTGGGTACCATCCCGCAGCTGGAGGAGAAGGAAAAAGAGGCAGGAGTCTCCTCAAAATACCAGCTCAGGCACAGAAACATCTAAATAGCTTCTAATAGTGCTGCTACCCTGGCAGGCTCTGGACCAGTGAGTCCAGCACGAGGTGCCAGCCCAGCTCCTGAGAGCCCCCAGCACTGTCTGCAGCAGGGATGGACATCCAGCTGCTGGGGGTGCTGCTCTGGAGCAGGAGGAGAAGATAAATTGATATGGCACATAGGAGCAACAAGGGCTTGGTGAAGGCCATGAAGAAATAATGAATGGATTAAAATAGAGGATCTATTTTTGGAAGGCCTGGCACAAGATCTGACCCAGAAAAGCCACCTGCAAACCTGGCCAGCACCACTTGCCTGGGTTAGACCTGGGGCTGAGGCATCCCTCACCCACTGCAGGCAAAGTGCTTGGATGGGCTGGGGGGCACCACTCAGAGCTGCCCCAGCACCCAGGGGAGGTTTCCTGGCTTCAGGAGACCAAGGGACTCCCAGGAGGAGCAAGGGGAGCTTGGAAAGGCTCAAAGTCTGTGGAAACAGGCTCTGCCCTGTTTGCATGCTGGATCCAGTTACAGGCCAGGTCAATAAAGGAACTGAATTTAGATTTTACAGCTGAAGTAATTGCCACTGGCGTGCCAAGGACTCTTGGCAGGGCGGCAGGTGAGGCTGAGGCTGGGCTCTGCAGCCCCCCAGGCTGGACAGCACTCGCTGTGCTTTCATTCCCTCCCTTCTGAGGGGGAAACTGCAGTCAGTGACACATGAGTGGGTGACCCAGGCAAGCCATGGCCACCAGTGCCTTCCTCTCATACCTCCTCCTCCTTGCTTTTCCCCTGAAAACATTCCTTGTTGTGGAGAGCTCCCCAGGCAGCAGGTGTGGGGCAGGGGCCAGGAGAGGGGCAGCAGGGTCCCCTTGGCAGCCTGCCCCTTTGCTGCCCAGCAGTGCCCTGCCCTCACCTGGCAGGCAGGACAGGCAGGGCTCTGCTGCAGCCAGGCACAGCAGCCAGCCTGTCCTCCCTGCAGACACAGGGAGATGATTAATTAAAGTGAGAGAGAATGGGGCTCAGCTGGTTCATTGAAGTGAGGCTGCAAATCCAGCCTGGGAGTTTCTGCCTGTGGTCATGCACATGACATCTGCTCTGCCAGGATTCCGGAGATAAAGGTGTGAGAGGTGAGAGGATGGAGGAATTCCATGGCAGGCCTCATGGCAGCTCTTCTCCTCTTTTGCCTGGCACCCACCAGGCCAAGGCAGAACTGCACAGGGACCTGGACATCCCTGGGAATCCCTGCTCCCCTGTGGAAAGGCAGCAGTGCACTCTGATAACCATCACCTCGCTCAGCAGAGCTGCCCTGCTGCTGGGGGGGCTCCTCTCCTGTTGGAATGTTGGGGGACACAGGACAGATGATGGACTTTAAACCTGCTTAACACAAGAGATTTGATAAGAGGATGCCTCAACAAAAGCAAACGGAACTTTGATAATTAGACCTGGATTGCAAGGAGAGTCAATCAAACAGGTTTACCCTAAAAAGAAAATCCCATTAAACTCTGCAAGCAAAAGATGTTGGTAAATAAGTTTGTGTGTGTGATTTTAACCTAATCATTGTAGTACACATTACTAGTCCCCCTGAAATAGAAGTGCTTGCTTCCTCTCGGGGTTTCTGCTGCTCACAGTGACCCCGAGATGTGTCACAAAGTCTCTTTTCTCAGCCCCATGGTGGAAGTAGGAGTCAGAGCTCTTCAGTTTTCGTTCTCAATGTTGTTTATTGTATCTTATCTATAAAATTCTTTCTCTGGCCTGCTGAGGTCTGTTCAGCAGGTCAGACAGAGGCACTTTGGCTGCCCCTGGGGCAGTGTTATCTTTTTATATTATTAACTATGTGTGCATTATTTACAATAACTTCCCAATACCTATCACCTACATTAGACAGTGAGCTTCTACTTTAATTTAAAAATGCCAACATTCTTTAGAAGATGGAGGCTAGGAAGTAGAAGGACAGGGCACGCCCAAATTCCTCCATCTTGGGACCTTGAGCCCTCATTCTAAAAACCCCCAAAACTCAATTTTTCACTCAGTGACAAACTAACTATTATTCTACTTAAACTCTTTTGACTTGTAATTCTTCATATAGAGGTTGGTAATTGGTTTTTTCTAAGGACTAAATCAAAGGTAGAGGGGTCTTGGGCTGTGTGCCAAAGTCTCTGAGCCCCCTGGGCAGGGGCTGGAGCCCTCCAGGGCAGCCAGAGGAATTTCCTGGGTTCCAACAGTATCCCACAATAAAATGGGATTCTGGTCACCAAGTCAGTGTCCCCGTCTCTCTCCATCACCCACACTCTCCCACCCCTGCAGCAAGGTCACATGAAGAAAATGCAAGTGCTGGGCAGAGCAGTTCAACCCAGAGCTGATGGGAGGGTGTGTGACACCCGGTGCCAGCTGCAGCTCCCACCTGCACCTCTGTGCTCAGCCCCGCACGCACTGCAAACATCACCGGGGCTGCGAGGAGAGGAGTGGCACAGCAAGGTCACTCCAGGGCTGGATCCCTCCTCTCCCTCCCCAAACATCTGTGCAGATGTTAACAGGCGTGCCACGGCTCGATTTTCGATATGAAAGGCAAAGGGTTAGAGTTGAGCTCTTGGGTAAGTGACACCGAGAAAGTCAAAGTTTAATTGGCATTCCTGCCTGGGATGAAAGCCCGCGGCTGCCGGTGCCGGCACGGGCTGAGCGGGGCCATTGGTCACGGGCTGTAAAGGCCACACACAGGCAGCACTGGGGCAGGGCTGCCCTGCCAGGGGAGCTGCGGCTCTCTCGCCTTGGCCTCTCCCTCCCCACGTCCCCCGTGAAGGGGCAGCAGAGCTGGGGAACATCCCTGCCTGCGGTGCTTGGTCCCCACTGGGGTCAGATCAGCGCTGCCTCATCCCTGTCCTCACCTGCCCCATGGGGCTGGATCCCTGCTAGCTGAACACCCTTGGCCACTGATTTTGCAGTTTGCAAAGAGCCCAGAGTGCTCAGGCATCACCTCACCTGTGAGCAGAAGGAAGGCACGTCAACTGTGCTGCCAGCGGGCTCCGGGTGTGGAGGAGGTCACACAGCAAGGGCTCCTCTGCCAGGCTTCCCAAACTGCCTGGGAAGGGTTGTCCTGCTGAACTGAAGGTCTAGCAGATGCAAGGCAGTAATTTCACTTCAGATGGGAGCTGTTTGCAGGGCCAGTGTGCCAGGGAGAAAGCTCAGATGATAGCTCCCAGAGCATGGGAACCCCTTGCCTCGTTCCAATATCTCCCTGGCAAAATGGAGCCACTACCCTCGGCTATGGCCCCAAGAGAGCTGCTCCAGCTTCTTCTGGGCTTTTTGGAGGAACCAAAGCAAATGAAGAAACATCTTTCTTCTTAAATTGACAGGGATAGAGCACTGGGACCAGACTGGGGCAGCTTTTCCTCGTCCCACTGATCCAATATTGCTGTAAAGGATGAGGCTGGGCTTTGCCTCTCTGGGGGATCAGCAGTGAAGGGGAAGGTGGTTGTTATTATCAGTAGTTTTCTCTGTAATTCAGAGCAGCTGCTCTGTGCCAGGCTCCTTCTGCAGCAGCCTGTTCCTGGACACAGCTGAGCACAGACAAGTCCTTGTGCTTCAGCTGCTCCTCTCAGCCTGGCAAAGCTTTGGGAGTCTCCTGTGCAGGGCACTGCCATGTGGGCACACACACTGCAGCTGCCAGTGGGGTTTCCATTCCCATTCCCACCCTGTTCCAATGGCTGCAAGGAGCAAGACCAGCCTCACCAAGGGCATACCTCACTATGGACTGGCCAGACCCTGGGAGAGATGCCAAGTGATCTTGGAACTGCAGAAAATCTGCCACAAAAATCCATCCAGAAGCTGGTGCCCACTCTGCAGCAGGACGTGCCTCCCAAGTTATTGCTCCACAGTTCCTCTGACAGCCCCTTGAGAATCCTCTGAGGAAGGGGACAGTGGGCAGGGAAGGATGGGATGGTGATGGGGGCTGGTGCAGCCCAGAGTGCCCTGAGAGGAGGAGGTGCTGTGGTCTGTGCCACTGGATAGGGAGCACTGGCTTTATCTCTGACACTGCTGGGTAAAAATCATTAAAAACTCCTACAAAATACAAGCTTTTTGTGCAAACACAGTGAATCCCTCCTGCTCTGCACTGTCCCTCCAGTCCCTACAATTTCCACTGCAGCCAATGCTCCATTGCTGGCTGTGCTGGGACACAGCTCCCTGCCCATGCTCGCTGTCCCCTCCTGCCCCTCTGCTCCTCTCCCGGCCTCCACCCCTGCCCAGGACCATGGCAACGGCCCTGACGTCTCCTACACCTCGAGGTGATTCGATTACATGGGCTGAGAACGACCCTGTTGGAATAAAAATGGATCTAATTATTGACACTGAGTGCAGGGGCAGGATGGGCTCAGCTGCAGCCACACATTTCTCCTCACAGAGGAAAGCAAGGCACAATTCTTCCCAAGAATATTTTTGGGTTTCACATTCTCTGAACCTCAGAGAAAGGGAAAAATATTCTTAGCATTGGATGTGCCTGTGTTGTGCTAAAGTAGAATGCACTATGGAGATTGTTTCCCCACAGTGATGGTGTTTTGTTTCCTTGGCCTGTCAGGGCCAGGTGTGTACCCCACATTTCTCTTCACAGAGAAAAGCAAGGCACAATTCTTCCCAAGAATATTCTTACCTCATTTGCTGTGCCTGTGTTTGTGCCAAAGCAGGATGCACGTTTTGGTTCCTTGGTGTGTGTCGGAACAGTCACGAGATCCTGTGCAGTGTGAGCAGGGTTGAGTGCTTGGCAGATTCAGTTTAGATATAATGTAATATAGTACAGAATAATAGAGTGTAATAAAGCAATTAATTAGCTTTGATAAGATGGAGTCCTCCTCATCATTTCCCCCTGCCACGGGGGTCATCCTGTTTCTGTACTCAGCCGTGTCCACCAGCATTGCTCTGAACACAAGGTCAAGGGCAGAGCTGTGGAAATTTCAGAGTCCCAGGCTCTGGGCTGCTTCTTGCCCGTTCCCATGCTCCACTGTGGCATTCACATTCTCTGAAAAATTCCTTCACCCAGGATTTTCTCCTGGGAAGCTGAGAAGCCTCAGAGAAAAAGGAAAACAATAATTATCTCATTTGCTTCTCCTGTGTTGTGCTCAAGTGGAATGTGTTTGGAGATTGTTCACCCACAGGAGATTGTTCCATTGCATTCTGCTGGGAGTTGTTTTCACTCTTTGGCTGTGTCAGGACTCTAGAGAGAGTCAGGAGTTTTCATTATTATCTCTTTAGCCTTCTGTCTGTATCCTTTCTGTATTCTTTAGTATAGTATAGTATTCTTAAATATAATATATTATAAATTATAAAATAATAAATTAGCCTTCTGAGAACATGGAGCCAGATGATAAATTCCTGCCTTCATTGAGACATTCCCTGCAAATACAACACTCCATGGCCCAGCAAAGGCATCCCTGCTCCAGAGCAGCAAGGGTGGCTGTGGCTGTGGGAGGCTGAACCCCCACGCTGCAGCTCCTCTTTCAAAGAGCTCTGGATGAGGATTTTTGTTCCCTTCTTCCTTCAATTTCAATGAAACTGCAATTTTTATGCAGAAGAAAAAGCCCTGAGAAAACAATTTTTTGGCATGTTTTTAAAGCAAAAATCCCCTTTTTCTTGGAAAGCAGGCCAAAGCCTAGCCCATATTCCTTGGAAGTGGGCCTTGTTCTACTTGAAAAACATCCCAATTTTTTGATGGAAAATTGGAAAATAGATCCAGGTTGGCTCTGGGAGAATGTGGCGTCGCAGCAAAACTTTCCATGAAAATGATCTGGAGTCTGCACAGAGCAAAAACCCTCGAAAGTGGAATTTCACCAGCCCAGCCCAGAACCATCCTGGCAGAGGCACTGTGGCATCATCCTGGTAGGATGCTCCAGTGGTGGGATGGTCTCAACAGGGGTGCAGTGCCTCCTTTACTGCTCTGAGCACATTGCTGTGGACTCAAGGAAATGCAGGTCCCCTCAACCACAGCTGTTTGTTTTTTCCAACCCAACATGATAAGGGAGATTCCTCCCACCCCCCAAATCTGGCAGGGCATGTTACCCAATAGGATTTCTATTAAAATGTGATTTTCTTCTGCTTATAATTTCATTATAAGGCATTTGTGTAAAACATCGACCCCACAGGTAATGTATGGGCAGGGGAGGAAGAGTAGAGAGCATGGATAATTCTAATGGAGACTGCAAGCAGAGGTGAAACAATCAATGCTGGGCACAGCCACCATCAGTTACTGGTGCCTTATTGCAATAATTACCAATATAGCTGGATGGGAGGTGCCTGAGCTTGTCTGGTGCTGAACCAAACAGCAGCACTGTGGTGTTTCACCCCAGGGACACTTTTGGCCATGGCTGGGTGGTGTTTCACCCCAGGGACACTTTGGGCTGGCTGGGTGCTGCCCTGGGCACGTGGGCACAAGTCCAGGCGTGCAGGAGCTCTGCTGGAGCTGGGATGGAGCTTCCTCCCGTGCAGGGGCCGCTCCTCAGGGTTCCCTCTGTGGAGAAGCTTTGGGGCCATGGGGAAGGAAAGGAGTGGGTTCTGCTGGAGGGTTTGGATCCAGAGCTTTATTCTGGCCCACAGCCTCTGAACCCACAGCAGCTCCAGCAGAACTCCTGAGCCCGTGGCTGCTGCTCCTTTAACCCCGGGAGAGGGCAGGGAAGGGGCAGGAGCCACCAGCCAGGGACAGGAGGGGAGGGCTCAAGGGACAGAGGACACCTGGATGGTCCAGTGCCCCAGGGGGTAGAGGGCATCCTTTGAACCTGCCAATCACTTCTGGAATGCCAGGACTGACAGACAGTGCTGGGAGGGGTCAGGGAGGGAGAGGAGAGCTGATTAACACACCTCGGAGGGAATTATCAGGGAGGGATCCGAGGTTCTGAGGTAAACCCTGAAATCACAACGCAACAGTGCCTGATGTGGACAAATACTTAATCGAGGGGTTATTGCCGTTTAACACATCTTTCACTTCTTCCATCCTTCCTGAACGGGGTGCCCGGCGGTCCCATCCATCTTCGGGCGGGATCTGTCAGCGCCGCTCCCGCTCCCGGCGCTGCCGCAGCTCCCCGGTGCCGCCGCATTTCCCTTCACAGAGAAAAGCAAGGCACAATTCTTCCCAAGGATCTCTGAGACTGACATTCTCTGAACCTCAGAGAAAGGGAAAACACAATTCTTATCACTTGCTTTTCTCTGTGAAGAGAAATGTGGGGCTGCACAGCGGTGAGGAGAAAGCAGGCAGGTTCACCTCCATCCCCAGCCTTGTCCCCCAGCCCCCTCCAGCCTAAACTCATCCTGCCCCCCTCTCCCTGCCTGCAGGGGCCGCGTGTGGGGGGCCAGGGAACTCAACCCCCTCCCCATTGCCTCAAACTCGCCCAAGAATAACCCAACTCCGAGGGCTGAAATGCCGTTCTCCAAGGCGAAAGAGCAGGAAAAAGGCGGTTTCCCCCTGCAGCAGTCTGGGGGTGGCGGCAGCCCCGTCTCTGGTCCTGGGCAGACGATGCTCAGCCTTGGCATTCCTCCCACACCCGAGGAATAAACACCGCTTTGTTTTAACCCCCCTCGCTGCACAGACAAGAAGCACTCCGAGGCTTTCATAAGCTCATCTACATGATAATGCTGGCGAATTCCTATCTGGAGTGATCGGAGTGTCAAAACCCGGGATCCAGCCGTGAATTATGGGGAAGAAGCGTCGCGGGGAAAACGACACCGGTGCGGGAGGGAGAGGAGCTGCCGGAGGGCTGCTCCCGGGCCACGCGCTTTTCAACAAATGTCTGAGCGAGAGGAGGGCGACTGGAGAGCCAGCAGAAAAAAACTGGGGAAATTCTCATTCCTGAGCAGCAAAACCTGCTAACAGCATCCCTCTCCGAGGAGGGAGCCGTGTTTTCTCTGGCATCTGTAGGAACAGGGGCTGCTTTGAGCCGAAGCCTTCCTGAGCCCTCCGGGTGTGAAGCTTATGCAAACACACGCTGCTAGCCGGCAGCTGAATTCAGCAGAAATCACCAACTCTGCCTTCGCAAGGAAAACAAAGCCGGTGAAATGAGGCCGGGCAAATGGAACAAAAGCCCCTTCCTAACTTGGGTGAGAGCAGGAAGGCAGGCAGCGCTGCAGCGGCTGGGAGGGAGCCCTGCGGCCCGTGGGGCTTGCCAGGGACAGGGGCACCCAGGAGTTCCCGCAGCCCCTCAGCCCTTCCCAGAGCCCTTCCTCCCCAAATCCCTTCCCCAGAGCCCTTCCCCACACCCCTTCCCAAATCCCTTCCCCACAGCCCTTCCTCCCCAAATCCTTTCCCCAGAGCCATTCCTCCCCACAGCCCTTCCCCACAGCTCTTCCTCCCCAAATCCCTTCCCCATATCCCTTTCCCAGAGCCCTTCCTCCCCAAATCCCTTCCCCAGAGCCCTTCCCCACATCCCTTCCCCAAATCCCTTCCCCAGAGCCCTTCCCCACACCCCTTCCCCAAATCCCTTCCCCAGAGCCCTTCCCCACACCCCTTCCCCAGATCCCTTCCCAAGAGCCCTTCCTCCCCAAATCCCTTCCCCAAATCCCTTCCCCAAATCCCTTCCCCACAGCCCTTCCTCCCCTCAGCCCTTCCCCAAATCCCTTCCCCACATCCCTTCCTCCCCAAATCCCTTCCCCACAGCCCTTCCCCAAATCCCTTCCCCAAATCCCTTCCCCAAAGCCCTTTCTCCCCAAATCCCTTCCCCAAATCCCTTCCCCACAGCCCTTCCTCCCCACAACCCGTCCAAAGCGCTCCTTGGCAGGAGGGGGAGATCAAGCATGCACTTATTGATTTATTCCAGTTATTTTAACAGATTACTGGAAAGCACAAAGGAGGCAGCCGGGCAGCGCTGGCCTCAGCTGGCACAGCATTTCTCCTGCCGGCTCCGTCGCTGCCCAGCGATGCTCCCCGCGGACCTGTGCGGCCGAGAAGTCCCTGGCTGGTGGCAGCAGTTGGACATCTCTGTTCTGAGCCGGCTGCTGCATCCTCTGGCAGCGTGCAGTTGTTGTTTGGGATTTTTCCCTCCGCCCCCGCTGCGTTTCGCAGGCATTCTGCTGCGCGGGCAGGGCGATTCACCTGCAGCGAACCGCAGGAGTTCGGGCAGCGATGGGGGAAGAAGGAGCCCCCCGGGTCATGTGCCGGAGTCACTCAGCCACCTTTTGTCGCCTTTCCATCCTACTGCATATTTATCAGCCTCATTTGCATGGCCTTTGCATAAACCGCTGGGCCGGTCGCTGCGGAGCGTCTCTCTTGAAGGCGAGCTGAAGTATGCATCTCCATAATTCCGTAGGCATTCTGACTTCCCAGGACAGAGCCTTTGTTTTATGCCATTGCCAGCAAATTCCTGGTCGGGTGGGCTCGGGTTTCCAGTGCACCATTAGCACGCAGCCGTTCCCATCCAGAGCTCCAGAGAATTTCCCTGTTCCCTTCCAACTCCAAACAGCAGCAGCCCGGATCCTGTTGGGAATCCTCCATCTTATTTAGATGCCTGAACAGAGTTGGGATGAAAACCTTTTAAAAAAGCTCCAGGACCAAGGCTCTGAAGGCTCTGCCACCACAGCTCAGGGATGTGGTCATTCCTTATCTGGGTGCTGGAGCCAAAAGGCTCCTTTACTGACTCCTCACAGCTCCATGGAGTGAGAGGAAATATACTTTTGATTCCAAACCCTAATTAGGCCTCAGGAAAGGAGATAATGTGCTCTGTGCTCACCAAAGGATCCCAGCTTTGGCAGGGTTCACTCGGGGGTCCCAAGATGGTGCTGAGGAGGGTCCATCCCCCCCACAACAGGCCCACTGATGTTTTCCCGCTGATGGGAATGAAGGAAAGCCTCTCCTCACATGGGCAGAAGGGGCAGGAGGAGGTTTATTAAAAGTTTCCATTTCCTGGTGTGAGGCAGCCATTTCTGTATCATTCCCATCATCTTCCACAGCACTGTTGGGACACAGCCCTGTGAGCCCGGAGCAGGCAGTGCAGGAGCCTGGGATGAGGACACCAGGTCAGGGGAATTGATTTCACAATCCTGGAAAAGCAAAAACCCCACAGCAACAATCTCATCGGATGTTCCTGCAAATACATCCGTGTCCATTAGGCTGCTGGGCTGCCTGGAGTGCTGGCTGAGTGCTCCCGCCGGGATCGATGCTCCCCGCCTTTAAAAACCCACTAATCACCCTGATTTATAGGTAACATGCCTCGGCGGCACCCGGAGGGCTGTGCTTGTTCCGAGGGGAGGGTTTAAACCCTTCCTGCTTTTTAGTGCTTTTTGCTTGAGAGAAATCTGTGGCTGCTGGCTGCCCCCAGCCCTACAGAGCCCTCACAAAGTCTGCTGGAGCAGATTGCTGGGGAGCTGCCTCTATGAGCACCCAAGTTTTGGAAGTCAGGGGTATCTCCAGCGCCATGGCAGCTCTAAGGTGCAACATCTGTGCTGTAATTGCACCCTTGAGCCTGTTCTCTGCCCAGCAACTGCTCTGTTATCTGCAGGGTTTGGCTCATAGAAGCAATTCTGGCTGCTCTGCAGTGTCCTGGGGCTGAGGGGTCTCAGAGCCACATCCAGCCATGCCAGGGAGCTGAGAAATCCCTCCCTGCCTGTTCCAGGGAGCTGCAGCATGGACAAGGGCCTGTCCAGCAGCCAACAACATCCCCTCTCTGGGCAGTGGGAGCAGCATCACTGAACCAGGGCATCTTCCTGGTGACAAAAACGAGAGCAGGCTCCCGGTGCTAAAGTGATTTCAGCATTTATTATAATAAAAGAAAAGCCCAAAGCAAGGGGGCCCGGGCTGAGCAGGAGCGTTCCCGGCAAGGATGCTGCAGCCCATGCTGGGTTTTCTTTTCAGCAGCAATGTACCAACCCCTGGATTGGTTTTCCAACCCTTTGGGTTGGTTTCTGTTTGGATCCTTCATTTGCATGGAGGTTTAAGGCTGGGATTGGCCATGACAGCTCTGTCCAGGCTGGCTCGTTTCGCTGGGGGAGGTCCCGGGTTCCTCCCGGGCAGGTCCCCAGGCTGGTAAAAACTTCCCAGACAGGGAACTCTTCCCAGACAGGCCCCCAGGCTGGCATCAGGAGAGCAGGCTCCCGGTACTGAAGTGATTTCAGCATTTATTACAATAACAGACAGGCCCAAAGCAAGGGGGCCCAGCTGAGCAGGAGCGTTCCCGTCGAGGATGGAGCAGCGCCGGCGCTGGGGCTGCTCAGCAGCGATGGCCCCGGTGATGGCCCCGATGTTCCAGGTGGAGTGGCACAGCTTCCCTGGGTCAGATTCCCCTTTCCATCCTGTTCTGTGTCCCTTTGGGTTGGTTTCTGGTTGGATCCTTCATTTGTATGAAGGTTCAAGGCCTTGACTGGCCCTGACAGCTCTGTCCAGGCTGCTCGTGGTGCACTTCACTGAGGTGTGCTGTGGTACCTTGAGTACCAGACTCCTTACAACCACCCTTCTAACCCCTTGTACAACAGCACAACCAAACTAACAGCACATGCTCAACCATCTATCAACTCTTTCACAACAGTTTCTAACCTATTTTTAACACTGGGGTGCTGAGGAGCATCTCAAGGAGTGTTGGGAAGAATCTCCACGGGGTGCTGCCTGCAGCCTGATGAGCACGGGCTCAGTCTGCTCTGCTCAGCTAATCAAAAGGAGCTGAAGTGCTTCCCTGATTGCAGTGAGTAAGTACCTCTGTGGGCAGCAAATGCCAGGCACTGGAGAGCTCTTCAATCACACCACAAATAGATGGCACAGCCAGAGCCTGCAGCCAGGAGCACTCGGGGGTTGCCTGGGGACCAGCACATCTTCGTGAGAGAGAGGATTGTCACCACATTTCTCCTCACAGAGAAAAGCAAGGCGCAATTCTTCCCAAGAATATTTCCAGGTTTCACATTCTCTGAACCTCGGAGAAAGGAAACACAATTCTTGTCATTTGTTGTGCCTGTGTTGTGCCAAAGTAGAATGCAACATGGAGATTGTTTACCCACAGTGATGGTGCTTTGTTTACCCACAGTGATGGTGGTTTTATTTCCTTGGCCTGTCAGGGCCAAGTGTGTGTGTGAGTCAAAACTATCAGCTAACAGTCACAAGATGTTGTACAACTGTGTGCAGCTGAGTGCTTAGCAGATTCAGATTAGATATAATGTAACATAGTATAATATAATATGGTAATTAACCTTCTGATAAAATAGAGTCAGATACATCATTCTCTCCCTTCATCAGGGGAGTCATGCAAATTCGATAGAGGATGATGGGGGAGGAGGAAGAAGGGGCAGAAACTCCATCTCTGGGTGTTGTGGGGGGCTGCAGGAGACCCATCAGCCAGGCTGAGGCACAAGGGCCTCGTGGTGTTTTTGGTCAACAAATCTGTGAACCCACGGACTTTGAGTGATTTCAAAGCATTTCCTGTATTTAAGGAGAGAGCTGCTCTGGAGTGCTTCCCTGGATGCTTTACTCATGTCCTGTAAATAATGCATTAGTTTCACTTACAGGAGTGAAAGCAGCCCAGGTTTGTGTTACTGCTGGGGCTGCAGCAGCTCCTGCAGACAGAGCACAGCATCCCCCGGGCTCCTTCCTCCCCACAAACTCCACTCCTCGTTCCTAAATTTCCCTTTTGCTATTTAATGAGCTGGTAAGCACAGGGATGATGCCTGTCTCAGAGTGCCCTGTGCATTAGCCAGAGATGATCCCATTAGGAGCAGTCTAGCGAGCCTGGCTGGATACATCCCATCCTGCCCGGGGCTGGGGGCCAGCCTGCAGAGCTGCAGGATCCCTGGGACCCCCTGCCTTCCCCCAGGGCATGGAAGCTCTCCTGGAGCAGCACAAGGACCCTGCTGGTTCATGCCAGCCCTTCCCTGGGATGGATCCACACACCCCTGCTCTGCCACGCTCCGAGCAGGTTTGCAAAACAGAGCTTGCCCTGGGAGATGGACAGGTTTCCAGAAGTGTGGGTCGTGCTCCAGGGAAAAGTGTCTTTTCAGCTGTCTGCTGGTGAGGCAAAACAGAGAAGGGAAAACAAGTTCTGCTGTTGGAACCCGTGACCTTCTGGCGCAGGGATCAGGACGTGGCAGCTCATCAGCTCCCAGCTGCCAGAGACACGGCAGGTACTGGGGTGTCACAGCATCCCTGTTCAATAATTCATCAGAAAAGGCCAAGCAGAGGCAGGTGCTGGGAGCAGCCCAGCGGTGGGAATACGTGAGCAGCCTCAGGAGAGCCAGGCTGCAGCAGGGTCCCCACTCTGCAGTGAGCAGTGCTGCAAGAGCTGCTTGGGAAACTTTGGGTGGCTTCGCTTCCCGTAACACGCCTGTTGATTTTCCCTCTGTCCCTCCTGCAACTTTTGTGACATCATTTTCCCTTTACATCCCTCTTTCCCTTTTCTGTGTCAGGCCAGGGTAGGAAGGAGAGCAGCAGGGCCTCCCCCAGCACAGCTGACACCCCAGAGAACCCCAGGGGAAGCCGAGCCAGCTTTGCCCTCAGCCCAGCTGCTGCAGGGCTTGCCTTGCAGCAACCCCTTGCCTTGCTCAGTGTTTGGGGGAGCCCTGAGCAGGGGCTGCACCCTGGGGTTGTGGGTGGGGGTCCCTCCTGCCAGCCCAGGCTGTGCCCCCAGCGCCCAGCCAAGGGACACCACACCCACAGCTCGTGTGGGCCAGGCTGGCAGGTTCCTGGTGCCCATCCTGCAGGTTAAATCTGTTCCCAGCCACAAATTAGACATGTCTCTTGAGCTCATCTTAAATTACAGTGCAGGGTTACAGCGCTCCTTCTAATTAGGAGCTTTGCTCTGGAAGCACATCCCTGCAGGAACGCCCTGGGCAGCTTCCTCCTGCCGGGGCAAACCAAGGCAGGGGGGCCCCATCCTGCCCATGGAGCTCCTGGAGGGTCCATGGAGGGGGTCCTGGCCCTGGAGGGTCCAGCTGTGGTCCCTGCTGGGAGGGAAGGTGGCATCATGTGGTGCTGCCCTGCTCCTCATGCTGGATTTCAGCCCAGTGCAGCCCCAGTTCCAGCTCTACAAGACTGAGACTGAGGAGTGGCCAAACTGGGTTTTATGCCAAGCCCCAGCCCTAAGCCCTCAGCTCCCCCCAGTGGGTCAGGACCCATCAGAGGCAGCACCGTGTGCCATGGGGAGGGTGGCAGGGCTGGGACACCTCCATGCCTCACAGCCCCACGAAACAGCAGCACAACCAGTCCCTGCTCCTGGGCAGCTGTGCCAGGAATGGGCTTGGCTGCTTCCCTGCCCTGGGGCTGCCAGAGTCTGGAGCCAAGTGGCAGCTTCCCAGGTGCCCGGGCAGCTGCAACATCTGCAGGGATCACTTGGCACTGCTGGAGTCTTTGTCCTAACAAAGGAAAAAGCGAAGCACTCAGATTAAAAAACCAAGGCCAGGAGCTGCTACCCAGCCTGGGCTGGGTGGGAATGGGAGAAGGGAGCAGGTTACTCTGCACCAGTGGGAAGGCACTGGGGTGTTCCCACACCCATCTGGCCTTTGGGTCAAAACAAACCCGGACAGAACATCTGCAGATTTTTTTTTTTTTACTGAAACTTCACATTCTCTCTCACAGATAAAATTTCACTTTCTGGTTTGTTGTTTTTTAACCAGAATAACCTAAAACATTTCAGAAATGTGCTCCATGGGCCAGCCCCAGATGCCTCCCAGCATCCTCACTGCAGCAGCCCAACCATGTCCCACCACTCCGGATGCAACCGCAGCCCACTGCGGCTGCAGAGCTCCGGACGTGTCCCTGGGCACTCCCCTCCTGCCCAACTGATATTTTTGTGGTCTGGCAACCGAGAGCCAAACCTCTTCCCGCTGCCCCTGGGTTTGGCACAGCTGCCAGAGCCCCGCTGGAGTCAGCACAGAGCTCCCAGCAGCCAGGCAGGGCAGGGCATCCCTGCAGAGCATCCAGAGCAGAGCACCACTGGTTTCACTCCACCTCCCCAGTGCTGTGCTGGGCACTGCCATTGTCCCCCAGCCACCAACACTGCAGGTGCTCTTCCCAGGCCTGGGAGGAACCCCCAACCTGTGCACCTCTATCCAAACTGGGGTCCAGCAGCACCAGGCAGCAGCCAGGTGCCTCCAGGTTGTCACAGCAGATGTAAGCTTGGGCCATTGTCCCTCTAGAGCGTTTGTCACCTAAAACACCCATTGTGTTTTCCTGCACACTGCTTTGGTTTGTAATTGGTGCCCATAAATATATATGTATATATACAGAAGCACAGTGAGCAGGTCACTATTTAAAGCCTGGGCAAGGAGGAGGACCAGAGCCAAGCCTGGCTTTTAGGAATGGGACACAGGTGCAAGCCGAGGACACGGCCCCAAGCTGCTGGCTGCGTGCCAGGGCCATGGACCCAGCATCCTGCAGTGTAGCTGGGGTTTGGAGGAGTTCAGATAACCACTGCAGCGGGCTGGAGTGGCCAAGGCTGGCTCTGTGGAGCTGTGGTGACCCCTGCCCCTCTGTGGAACCCCCCAGGGGAGCCCAGCAGCACCCAGGGCACTGAGCCCGGCCGTGTCCAGGGCTGGCTGTCAGGACAGATGCTGGATGCCAGGGGGTGCCTCAGAGGCTCTGCTCTCACACCTGGGCACAAAGACAGGCTCTTCAGGCCCCCTCCCTCCTCACCACCCCGGGAATTTGCGCAAGAGGAGCCCCGGGGGCTTGGCTCCAGCCCGAGCACAAACCACCTCCTGCCCAGCACAAACCACCTCCTGCCCGCGGCCCCGGGCTTTGCTCTTCCTCCCACAAGGGACTAAAGGGACAGAGCCAGCCCTTCCTGCAAGCAGCAGCCTCTGCCAGCACCGCTGGGCCACTGTATAGTGGATATTTTCGCTTCAGATGAAGGAGGAATGATGAGGAGGACTCCATCTTATCAGAAGGCTAATTAATTACTTAATTATGTATTATACTTTTTATTTAATAATTTATTAATAATAAATTATTATACTAATATAGATAATATAATTATATATATTAATTATTTTTATTTATTATTTATTTACCATGTTATTCTATGCATCTAAAACTGAACCTGCCAAACACTCAACTCTGCACACAACTGCACTGAATCTCGTGACTGTCCCCTGACAGTCCCGACACACACACACACTCTTGGCCCTGATAGGCCAAGGAAATAAACCACCATCACTGTGGGTAAACAAAAATCCATCACTGTGGGTAAACAAAAATCCACCACTGTGGGTAAACAAAACACCATCTCACTGTGGATAAACAATCTCCACATTGCATTCTGCTTTGGCGCAGCACAGGCACAGCGAGTGATAAGAATTGTGTTTCCTTCCTCTGAGGTTCAGAGAAGGTGAATCCCAGAAATATTCTTGGGAAGAATTGTGCCTTGCTTTTCTCTGCCAAGAGCCCACAGTGCCCACGACCCCCAGCTCAGCACTGCCCTTCCCATGCCAGGCATCAAGGGTGGGGACAGCGGGGGACCCCCTGTGCCAGGCAACCGAGAATTGGGGACAGGGAGTGTGCCAAGGAGGCTGCAGCTGGCAGACAAGCCCTGCCCAGTGCTCCCAGTGCTCCCAGTGCTCCCAGTGCCTGCTGAAGCAGGGATGTACCTGCCGTGGGCTGCACCCGCCCCCAGCTCGGCCAACTGGCAGGTGACGATGCTGGGGCTTTGTCCCTGCACTATGATGTTGCCTGTGATTTATAGGTCATTTTACAGCAGCTGTAAAGAGGCTGTAAATTATAGGAGGGGCATAAATTAGCCACGGACCCCTTTACTGGCCATAAAGATCTAAGGCCCACCACAGCTGCCTTTGGAGCTGGCACCCCGGGACATTCCCGAGGACAGCCAGGGGTGTCTTCAGCCAGGCCAGCGAGGCTGGGCCGACTTATTTAGCACAACTGACATAAATGGGGCCTTTTATTCCTGCAGGGCCACAGAGCCAGAGTGTGACAGGTGGGGAGGGGCCAGGGTGATGGGGCAGCCCGGGCTCCCTGCCCCATCCCAACCTTTCCCCCTTGTTTTGTTGGGGAGAGAAGTCACTGCATCCCCCCAGGGGGGTTCTGGAGCTGGGACCCTGTCAAGACCCAAAACATTCCTCTAGCTGTCCTGAGTGATTCAAGACCCTAGCAAAGAGCTGAGAAACCTTGGCACGGAGCCAAAAACACCTGTGCCTTCGATTTTAGCCCATTAGAAAAATTACCAACTTTGTGTGAGGAGTTACAAGCCACAAGAGTTTGAGTAGAATGACAGTGAATTTGTCACAGGGTGAAAAAGTAGAATTTTGGGGGTTTAGAATGGGGGTTCAAGAGGCAAGATGGAGGAATCTGGGCGTGTCCTGTCCTTCTTCTCCTTCTTGTCCTCCACCTTCTGCTGGGATGGTGACACTTCTGGGTTGGTTTAGAGCAGAGACAGACTGTCTGACACAGGTGATGGGGATTGGGAAATTATTGTAAATAAAGTACAGGCAGTTCTTAGTGTAAAAAGCCAACAGCACCCCAAGGGCAGGGCCTGTGCCACAACCCGACCTGCTGGACAGATCTCAGCAGGGCAGGGAAAGAATGGAATAAAGAGAAAATGAACAACCTTGGGAAGCAGAACCGATGAATCTCAACTACTTCAGTCACGAGGCTGGGAAAAAAAGACTTTCTAATACCTCAAAAGTCATCTCAACCACAAAAACCCAAAAGGACCCCCAGCCCAGCCCAGGAGGGTTTGGTGGCCCATGTGCCAAGAGGCAGCAGCAGGATGGCCACGACACCTGGGGGCTTGCAGGTGCCAGCCCCAGGGTCCCTCCCCTCGTGCCAGGTGTGCCCTGGGCCTCGTGCCCCCCGCATGGAGCCCCCCAGTGGGTGAGCCCCCCGAATTCCTGCACTGTCCCCCGCCCTGGCTGGTGGCAGTTGGTGCCCTGTTGTTCTCTGAGGTGACCCTGGAGCACAAACAGCTTTGCAGCTCCTGGCCTGTTAATTACATTATGTCTAACGAGCAGGATCAGGCGGAAGGGATTAAACCTTGGATCTGCTGCTGCAGTCCTGGCGCAGAGGAGAGAAAAGCAGCTTTATCCATTCAAAATGGGAGTCACTTTTCACACCAGCTCCAATCCCAGAGCTAATCCCCTTAGTTTGCCCAGTGCACTGACAGCTCCACACACAGGCAGGGCAGGCAGGATGCTCCTGGCCCCAGCCTTGAAATTTTCCCTACCTTATCCAGCCTCAGAGCCTGCTGGATGTGCTGGTGGTGCTGGAGCTCTGACAGGGCAAGCAGGAGACTCTGCAAGCCCTGCCCCAGCACTTGGCATGCTCCAGGGACTCTTTCTGTGGCTTCTCTGCTCACCACAGGAGCAAACAGCAGTTCTGGGGAATTTCTGGGGGTTGCCAGCAGCTCAGCATTTCCTGGGGCTGCAGCTGCTCACTGCACGGCAGGAGCATGGGAAGTGCTGGGGTGGGGTGCAAATTGTCCCCAAATACTTCAGGGAACACCTTCCAAGAACTGGTGTCCACACACAGAGAGCACCTATGGAGCTCCCAGACCCTGGGACCACCCAAAATCTGTGGCTGGGCACAGGGTGATCCCCAGGGCCGAGGAGGGACAGAGCAGGCAATGCTGCATGCTCAGGCTGGGAAGTGCCCACTGGAGGGAAGGGACTGTTTTGCCCAGAGACTCTGTCAGCCAGAGTGAGCCCCTGGGGGCACCACCCTTGGGCTCCTGAGTGAGAGATTTGCATGATTATTCGGCATGAATTTGCCTTTGGTACCGAGCCAGGGTCACCCCGTGTGGCTCAGCCTGTGTGACATGACAGGGCACTTTGCATTCCAGAGGCTGGAGCATCACCTGCCTCCCCCTCAGCTACACCAGCTTAGCCACTGAGCTCCCTGGGGAATTCACAGAATCAAGGAATCATTTCAGTTGGAAAATACCCTTGGGATCATCAAGTGCCTCTCCTAACCCCCCACTGCCAAATCCAACCCTGAGGCTGCCCAGCACACCCTCCCTGCACCTTGGCATCTCTCAGGAACAGCTTGAGACAGAGAAAACCTCTGCCCCTGGCTGGGAATGGGGCTTGGCCCCACGGGGACACGGGTGACAGACACGGGGGCTGCCCCAGGCAGTGGTGCCACTGTCCCCAGGAGCTGCAGCACTGGCAGTGGTGGGCACAGCCACAGAGCCCCTGCCCAAGCACAGCTGTGAGGCAGCAGCAGCAAACCTGGACTGGTTGCTGGAGACCCCAAGGAGAGCATCTGCAGCTTGTTTCCAGCATGAACTCCTGTAAAAAGGGCACTGTGTCAATAAATCCATCACAGGGAAGCTTCCTGGAAACCCAGTTTGGCTTCTGTTGCTCTCATTCCCTGTGCTCAGAGCCCCCAGGGCTGCAGTGCAGAGGCTGGGGAGGGCTGGGAATGCTGGAGGGGCTTCACACATCTCTGAGTCCTGCAGAGTCACCTCTCAGTGCTCAGAGCAGGAGGGGGGGCTCCCACCCTCAAACCCTCCTGCAACAGCTCCCTGTGAGCCAGGAGCCTCTGCCAGGGCCATCCTCTGAGCCAGGCTGTGCTCTGTGTCCTCCAGCATCAGCTAAAACAGGTTCTAATGCCTCCACAGCCAAGACAAGGGTGAGTTAAGTCAAATGTTGGCAGGTGGAAGTACCAGAGGATGCTCCTCCCCAGCAAATTAAGCCCAAATGAATTAATCAATGAGTCAATTTTTAAAAGCTTTCATGCACTTGTGCAGCTCTTACTCTATATATACACCAGTCACCTGCTCCACATCTGCTGCTCAGGACAGGACCCTGGGGAGAGCCGGTGACTGAGTCACCTTTACCTGGAAGTGCCCTGCAGTCATTCCTTTCCTGGCACCTATCTGTTAGAGAGTAAGGGGAAGGGCAGGAGGATCCCAGCAGTCCTGGACACTGAGAGGAGCCATTTACAATCTGGAGGGGTGAGAGAGTTTAGGGTCTGTCTGTGGTTTCCTTTGCCTTCCTCCTCCTCCAGTTTCCAGCGTGTGGGAGGCATCTTCATCCGGCCTCGCCAGCAGCATCAGCCTCATGTGGGTTTGGCAGAGCCAGCGGGCACAGCTCTCTGCCCTGCTCTATAAATACAGTGGCTTCTCCAGGGCTGTCTAGACAGGAAACAGCCTGAGAACTGGGAGAAAACTCCTTGAGTTAAAGGGGACTGGGACTGTGCTGGGAACCCAGGGAAAACTGGCTACTCGCTTCCAAATCCAGGGGATCCAAGGCTCTGGATGAGGTAGAGGAAGATGGGGAGGAAGCAGAGTTACACCACGCAGCCACAACCACCCCTGCATCCTGCTCTGGCCTCTCTGCTTCCCATCCTAGAGCAGCTCTTGGCTTGGGATCCACTGGATCCCTCATCCATCAGAGCCTGGGCAGGGCACAGGGATCCAGCTGCTTGGGTCCTTCCTTCCAGCTGCCAAACCTGCTCGAGTTTGTTTTGCATTGCTTTCACTTTATACTCTTGCAGGGAAAAGTCCTCATCCTGGCTGTTTTGTCCCCAGCTGTGGCTTTTTTCCCTGTAAACATCCAAGTAGTACTTGAAAGAAAAAACCAGCTCCAGTTAGTGGGGGAGGAATCATGGCCCGTGGGTAATGACACATAATGACAGCCCGTCTCCCTCTGGAAGGAGCTGCTGTTGGCCTTCCAAATGACAGCGTGCAGAAAATGCCATTAGCAGATTTTGCAGCTGAAGAATCTTTGCAGTAACAAGAAGGTGAAATGCATCTGGCCTTGAGAGAAGGAGCTGCCAGCTTCATTCTCTAGCAGGAATAGCAGAGGTGAATCCCATGTCTGTAGGGATGTCTGCACCAGCCCAGGCTGTTCTGCCCTGGACACTCCCAGGGATCCCACCAGGGCCAGGGAACAGTCTCCACATCCCAGTTCCCAGCAGGGAGAGGGACAATGTGTGGGTGCTGTGGGTGCTGCTGGAGGGGTGGGATAAGGGGAGGGAGTCCCCATCTGAGGAAACCCCCAAGTGATTTGTCTTGTGCCTGCATCACTAGAAAGGCTGTAAATTACTGACATTTCTTATCTGGAGAGTCCTCCCCCTGTGAAGAGGAGATAACAGCCTAGGAGGTGGCTGTTGCTGCTCTGGTGGACTTCAGCATCTTTATCTGCCCCTGGAGATCTTTTGGGGCCAATCCAAAGATAGCAGGGGGATTTCTCAGGGTGGAGGGCCAAGGGGACAGGATGGGCAGTGTCCTGGCCCTGCCCTGGCTCTAGAGACAGTCCTGGGAAGCCGTGGGGTGTCCTGGTGTCCCCAGGGCAGCTGAGCAGCACCAGAGAGCCTGTCCTTTCTCCAGCCCACAGGGATGCACTGCTCCATCCCAGCCCTCTGAACCTGCCTGGCTGTGTGGGCACTCCCATGGAGCCCGAGAAGCCTCGGCATGCACCGAGCCTCAGGACAACTGATGGGAAGAGCTGGAGGTCCCCTGGGACAGCTTATTAAACATCCCAGCCCCTGGAGCAGGCTGGGCTGGAACAGAATGACATTCATCCAGCAGCTCAGCCCCAGTTCCACAGGGGCAATGTCAAACAAACATAATTAATTTCCCTCTGCAAATCAATGGGGGGCAGAAGTCAAGCTCTCCCAGTACTGGAGATACACTGCAGTAGATAATCATCCCACACGATGAGCACGAGCCCTGCAGCACTTCTGAGGGCACCTGCTCACCTCCCAGCAGATCAGAGCCTCCCCCCAGGCAGGATCTCTTGGATGGACCATCAGTGAGTAACTGCACTGCCCAGGGCAGAGGGCTGAGCCTGGCAGCACTCTGGGGCAGCAGGTTTTTGGGATGGATGGCTCAGCCCTTTACCTGGCAGCCCTGGCAGCGTGGGGAAGGCTTTGTCTTTGTGCCAGGAGTGCCTGTGGGGATGCAGAGCCCCATCTCCCCTCTCCCTCTGCCTGGGGAGGAGCTGGGTGCCTGTCCTGGGCAGACACCAGTCTGGGGACATGCCTTGGTGCTGGCCTGGCTGCGAGCACTGCTGGGGAATTGCCTGCCTTGACTGCTGTCTGCAGACAATAAAATATCATGTGATGTCTTAATGAGCCCCTCAGCATGTGACAATTGCAGGGAGCAGAGCTCCTGCCTGGCTGGAGGGTCGGTCCCAACGCTGGGGTCTCAGTGTGAGGACCAGCAGGAGCTGCCCTGTCCCAGGCAGAGGCTGCCAGGACTCTCAGCTCTCTGATGGGGCTGAGGGGTTTTCTCAGCTGTGATTAAAAATGAGATACCACAAGAATGTCAAGGAAATGACAAAAACAGCTGGGCTGGGTGCTTTGAAGGCAAGGCTGGGTGGCATTGGTGGTCTGCTCTCCCTGGCTGAGCTTGCTCCATCAGCTCCTGCCAGGTCTCCTAAAAGTGCAGCTATGGTGCCCCAAGAACTGCTGGTCCTGGAACAGGTCCTCACCTCCATGAAGAAGATGGTGTTTGGGCAGTTTGGCAGCCAGGGGCTCCTAAAAAACGTGTTTCCCTGAGGAGCAGCCAAGTAGTGGCGGGTGGGGGAGGTCATGGTGTTGAGATGAGACCAAGAAAAGAAAAGAAAAAGCCAGTTTGGGTCCAAAAGTCTGGGCTGGGCAGTGCCCCGTGAGAGGGGCTCGAGTTCTCCTAGAGGTGGCATCAGCAAACCCCATCCCTGCATGCCACGGCTGGGCTGCCAGCCTTGGGCAGCGTGCCAGGCTGTTCTCTGTGACTCAGATATTCCAGATGATGGGAAGTGCTTTGCCAAGGCCAACCACCACACCTGGAAGCCCTGCAGGGCGCAGAGCAAACCCTGCAGCCTGGCTGTGAGTGGGAAAAGACACCGGCCCGTGCTGGGGATTGGGACAGAGGGTGACATGGGCACAGCCTGCCCTTGGGGCTGGCTCCCATCTGGGGACACACAGGCGGGTCCTGCCCGAGCCCCAGCACCGGGCTGGCTCCCTGTGACCACCAGTGCACACATGTGCACGCTCAGCTCTGCCCCACGGGGCTGGGGCACGTCCCACACGTGTGTGCTCTGCTCTGCTCTGCTCTGCTCTGCTCTGCCGACCGGGCTGGGAGCCGCCAGCTGCCTGCCAGGAGCCCCACACCCTGATGGGCTCCAGCCTTTTCAGGGAGAGATGGAGCTGACAAAGTCTTTGTCAGTCAGATCTGTCAGGGAAAGCTCTTTGTTCTTCAGCATTTGCTCTTGCCTCCCCCTCTCCAAACCTAAACTAGATGCATCTGCTTTTGTTTTCTAAATGCAGAATTAGGGGCTGAAAGGAGCCCCTTTGTAGTGGGGAGGAGGAGAGAGCTGCAGATCTTTCACGGGGAAGGCAAGGTCAGGGGGGAGCCGCTCTATTGTGCAGGGCCTCTCCTCTGCCGGCTCAGCCCTTTCTGTGCCCCCTCTTCACAGTCCGGTTCCCACTGGAGCCACTCTGGGGACTGGGGGAGCCGGCCCGCTGGGACGGGCTGCTCGCCCAGCTGCGGGGAGGGCTCAGCTTTGCCTCTGCTGGATTTTGCTGCTTCCGATGCTGCAGCTGGGAGCCGGCATGTGGAGGCAGCAGATGAGGAGGAGGAGGATGAAGGCCACCCTGTGGCCTTGGGCTGGCAAGTGGAGGCGGGCAGACTGACAGCACTGAGTGTGCAGGAGGGCACACGTGGGGCTGGAGGGGGTACATGTGTGCACACATGTGTGTGACACCCTGCAGGGGCCGTGTGTGACACCCTGTAAGGGCTGTATGTGACACCCTGAAAGGGCTGTGTGTGACACCCTGTAAGGGCTGTGTGTGACACCCTGCAGGGGCTGTGTGTGACACCCTGCAGGGGCCGTGTGTGACACCCTGTAAGGGCTGTATGTGACACCCTGCAGGGGCTGTGTGTGACACCCTGTAAGGGCTGTGTGTGACACCCTGTAAGGGCTGTGTGTGACACCCTGCAGGGACCGTGTGTGACACCCTGCAGGGGCTGTGTGTGACACCCTGCAGGGACCGTGTGTGACACCCTGCAGGGGCTGTGTGTGACACCCTGCAAGGGCTGTGTGTGACACCCTGAAGGGGCTGTGTGTGACACCCTGCAGGGGCTGTGTGTGACACCCTGAAAGGGCTGTGTGTGACACCCTGCAGGGGCTGTGTGTGACACCTTACAGGGGCTGTGTGTGACACCCTGTAAGGGCTGTATGTGACACCCTGCAGGGGCTGTGTGTGACACCCTGTAAGGGCTGTGTGTGACACACTGTAAGGGCTGTGTGTGACACCCTGAAGGGACTGTGTGTGACACCCTATAAGGGCTGTGTGTGACACCCTGCAGGGGCTGTGTGTGACACCCTGTAAGGGCTGTGTGTGACACTCTGCAGGGGCTGTGTGTGACACCCTGCAGGGGCTGTGTGTGACACCCTGTAAGGGCTGTGTGTGACACCTTACAGGGACTGTGTGTGACACCCTGCAGGGACACAGCCGGGACATCCTGTGGGAGGGCAGAGGTGGGTGCATGGCAGCAGGTACAGCCCCTGTTTGTGCTGTGGGAGGAAGGGAGGTCTGCAGGGGGCTGTGCAAGCTCTGGGCTCTCAGGGCCATGTCCCAGGGAAGCTGCTCCCCAAATGCCTTTGTTCCTCCTCAGCCAAGACAAAGCTCTCCAAGCCTTGCAAGCCTCAAAACTGCATCACCAATGCAAATGTGTTTGTGGAAGAGCCCTGCACAGCACAGGCTTCCTGCCCTGGTCCAGGAGAAGGGCAGGGGCCCAGCATGGGGCTGCTGATGCCAAGGAACTGCCCCAGCCCCTGCACGTCCCTGGAAGGGACAGCAGCGAGCTCCAGCTGGCTCCGTGGTCTCTGCTGCTCCTCAGTCACAGCCATGCCCCTTGCAGACCCCCACCTGCTCCAGGAGATCATTCCTCTCCCTGTCCATCCTGAAGGACTTGCTTGTGCACAACTCATGCCACCAGATGGTGACAGCTCATGGTCACTTCTGTGCTGAGCCCCGACATGATGCTGAGGCCGAGGATGCAGCCAGTTCCTTGAGCCTCCTGAGAGCAGGGGGTGGTTTTCCCCATTTTCTGCCATTTCCAAGCACCTTTATTGATAAAGAACTTGTGCCTTGTTGATGCAATCATGCAGAAAACCATGCCAAATGACCAGCAGCCACAGAGCCTGTCCATCATAAGTGCAGCACTATAAAGTCTGTTTTAGAGCCAGCATAGAAAAAGCTGGGACAGAAGCCCGGTGGGAGTCATGGATAGCAGGGTCCAGCAGCTGTGGACACCTTCAGCCCAAAGCTCCTGGCTCTTGGGCAGTGAGGAAGGCAGGGCTGGGGATGGGTGACCCTAATGTACCTTGGGTGAGTTGTGCCTGTGTAGGGCTGCGGTTGGCTCTGTCATCACTGAAACACTTCCCATCTCCAGCTTGCTGGGAGAACATCCCAGCAGGTGTGTTACCTTCCCCCCTTCTCCCTGTCCACAAATCTGTCAAACCTGAAAGGGAAATATTCCCTAGGTCTTGGCATGGGGAGCTGAACGGTTGCCTGAAGCAGGAGGAGGCTGCTCCTGGGGATGGATGCCCAGCATTTGGTTCAAATCTAACACCAGTGACTGACAGGGCTAATTCAGCCTGTCCTCTTCCCTCTTATAACTTAATCACTTGCACATTGCCTCGGCAGGCCTTTCCCTGCTGACTGGAGATGTCTTCATCCTGGGATGCCCTGACTTGGACTCATGACTGCTCCCACAGTGCTTCCTGCACGGAGGCTGAGTGCCCTGCACCCCCTCTGTTACCCTGAGCCAGTCCCGCTTCGGGGGAGCTCGTCTGAGTGCCCAGACTGGGGACAGAAGTCAGGCTGGCCTCACTGGTGTGACAATATCCCACTCTGCCTTTTGGCTTGGGGACTGAGCGTGGCCCCAGCTGAGACTAAGCCAAAAGTGCACGTCGAGAGTTTTGGGGAGCTCAGTGTTAGAGCTGCCACGTTCCAGCTCCAAACCTCAGTGAAAACAGTTGGGAAGGGCAGGGACTGCAGCAGGGGTGGCTCCTGGGAAGGACTTGGGGCTGATGATTTGGGATCCTTTAAACATCCACCCTGGGCCTTGCTCTGCAGAGGGGCTGGCTGGGGGGCTCCAGGCTGCCCAGAGCTCTGCCCACCCTGCTGCCTGCATGCCCTGCCCGCATCCCGCTGCCT
This sequence comes from Fringilla coelebs, assembly GCF_963513975.1. Taxonomy (NCBI): domain Eukaryota; kingdom Metazoa; phylum Chordata; class Aves; order Passeriformes; family Fringillidae; genus Fringilla; species Fringilla coelebs. Next base: position 2,142,636 of record NC_140052.1, read on the forward strand.
CCAGAGCGGGTGTTGCACAGGATAACGGGGAGCGCAGGCAGACCCCCATCCCAGCCCGTACCCACGGGGCCTGAGACTTCCCTGGGGCCAGCAAGAGCCACAGGGCAAGGGTGCAGGGGTGAGGGGAGCATCCCGGCCGGCATCCCTGCGCTGCCCCGAGCGCAGTCCGCGCTGCCTTCGGGGCGACCACCGCCCGCAAAGCCCCGGGGGACGCCTGGAATGCCACCAGGGTCTCCAGGTGGGGGGGCGGTCCGGCTGCGACTACAAGCCCCATCAGGCCGCTGAGGAGGAGGAGGAAGGCGGAGGAGGAGTCGCGGCTGTCGGCGGGGCGGTGCGGGAGCGGCTTAGTTCGGCGGCGGCGGGCGCTCGGCGGGACGCGGCGGGCGGGCAGCGGCAGCGGCGGCGTCGGGGCGGCCGCGCCTTCGGGAGCGCGTCCGGCAGCGGCTCCGGGAGCGCCTCCCGCCGCCTCCGCCGGCCGGGCCGGACCGGGGCTGCCATGGGGCGGCCGCTGTGAGCGCGGCGGCGGCGGGGCTGCGCCTCTCGCCCCGGCCGGGGCTCCCCTCCATTGTTCCCGGGAGCGGCGGCACCGCGCCGCCGCCGCCGCCCGCGGGGCTCCGGTGAGTAACGGCCGCCGCTCGGCGCGGGGGGGGGGGCACCGGCACCGCGGGGCGTCGCTTTGTGCTCCGCGGGGCTGGCCCGGGGACTCGGTCGGGGGACGGGGCTTGGTCGCGGCCGAACCCCCCCAGGTGCGCCCCGCGTCCCTGGCGGGGCGGCTCGACGGCGGCACCGGTGCCGGGGGGGCTCCGCCTTGAGGGACCGGGGGGTTTGCGGGCAGCGGGGCGGTCTGGTGTGCGGGGCTCGGGGGCCCCGGGGCCGTTCCCGGGGTGCAGCCGCTCGGCGGGCAGCAGTTTGGGAAGGCGGCGGGTCCGATCCCGTCCATCGGCCGAACCGAGACTGGAACCGCCCCCACCGTCCCGATCCCGAAACCCCTCCCGGCCGCGGGGCAGCCTGGCGGGAATCGGGGGTCGTTTTCCGAGTCTCTGCCTGGCCCCTTATTCCCGAAAAGTACCTGAGCGGGAGCCTTGCGGCTTCCAGAAAAAAAATGGAGAAGGAGCTGGATTTGGTTGTGTTTCAGTTTTGGGATCCCGGGGCGGGCAGCGGGAACGGAGGCGCTGGAATAACGCCGTCCCAGAGCTGGTGCTTCCCTTTGTGTGTCCACGCCGGTGGGGCTCCCGGAGCCGCCGCATCCCCGCGCTGTGCCGGGCTCCGGGAACCGCTCGTCCGCCCACGGCGGAGGTGCCGGGAGTGCGGGGAGGCGACACCTGCGATGGCGGGTGACCGCCGCGCCGGTGCGGTGGCCCTCGGCACCCGGAGGGATCGCTTGCACAGGGGTTTGGTTGTGGTTTTGTGGGTTCTGGGGTCGGGAGGCATGGAGGTGGCCGCTGGCCTCGTGTGAGGACGGAGCAGAGCGTGTCCGCGTTCAGGTGACGCCGAGGAGCTCCGCGGCTGCCTCGCCGTTCCCTGTCTGCCCGGGTTGCCGAGTTCCTGCCCCGTGTCCCGGATCGCGGCGGGCCGGGGCAGCTCCCTGCCCGGCAATGTTTAAACCCGAGCAGTTCAGTGAACCCAGCACGGGCGGGCTCGGAGCTGCCAGCTCCCGGCCGGGGGGAGGCTGGGGCTGTGCGCAGGTGGAGGCGGTGGTTTGTCCGCCGGGGCTCTCCGGGTGCCGACGATGGATGCTGGATGCCAGCACAGGGAGAGCCCCCCCGCGCTGCCCGGGGACGCCGCAGGAGCGTGGGCCCTGCAGCCCCCTGCTCTGGCTAGCAGCCATCTTCCCCACTCAGGAGCACTTCCTCCCTTAATCCCTGTGCTGGCTGGCATGCACTGCTGCCTTTTCCTTGTGTTGCTCCGAGAGGATTAAAATAAATCGCCCCTGCCCCGGCAGGGTGCAGGCACGAGTGGTGCCGGGCTGAAGGCGGCCGGCGGGAGCCTTGTCTGGGCTGTTTTGCCCACGAGGTGCCTGCCCTGGCTGTGTGGGAAGGGTCACTGCCAGAGGTGAGCTGCAGCTCCCTCTTTATTTACCCACCTAAAAACAGAACCTGAGCCAGGAGCCCTATTGTCTCCAGCCCCAGGTGGAGCCCCCCAGGTCCTCGCTGCTGGAAGGGGCCACTTGCAGATGTTCATCCCATCCTGAAAATCCAACTTTCTACCTCTTTGGGGACCTTCTGCTTCTGGGCAGGATGGCAAATGTGTGTCCTTCCCGTCCTGATGGCTTTCCTTGGAGGAGTGCAATGTAGTGAAAACCCCATCCAGCTCCCTCCCAGACTGGGTAATGGTCTCTGTCCCTGCCTGGGATGGCAGGCTGTGATCGTGTCCCAGTGTCCCTGTCCTTGACCAGTCTCCTCCCAAAGCAGTCAGGGAGACCAGCCCAGTATAGATTTTTGGGTACCAATGGTTGTTCTGTAGATCTGAGAATCAAGTCTTGGGGTAGGGAGGGATATCAGAGTGTGTGGATGCTTCTAGAACTGTGATGGTTTTATGGAGATCTGTGGGTGAGGCTGGGTCTTTCCCTGTCCTTCCTGCCCCATGTCCCAGGCTCTCCCACCCCTGGATATCCGCCCACAGCTCGGTGCTGGAGGTGCCCCTGGTAGCCCTAAGTCCTGGCGGCCAGCTGGGAAGGGTTAACATGCTCTTTATGCCGCACAGTTGGATATTTATTTTTCCAAGCATGTGTCTGCTTTAAGCATTACAGTTTTTCCCTACAGTTCCATGTGCAGTTGTGTTTGCTTTTTATTTCAGCAAATACTTGGTTCTTGACCTGAGCCACAGGTTGGGACACAGAGCACTGGGCAAGGGAAAGGCTTCGCTCCTGCTGCCCACGGATTGTGCCTTTGGCGTGTCCTTCTTCCCCAAGGGCAGCTGGAGGGCTGCTTTTGTTGTGCCTCAGAGGAAAAGGAGTCTCTTTTCATGTGCTTTGGAGCTGAGGGGCATCTGTGCCAGGCAGGGTGGTCTGCTGGCAGTCACCACCTCCCCTCCTGAGGGACAGGGACTGTGCCTGCTTGGGCACAGTCCGTCAGCTCAGGCTTCTGATGCTGTGCAGACCCAGGAGCTGAGCTCAGACTCTTTTCCCTGTTGCATTTGGCCTGTCCCTGTTCTTTTCCTGCCTGCTGTGTTACCCACTGGCTGCTGGTGCCAAGGCAGCCGTGGTGAATGCCTCAGGCCATCTCTGCCCCAGCAGGAAGGCAGAGGAAAGGAACCAGAGCCCCCAGCCCCAGCGAGCCCATGGCAGCAGCCAGCCCAATCACATCCAGCACCCAGGGATCAGATCAGGGCTCCCCTGCAGATGTCACAGCATTGCAGGGCTCCGACCCTGGCTGTTCACGCTGCTCCAGCACCAGCTCCTGTGTTTGGCACCTCAGATGCATTCCAGAGATGGACAGGGCAGGAAGGGGCTTCCCCACTCAGAGCCACTCAGCTCAGAACCATGGGGTGCATCTGCTGTGCAAGTGGGAAAGTCCTGTCTGTGCCACGTCCCTGGGACAGCTCAGCCCTGTGACTCAGGGCTGTGGGAGATGCAAGGAGTGAAAGTGCAGCCCTCAGGATCCCTGAGAACAGTGGGGTACAGGTTGCACAAGACTCCTGATGGGCACACTGGTGTGCAAAGGCAGTGTGAGAGCATCTTTCCTGGCACACAGGGACCATGTGCCCCTGGAGGGTGCAGAGATGGGCACAGGGTTGTCCATCACCACTCCGAAATAGCTCCGTGGGTGTAATGGCTGGTTGTAATTGCAGTTCTGGAGGCAGGTCTCCGAGGGGCACTTAGCCCTGGCTCCTCTCTAGCTGCTTCTGTTTTTAGTTGTTTGAATCCACCCCGGAGCAGTAAATTGCAGTGTGCTGGGGCCACGGGGAGTGGGGATGTTGTCCAGCGCCCGGCAGGAGCCAGAGACCCACCCTGCCCGAGCTGCCATCCTCCAGAGCAAATGGTTTCCTGTTGGGATTTATATAAAAGCTGGATAAACACGGAAAAGAGCCATGCTGTTGTTTGCACAGGTAGGAGTGCTCTCCCCACTTCCTTGCCTCCTTCCCGTGTGGACACCAAGGAGTCATGAGGGCAGGTGTCTTGGGGTTCCCCTTAGGGAGGAGGAGGAGGAGGTTTGTGCTGCCTCTCCAGCATCTCTGAGCACTGAGATTCCCTCGGGTGCTGCTGAACCTGTCCAGAAGAGCAGGCAGGGTGCGTCCCAGTCCTGCTGCCCTCCAGCAAAGCCATGGCTGCTGCGCCCTCCCTCACTGCCCTGGGAAGCTGACCATCTCTGTGTGCTCTTCCTGGGTCCTGGCACCCTTCCCTCTGTTCCTCCCTTCCTCCCTCCCTCCCTCCCAGTGACCCTCTCAACCACGGGACAGCTCTGTGCTGCCGAGTGATCCCTACGCCATGGAAATATCCTGCTGTCAAGTCCCTGAATCAGCTGGAAGGCGCCCGCTCCGAGGTGTATCTGGAGAAGGGCTCTGCTGTGTGCGAGCCAGCACTGACTCATTTTTCAGGAACTGGAGGCACTGGGCTCTCCTCCATCCCTCCATCCCTCCCCTCGGCGCGGGGCCGGCTCGGGAGGCCCACGCAGACGCTCCGCATTAGGGCATGTTCCGGGGAGCATGTGCTGTCCATAAACAAAGCCACCGAGAGACAGAAAATAATTTCCAGAAATACCAAAGACTTTCCCCCCACCCTCCACGAAAAGAATTCCGCCTCCCCTTTCCAAACCTTGATAAATCCTGAACATTCAATAACTATTTCCAAGCGCTACCCAGTGCCTGGGAGCGCTGGTGTTGGAGATAACACCAGTGTTTGCTGGGTGCCCTTTTCCCTGCCTGACTCCTTGTGTCAATAGTTTGGGTCCCAAATACTCCTGTGCCAGCCAGAGCAATTGGGCAGGAAGGAGGCAGCTGGAGCCCCCACAACTACACCCCAGCTGGGCTTGCTTTGGGTGCAGAGGCTCTCTGGAGGATCTAAGGGCTGCTCAGCCCATCCCTGGGGAAAAGCCATCGCTCCGGGCACAGGGAGCGCAGGTCTCACACTGGAGCAGGAGAGGCAGAGGCCAGAGCTCCATGCACCGAGTGCGTGGGGAGGATGAGTAGCAGTTTATTACTCACTACGATTATTACTCACTGTTTTTAACAGTGTGTACTTCAGCCTGACGCCTTTCGGCGAAGGGAAGCGCCCGTTCCCGTGGCAGCTCGGGGACGGCACAGCACGCGGCGGCGGGGAGAGCAACCGGGTGAGCTTGGGATGCTCGGCAGGGGCTGAGGGGCCTGGAGGCACAGCTGTACCCCGGGAGGTGCCGTGGGGAAGGGTTTGTGGGACAGTATTGTCCTGTCCACGTTCTGCTTTGTCCCAGAGGCGCCGCTGGCAGCGGCGCCCTGGCCGGGGCTGTGCGGGTTGTGCAATGGCTGGGCAGGATCTCCTTGCAGAGCCCGGCGGGACCATCAGCCATGGCCAGCGTCGGGACCTCATCCCAGGCTGCTGCCGAGGTGCAGATGTGGCGCGGGGGTGGAGCACAGGGGCTCGTTCCCATCCGCCAGGCTCGGAGCAGTTGGCCGGGGGCGGCTGGGTTTGGGCTCCAGCGTCCCCCTGGAACGTGTCTTGGAAGAGCTCCATGCTCCTGGCATGGAGAGAAGGAGGGATGGTCAGAGGGAAGGAGGAATGAGGGCCATGGAGGGCACGCCCCCACGGCACCCTGAAGCAGGATCAGGCTCTGCTGGGCCTCCCAGCTGTGCCAGAACCCAGCTCTGGAGCTGCCCTGCGCGGAGCAGTCCCCTGGAAAGGGATGGGGACCTGAGGGGATGGGTGGGCTGGAGAGCCCAGCGTGAGAGCTGGCAGGGATGAGAGCGAGTTGCAGAGTTGGCCCTGGATGCCGGGGGATTTCTCCCCACACAGCCACTTCAAAAACAGCTGTTGGTGGAAAGAGATCGGCTGCAGCTGGCTGACCCTCTGGCTCCAGGAAGGCCTCTCCAAGGGGGTGGCTGCTGTGTGCCCTATGGATCCTATAGGGAATGGCAGGGGCTGGAGTTCGCAGTGAGAGCTGCTTTGCTGGGGTGGCACAGACAACATGAGATTTCGCTCTGGATAAGGGATTTCCCTCAGTGAAGCCATGGGTCAGCAACACCTGACAAAGTGCAGGAAGAGGAGAGCAGGAATCTCCCTTTCTTTAACTGGCGTTAATGTTTCTCTCACCATTCTGGAAAATCTTGCTGCGTTCGGTTCTGCTTCGCCAGCGGTTTCACTCTTGACACATCAGCGCTTTTACACAGGGAAACATAACCCTGCCAGTCAGTGCCAGCTCGTGTCTGGCTGCTGAGGGGTCTGTGGAGACCTGCCACCACAGTCTGGGGATGTCCCTCCATCCAGGGATGTCCCTTGATCCAGGATGTCCCTCGATCCAGGGATGTCCTGCTGTCTGGGCTGGATGCGGGAGGAACATCACAAGTGCACGCCGTGGTGGATGGTGGGATGTGGGGCAGCTGGCCCTGCCTGACTCTGCTTTCCTCCTTCACAGCTTGTAGGGGCTGCCAGCCCTGCGGAGACCCCCCTGCTCCCGCCCAGGGCCCCCATGGAGTGGCAGTTGCGGAGCCCAGTCGCCGAGCAGTAGCTGCAGCAGTGGGATGTGGACCTGGCGGTGCCTCATCCTTTGGGCTGTGCTGGTCGCAGCCGCGCTCTCCGCTGCCCGGCCGGCCCCCACCCTGCCCGAGCAAGGTAAGAGCACGGCCCGGTGCCCCCAGTCCCTCCTTTGTGTTCCTCGTGGGTCACACAAGCTGCTCTTCCCTGCAGCAGAGGCAGAGGCTGGTGTGTGCTCAGCTGTGGGGCCACCAGCACATCCCCAGTGCCACCTGTGGTGTCACCCAGCTGCCTGGGAGCTGGTGCCTCAGGGGACATGGCACAGTGGTCTGTGTGTGGCTCTAGCAGTGCCTGGGGACATTTTAAACCTGGAGAAAATTGTGGCGGACCCTGATCTGTTGGTGTGGAGGAGGGTACAGAGCCCTGGGGGCTGTGTCCCCTGCTGGGGTCACTCCATGTGACGGCACTGTCACCCCTGTGATGATCTGTAACCTGGGATGTGTGTGAGGCTGTTCCCACCCTGTTGGCCCCATTGGGGTCACTAGTGGGGGTGAAGGTTTGGGTGCAAGGTACTGCTTCAGCTTTTGCCAGCTGGCAGTGCTAGGGATGAGTGCACCCTGCAGAAACCCTCGGGATGCTCCGGTGTTGCTCCCAGCTGGAAATGCCCAAGGCAGGGGCTCAAAGCTGGGGCTGGCTCATGTGATTTGTGCAGTCCAAAAGTCTGGGAGGATGGGGAGTGCACTCCCTGACCAGGACATCCCCTCCCTTGTTATCGCTGCTGTCCCTGGGAGCAGGGCTGGTGGCAGTGGCCAGGGGTGCTCCTGCCTCAGCCTGGCCCAGCTCTGCAGCGTGGGGCACCCCAAGGCTCAGGGATGGGCCAAGTGGGTCGCCTGGCCCTGGGCAGAGCCGGCCCTGGCAGAGAGCCCCGCTCCGGCGCCTCGGAGCCTTGGCCCTCGGCGAGGCAGAGAATAACCAGAGCCGGCAGCGGGGCTTCAACTCGCTCCTTTTGGTTCTAATTACCCAAGAATGTCTGGTCTGTGGGCACTGCTCTGCTTTTTAAGACTCGCTCCCCCTTCCCCCTTCCTCGCAGCAGAACCCTGGGAGGCAGATTGCTGGTGTGGCCGGCATGGGCACGGCGCTGCGAGGTGCCCCGGGGTCCCCTCGGGGCTCGGGGTGGGAGCTGGCAGCTGGCAAGTGGCCCTCTGCAGCTGCACCAGTCCCCCTGGGTGATGCCCTTGGCTGCCAGGGTTGGCACTGGGGCAGCAGGTACCCTGGTGGCAGGTCACACCCTGCGAGGTGACACCCCAGAGCCATGCGGGGTCCCTGGGGAGCTGCAGCTCCAGAGAGGAGCCCGGGCAGAGCTTCACTCACAGGGACCATTGCTGAGATTTTTCCACTGGCGTGCCTGCTCCCCGCATCTGTAAACAATGCGGTTGACAGTGGTAAACATGTTTTTCTCAGGAGATTGCTCTTCCTGGAAGAGGTTTCCTGGCAGTGTTTGGGGTAAGGATGGCTCTGTGCTGCCAGGAGAGCACCACCTGCAGCCCCAGCCCCTGCTGTGGCACTGAGAAAAGCGTTGGGGTGTTCAGGCTGAGGGGAGCTGATTGAGCACAGGTGAATTTTGGGGTGCATGAGGAGCCCTGCAGCTCCTGGCGGGTTTGGGAGCCACGTCAGGCGGTGGCAGTGGAGGAGGAGAGGTTGGAGAGGAGGGAGCTGGTTCCTCGCCAGCCTCATGCCAGGGCTAACAATAACCTCTGGAAACATTTCCCGACACGGTTCTCACCAGGGCGGCCCAATTAGTGCCACAGCAGGAGCCCGGCTGGGGCAGGATCCGTCCCTTGGCTCGGGAGCCGACTGGTGGGAACAAAATGTTCCCAGCAGGATGTGTGGGATGGGAAGAGCCAGCGCTGGGCCAGGACCTGCAGCCAGGGCTGAGCATCTCTCAGGGGCAGGCTCTGACCCAGCCCCAGGGGTTTTGGGGTCCCCAGGCGTGTGGATGGGGTTCAGCCCCATCGTGTCCTAGGGGGGCCAAGGTCTCTGTCCTTCCCCCGTGGCACTCAGGAGCATCCCCCATCGCCCCGCTCGGTCCCTTGGTGCCGGAGGCAGCAGCTTTCCCGGACTTTGTTCTGCATGTTTATGGGGTTTCAGTTTACTCCTGGTTCTGAGGCAGCTAAGCTCCCTTCTCAGGGAGGAGTAATCCCCCGCGGCCGGCCAGCGGCCTGGCCTCACGTGGAGGGGGGTTCAGCTCTGCTCCCCCCCTCCCTGTGCTGTGGGAGGGAGTTTGGGAGCTCTGCTTGTCAGGGGCTCCCTCCCAGTACCAAAAAATCTGGAGCAAATAAAACATTAACAGGCATTTACTGCATTTTATAGTTACCTAAATTTGGAGGTGGTGAAAAAACCCTGGTTAAGGGGAAAAGCCAAGAAATTTCCATGCGCAGCCTCTGTCCCTCCCTCGCACAAAGCCGCTCTTTGTCTCCAGGTTAAATAGAAACCTGCAGAAAATTGCCAAGGTTTTTTCCCCTCTCTCCTTGTCTGCCATTGTCCCGGCTGCTGCTCAGGCATCTCCTCGCAGGGGGCTGCCCTGGCCCCGCAGGGGGTGCCGAGTGGCCGAGCAGATTGTCTTGGGGAGCCGTGCCCTGGGGCAGGGGGGTCCTGCCTTGGTCACACTGCGCCCCAAACTGCCCCAGTGCAGCAGATCCTCCCCAGGGGGGTGTGTTTGCACTCTGAAGCACAGAGGATCGGGCTGCAGCCCCCTCCCCGTGGGGCAGGCCCCGAGGGCTGCCCCATTTCCCATTTCCCAGGGCTGCTGGCTGCCCAGCTGGCCACAGGCTTAACCCCCCCCCCGGCCATCTGCGGGGCCAGCAGGGGCCCTGGCTCCCGGGGCTTTGTTGTCCCCAGCTCGTCCAGGGGGTCTTGCTCTGCGCCCTGCAGGAGCCAGCAGGCAATGTGCTCAGCCCAGGGAACCTGGGGGAACCCACGAGGCTCTGTGGCTTGTCCCCGCTGCTCCCCAGGGCACCGCTGACCCTCTCTCTGTCCCCCTGCCCATTTCCCTGCTGCCCAGCCCCTCCTTGTTCTTGCAGCTCCAGGTGTCTCCCACCCAGTGCCTCGGGGATCCCATTTGGAGTAGTTGACTCCTTGCTGGAGCCCCGCAAGCAGCCCAGGGATTCCCTGCCAAACCTGCAGCCTCCTGCTCTTCTGCTGTTTATGGCAGCAGCCCAGGACTGTTCCCGGAGCTCGGGGGGCCCAGCAGCACCCCCAGACCCCGCTGCTGCAGCTGCCCAGTCCCGGCTGCCAGGGCTGTGCCCTCCAGGGCATCGTGGCTGTGCCCTCCAGGGCATCACGCCCCATCCCCTCCCAGCCTGCCGGGCCGGCATTGTTCCCTCCTCCCGCCTTTCCACTCGGATGCTGTCACTCCGGCCCTTAATTGAGGAGCAAAAAAAAGAAATAAGAGTCTTTGGGAAAAGCAGCCAGAGCCTGGGCTCTGGAGCTCTCCCGGGGGAGCAGGAGGGTCCCCGAGTGTGGAACCCCCGTGTGCAGCAGCCTGGGGCTGTGCAGGAGGGATGTGGGCACAGGAACAGACACTCGGTTCCAGCAGCGAGCCAGGGCCAGGCAGAGCCAGCCCAGAGCTGCGGGTTGGGGTGTTCTCTTGTGCCCCCCGTGTGTGCCATGCCCGGGGGAGCCCATGGAGAGGTGTCTGTGCCCCAAGCCACTGCCTCCAGGGCTCTGAGTGTGGAGGGAGGGGGGGAAAGGGGTTGGTTTATCCTGACAGCTTTGCAAACTCCCAAGGCGCCTGTTAATTAAGTGCTGCTTCATTTGCGGTGCAGGCAGGGCCTGGAGCAGGACATAAATCCCCTCTCCCTGCGGAGGAAGCAGCCGGGGACCAGAGGGTGTGGAGCAGCCCCCAGGCTGGCTCAGACAGGAGGAGCTGGGGGTGCCCTGAGCACTCCAGGAGCCATGTGTGCCTCGTGACGCTCATCTGTTGGCATCTCCCTGCTGCAGCCTTTCCCTGGATCCAGGGATAGCTCTGGAGCAGCCGGGATGCTGCACCTCGGGACATGCCCCCGGCCTGGGGAGGGGGGACACGGCAGCGTGAGGAGCTGTTTAAATCAAAAAGAAGCCAATCCCCACGTCCCGGTGAGCGCTTCCTGTTGGGATTAGTGGGGCTGCCGGGCATGTGTGTGCTTTTTCTTCAGGAAATACCTTCGGAAAGCCCCGCTGGGGTCTCCAGGGCAACCGGCGCCTGCGGCTCCGCGCCCCCCGCCCGCATTGTCCCCGCGCCGCTTTGTTGGCCCCTTTATTGCCATCGCCACCATCGCCATGGCCAGCACGGCCTGTGGCTTTCTCTGCTTGCAGGTTGTGCCCCGGGCTCCCTGCGCTGTGTGCCCAGCCTGGGGGGCACGGCCAGCACCGAGAGAGGGGGCACAGTGAGCGCTCGTGTCTGCAGGGCTGCCCCGTGTCCCTGTCCCCAGGGGAGCTGGTGACAGTTCTGTGCACTTGGTGACATTCTCCATCTGGCTGGGCTCGGCTCCGCTCCTGGTTCCATTTCAAAGCTGGAATAAAGTAATAAACCCCCAGCAGCTGCCCCCAGCACGGCACCACGCAGCTTCTGGGGGTGCTCCCGTGGGCTGGAGCTGCCCCTTGCCTCACTGGGGACCTTGGGGCTCCTCCTGTCCCCTGGGATGGACAAGGGCGGTGGGACTGGTGGTGTTCCTGTCACCCTGTTTGCTGAAAGGGGCTGTGAGCAGCCCCACAGCTCCCAGCTGAGGTGAGAACTCCCTCTGAGCGACCTTTGTGCAGTGCTGGGAGCACCCAGAGCCTCGGGGATGAGAGCCAAGTGTTGGCCTGGCTGATGAACCTCTGAAGAGGTGGCCCCTGTGGGCCTGGCATGGGCAGCTCTGCCATGGGGCTGTGCCCTGTGCTGTGGTTTAAGGTACAGGGAAGCAGAGGGGGATGTGAGACAGGGATGTATCAGGCTGGTGAGACCAGCAATCATTAACCAAAGTGAGGCCACAGCAGTGCCAGGGCTCACACCAGCAGCTCTCAGTGCCATCTGTGCCATCACGCCAGCAGCCACAGTGTTCTCTGCCTGCCAGGGCCACAGTGCTGCTCAATCCCACCGAGAGAGAGGCTGAGCAAACCTGGCCATGCTCATTAGCCTGTGGATTCCTTCTGGGACCATTCCCACCGGCTGCATTTTCCACCTCATCCCAAGTGGATGTGCCATAGGTGAGCAAGGGCACACCCCACCGTGCCCTCTGCCTCCCCTCTCGTGCCATGGGTAACCAAGGGCCCGTGACCACCATGGCCCTCTCGTGGCATGGGTGACCACTGTGCCCTCCCCTCCCCTCTCACAGAATCACAGAATCACAGAATTTCTAGGTTGGAAGAGACCTTTAAGATCATCGAGTCCTACCCATGTTCTAACACCAAGTACCACACCCAGTCTTTTTTTAAACACATCGAGGGATGGTGACTCCACCACCTCCCTGGGCAGATGATTCCAGTATTTGACCAATCTTTCTGTGAAAAACTTCCTCCTTAATTCTAGCCTGTATCTCCCTTGGTGCAGCTTGAGACTGTGTGCTCTGCCCCCAGTTTCCCTGCAGGGCTGTTCTGTTCCACAGGGAAGCTGCTGATGCCTGGGGAGGGGCAGATAAGAGCAGATATGGCTGCAGCACTGGGCTCGTGCTGGTTTGGGGTTTTCATGGCTGTTTGTTGCCCCCTGGCCTTGCTCTGTGTGAGGAGGGAGTGGGGATGGAGAGGAGGATGTGGTGTTAGCCAGCCCCAAGGGTTCAGGGGGACAGGACAGGATGGGATGTCACTGCTGCTTTGTCAGCCTTTGGAGGTGCCTGTGGCTGATCACTCAAAACACAAATCAGCTGTGAGAAGCACCTGTCCTGTGGGAGAAAATCAGGGGAAAACAGGATTGCAAAGCAAGACCCTTCCCCAGCACCAAAGGGGCTCCCATTGGTCTTCTCCTTCCTCGTGAAAATGTTTTGTAACCTCTCACGGATGAACTGGAGTTGGTATTACAACAACTGAGCAAAGGGAATCCACCCCATCCCACTGTTTTCCTTCAAGTGCTGAGCAAAAGGAAGAGGAGAAACTCTGGAGCTGCTCATGAATGTTTTTCCCATGGAGCTTCTCATCAGTCCAAGGCAGAAGTGGCCAGAAAGTGAAGTGCAGGTCACAGTGCCGTGAATCAGAGTTCTGGAGAGCCCAAGTTTCATTTTTGGCTGTACAGAGTGACTGTTGGGAGCAGGGAGGAGCGATGCCTTGCTGCTGGTCCTGCCTGCACGCCCTGGCTCCTCTCTGGAGGAGAGGAGACCACAGCAGAGACCCTTGCCACTCTACAGCACTGGCCCAGGGTGAGCTGCTCTGTGCTGTTCAGGGCACATGGGCAGAGCAGGGAGCAGAGGTTGTTCATTTCTGGTTCATTGGGCACTCAGAAATCCTGGGGGGCTCAGCCCTCGAGCTACAGATCAGCTGAAGCTTGAACATCTCCTGGCTGGTTCTGCTGCGTGTGTTGGGATTTTCCAGCCCCTGAGAGAAGCATCTGCAGCAGTGCCCTGTGTCCCTTCATGCTGCTCCCACAGCATCCCAATGACATCCAGCTGGCCAAGAACAACCAGACACACATTACTGAGGAGGAGGCAGAGGTCAAGGGGTGCCTGAAGAGCTGGGCTCTGGAGCTGTGCCCAGCAACCTGTAGAGCTCAGTCTAGGATGATGATCACACTGCATCCACCCACATCATCACAGGGAGCCTCTGCAGAGCTGTAGCAGCCTGGACCCTTCCGTGGGCTCTGGAATTTGAAGAGGTGATTTGAAAGCCAGCATCTTCCCCAAGCCTGGGGCCAGGAGAGCTGCTCATGCACAGGAGAGCTGCTCATGCACCGCCCACCACGGAGGGCAGGACTTGAGGACCAGAGCCTTGGACATTTCAGGGCTGGGAGAGATGAGATGATGTCACAGCAGGATGGAGAGAAAGGATCTTTGTGCTGCTCACACAAGTGTCACCCTGGGGAGCTCAGCTCCCCTGCCTGGATGCTGCAGATGGGAACACGTGGCCGGCACCTGTCTGGCCAGAGCCCCCTGGGCTGACCTGTCCCCCTCGCTCCCTGCCTGCTGTCCTGCCCTTTCATCCCTGCAGTGCCCTGCTCTAACCAGGCTGGGGCTCCTGGTGGCATGGGGACCCTGGCCTGCTTTGCTGGCTGCCCGCTTGTGATGGTAGGGATGCCAAGACCCCTGCGAGGTGGCAGAGCCGTGCAGGGATTTGGGATGCTTCTGGGTAAGGCTGGATCCTGCCATACAGCAGCACTGAGGTGTCACTGTTGCCTGTTTCTCCCCTGTTGGGAATCCCCTGCCCTGTCAGGCTCCATAAGAGCTGGGAAGGGTGAGGGCTTTGGAGATGCCCGGGCACCCAGCAGGTCCTGCTGCAGAGGGAAGCACTTGGTGCTGCTTGGGGAGCTCGCAGCCTCTGCCTCTGCTCTGCTCTGCTGCTGCCACAGGCTCCATCCCCTGAATGCTGGGGTCCCCAGTGCCCCAGAGGGAATATCCCAGCAGTGGGAATGTCCCAGCAGTGGGAGCATCCCAGCAGTGGGAGCATCCCAGCAGTGGGAATGTCCCAGCAGTTGGAATGTCCCAGCAGTGGGAATATCCCAGCAGTGGGAATATCCCAGCAGTGGGAATGTCCCAGCAGTGGGAGCATCCCAGCAGTGGGAGCATCCCAGCAGTGGGAATGTCCCAGCAGTGGGAGCATCCCAGCAGTGCATGTTGCCTCATTAACCAGGCCGCAGCAGCAGCAGCAGCAGCATGGTTTTTCTTTGGTCTCTATTCCTTTTCTCCTTTTTTTTTCTCTTCCTCTCTCCCCTAACTCCTCCAGCTCTGCCCAAAGCAAAAATCGAAGTGGAGTCGTACTCAGCCCACCCCGGTGAGCTGCTCCAGCTGCGCTGCCGGCTGCGGGATGACGTCCAGAGCATCAACTGGGTGCGGGATGGCATCCAGCTGGCCGAGAACAACCGGACACGCATCACCGGGGAGGAGGTAGAGGTCAGGGATGTGGTGCCCGAGGACTCAGGGCTCTACGCCTGCATGACCAACAGCCCCTCGGGGAGCGAGACCACCTACTTCTCCGTGAACGTCTCAGGTTCGTAGCAGCCCCGGCTGTGCAGGGACGGGGCAGCCGCGGGGCCAGGCTGTGAAGCGAGGAGCAGGCTGCCTCTGCACACTTCTGCACACCTCTGCACACCCCTGCACACCTCTGCACACCCCTGCACACCTCTGCACACCTCTGCACACATGCTGGTCACACGCAGTGAGTTCAGGGCCAGCCTGCACCCTGCGGGTGCCCAGGAGAGTTTCCAGTGTGGTGCTGCGGCTTCGTGGCCACTGCAGCCAGAAATCATCTCACGTTTATCTGAGGGGGCAGGGGCTGCAGGGCCGCCCCAGAAGGGCCATGTGCTGGGTGGGAGCTGTGCCCTGCCGTGGTGTTGATGGAGTGTGAGGCTGGAGAGGGAGGAATGCTCGAGGTGGGTACGTGTCTGTGCTCGCGGGTCTTGGCTGCCGCCCCCGGGGTGCTGGTGGCACCGGACATGGGATGAGGAGCTCTGAAATCACCTCTGACAGCAAATCTCTTCACATTGCCTGCAGGCACTGGGATGGTGGGCTCTGCCAGCCCTGGCTCTGCTGGGGATTGTGTGGGATTTCTGTGGGATCCCCGCGCCCCTGCCGGGCATCAGCACCGCCCTGCCCTCCCACCTCACCGGGCACAGCCCCCACCACCCACCCACTGGGCTCTGCCAGCCACAAAGGTCCCCTCACACACAGGCACTCAGCAGGGCTGTTGCTTCTCTTGCAGACGCTCTCCCCTCTGCAGAGGATGATGATGATGAAGATGATTCCTCGTCGGAGGAGAAGGAGGCGGATAACACCAAGCCGAACCGTACGTGCGAGCTGGGTTTACCCATGGCACTGCCCTGTGGCCAGGCAGGGCGAGGCTGGGCACGTATGAGCATCACCCAGGGATGGGGCTGGCAGCCCAGGGCACGTGGCAGTGTCGAGGGCACAGTGGGGAGAGCAGGGCTGGAGCAGCTGGGTCAGAGCAAAGGGCTGTGCCAGCACAGCTGCACTGGGGTCACTGCTGGTACAGCTGAGCATCCACCCCACAGGGCTGCCGTGTCTCTGGGTAATGCCCCGTGTCCCAGAGCTCCCCTCTCTGCTTTAGTTGGCCTTGGCTGCTGGCATCTCCCCTGGCTCCTGTCTTAGCCCTGCTCTGGGCATCCTTGGGTCCCCCCAGGAGCAGGAGGCTGCTGGGTTTGGCCATGCTGAGCCCTCCCTCTGCTCCCCAGAGGCCATTGCTCCCTACTGGACCTATCCTGAGAAGATGGAGAAGAAGCTCCACGCTGTCCCCGCTGCCAAAACAGTGAAATTCAAATGTCCATCGAGCGGGACCCCCAACCCCACCCTGCGCTGGCTGAAGAACGGCAAAGAGTTCAAACCTGACCACCGCATCGGGGGGTACAAGGTACGGCTGGGGCAGGGGGAGCAGCCCCCAGCTCGGGGCACGGCAGGGCTGGGGGCTCCTGGGGAGGGGCAGCACCGGGACGGGGCTGGAGAGGCACCGAGCCCCCACCCACGCCCCCCCAGCAGGGCAGATGGGCCCCTCTGACATTGCTGCTTGGGAGGGGCCCTGCAGCAGGGACCTGCTTCTGGGTCATGTTTGTACCAGCTCAGCCCTGGGGGAGGGGGCTCGGGCTGAGGAGCCAGCCTGGCGCGGCCACCTCTGCCTAATCCCCCTGCCGAGGACAGGGGTCTGGGCAAGGAGAGGGGCTGGGCATGCCCTGGGCTGGAGGAGCCCCTCCACACCTGGCAGTGCTTGGTGGGGGTGCTCCAGGCCGTTTTTGGGGCCCAGATTGGCTCCCTCCTTCCCCAGCACCCACAGCAGAGCCAGGCTGCAGATGGCACTTGGGTGGGATGGCAGTTTGGCTCTCCCCTTCTCACAGCTCCAGACCAGCATCCCCAAGTCCCTTTTCTCCCCAGGGGAGGGGATGACCAGTCAGAAGGCAGCACTGTCCCCTTTTGCCATCTCTCTGTGTGTCTCCCAGGCTGGGAGCCCTGCACCAGCCCAGCCAGGGGGCTGTGGGGCCACCATCACCACTGGGTCACATGCCACGTGTCACAAGCGGCTCCAGACGTGCCCTGCATGCCAGGGCTCCTGCCAGGAATGTGGCCACGTCACAGCTGCCAGCTCTGTGCAGTGTGTCCTGGAGGGACACAGCTCACCCAGGACACGGGCTCGTGGCTGGGGAGGAGAGGGGCTGCTGGCAGCACTGTGGCTGCCAGCTGGTGACAGACAGCACGGTGTCCCAGCTAGCCAGCAGGGCTGAAATGCAGGGCTGTGGAAATATCCAGTTTCCAGCTGGGCTCAAGGAGGGTTTGCCATGAGGAGCCACAGGGGAGCTGGCAGTGACAGGGCTGGCTTTTGGAGAGCCTCCTGGTGCCCCATGGCCAGAGGGACCTGGGCAGCGGGTGCTCTTGCCAGCAGAGGCACTGAGACTCTCCCAGAGGAGATGCACAGGGTCAGCAGCACCCACAGAGCGCCCTGGCTGCAGGACACCAGGCTGCAGCTGCCCACTGCCCAGCTCAGGGCCCACTGGCCGTGGGGAGCAGCAGGGTCTGACCCCCAGGGCCAGCTGGGGAGGCAGGAGGAACAATGCTGCTCTGTTCCCTGCACACACAGGGGCCACCAGCGAGGGTGTCCCCACACCAGGCAAGCTCATTGACAACATCTGCTCAGCACAGCTGGCTCCGTGGGCCCTGTCCCTCCTGGGACAGCTGGGAGCAATTACAGCCCCTCTGTAGGGAAGGAGAAAGGTGACCTCAAAGGGAGATTTATGTCCTGCCCGTGCCAGGGGTTGAACCAGCTCTGACAGGAGCAGGGCCTGGGTCTCTGCATGCTGCATGTAACTGTCTCTGTCCCCCCCTGCCCCCAGGTCCGCCAGGCAACCTGGAGCATCATCATGGACTCGGTGGTGCCATCTGATAAGGGCAACTACACCTGCATCGTGGAGAACAAGTATGGCAGCATCAACCACACCTACCAGCTGGATGTCGTGGGTGAGTGCAGGGGCTGGGGGCTCCCCCCACACCCCTCAGCCTCCCCAAGCAGCAGTGGGTGCTGCAGCCTGTAGGGATGGGTGGGTTGGGCTCCCAGGGAAGGGGCTAGCCCACCATCCCTGAGGCCATCTCCCATCCCCATGGCCTCCTGCCCCAGTCTGGGCAGCCAGAGGTTCACCCCACCCTGTTCTGGGGGTTTTTAATTGTGGTGAAAATAATTTCATAGACCGGACAGAAACTTCTTCTAATCGCCTTATTAGCCATAATTCCCAGCTGGGAAGGCTGGTCTGAGCAGTTCCACATGTGGAGCTGCTCTAAATGCCAGTAAATGAACCATTAAAAATGTGATTTAATTTGATTACACTGAGCAAACTGAAGGGAACAGTCAGCGAGGTGAACAAAGGGGTTTGTTAATGCTGACTCACCACAGTGGCAGCCACTTTGTCAACGGCCAGGGCCCTCCATAGGTTTGTTTGACCTCTGACCCTGCCCCATAGGTGCCAGTGTCCCTGTCCCCCATCCTGGATGCTGTCACCCCATGCTGACCACCTCAGACAGGGGTCCTGGAGGGCTGCAGGGTGCCCCCAGGATGGGCAGCAGGCACCCCGGACCCCGTTGTAAGGTGCCCACCTCAGCCAGGGGTCCTGGGCATGGAGGGCTGCAGGGTGCCCCCAGGATGGGCAGCAGGCACCCCAGCCAGGGGTCCTGGAGGGCTGCAGGGTGCCCCCAGGATGGGCAGCAGGCACCCCAGACCCCGTTGTAAGGTGCCCACCTCATCCAGGGGTCCTGGAGGGCTGCAGGGTGCCCCCAGGATGGGCAGCAGGCGCCCCAGACCCCGTTGTAAGGTGCCCCATCTCCTGGTCCCGCAGAGCGCTCCCCACACCGGCCCATCCTGCAGGCAGGGCTGCCTGCCAACAAGACAGTGGCCCTGGGCAGCAATGTGGAGTTTGTCTGCAAGGTCTACAGCGACCCTCAGCCCCACATCCAGTGGCTGAAGCACATCGAGGTGAACGGCAGCAAGATCGGCCCCGACAACCTGCCCTACGTGCAGATCCTGAAGGTACAGCCACACACTGGGTGGTGCCAGCTTTCCTGGGGCAGGAGCAGGGCACTGGCAGCCACCAGAGTCACCTGGGGCTGGCAACCACCGGGCCTGGGGGCACCTGGAGCCCAGAGCCATCACCAGCCTGCTGGGCAGGGAGCAGGGAGGGCTGTGTGTGCCAGCTGTGGGCTGGCTCTGTGGTGGCTTTGGAGCCCTAAGGGCACATAGGACAGGCTGGGTGGGCTGTCCCCGTGCCTTTGGAGCCCTAAGGGCACACAGGACAGGCTGGGTGGGCTGTCCCCATGCCTTTGGAGCCCTAAGGGCACACAGCACCGGCTGGGTGGGCTGGCCCGGGCAGCAAGCACAGCTCTGGAGCTGGGAGATGAGCCCTGGATGGTCCCAGGGAGAGCAGCTCCCTCTGCACCGCAGCTGTGCCACTCAGTGGGCATGCTGGCAGGAGGTCAGACTGGGTGGCCTTTAAGGATCCCTTCCAACCCATTCTGTGATTCCATGGCAGCTGTGCTCCTGACCGGGGGGGAGCAGGGTTACACCCCCATCCCCGCCTGCTCCTCCCTCCTGTGACCCCCTGCGTGCAGCCCCATGCCCCACACCCCCTGTGGGGGCTGGCAGAGCCCCCAGAGTGCTGCAGCTCCTGGGCACATCCGTGTGACTGCGTGTTGTTGGTCTGTTCCAGCACTCGGGGATTAATAGCTCTGATGCGGAGGTGCTGACCCTGTATAATGTGACAGAGGCCGAGAGCGGGGAGTATGTTTGTAAGGTTTCCAATTATATTGGAGAGGCCAACCAGTCTGCGTGGCTCACAGTCACCAGGCCCCTGGCCACAGGTAACCCCAAGAATGCCTGGCGGTGGAAGACAAAACTCTGGGCTCTCCTGTTTCTGCTGTTTCTGGTGCAACAACCATGGAAAAATACCCGGCGGGGCTGGCTGTGCTCCGTGTGTGTGTCCCAGTGTCTCTGCTGTGTGCTGCTGTCTGTGTCCCTCTGTCTGTCTTGTGTGCTGCCCTCCCCATCATGCAGACACCAGAGCTGCCAGGTGCCTGCTGGGTGTGGCACCAGTGAGGTCTCTGGGGGTGCTGCCATCAGGCCAGTCCAGGCACCCCAGACTGGCAGAGTGCTGCATCCCCAGACTGACAGAGTGCTGCATCCCCTGTCTGTGCTGCATCCCCAGACTGGCAGAGTGCTGCATCCCCTGTCCCTGTCTGTGCTGCATCCCCAGACTGGCAGAGTGCTGCATCCCCTGTCTGTGCTGACCCAGACTGGCAGAGTGCTGCATCCCCAAACTGACAGAGTGCTGCATCCCCTGTCTGTGCAGCCCCAGACTGGCAGAGCGCTGCATCCCCTGTCTGTGCTGCCCTCCTGCCACCATCCTCTCGTCTCTGCCCTGTCTCTGTGCTCCCATCCCTGTGCTGGTGCCTCCCCTGTCAGCCAGCTGGCTCTGCCCGGGTGATTTCTCCATGCAGCCCATCGCCAGCATGCTCGGATGGGCAGGACACTCCGTCTGGTGGAGGGTTTTAACAGCATCTCCCTAGGTCCACCGGGATGAGTGGTCATCCCAAGGGTCTCTCTAGCAGGTCTCCAGTGGTCTCTGTCTGCTCCCCGGGGGTCTGGCAAATGAGACTGGGCTCTCCCTCCTCTCTGGCCTCCTCCCAGAAGATCTCATGTCGTTTGCTTCTCCGTTTTTTGCTTCCATTTTTCCTTCCAGACGGCTGGCGTTAACACGACAGACAAAGAAATGGAAGTCCTTCACTTAAGGAATGTCTCATTTGAGGATGCTGGGGAGTATACATGTTTGGCGGGTAATTCTATTGGGATCTCCCATCACTCTGCATGGTTGACAGTTCTCGAAGGTATATACTCCTCTTCCTTTCCTCCCTCCTTTCCAACGTATGCATTGTGGTCCGGGAGAGAGCACTTCCCTGCCCCATCCCCTGGGTCAGCGTGGGCTGCCCTGCAGCTGGAGCAGATGGGGCAGTGTCCCCAGTGTCCCCCAGCTCTGTGTCCCCCTCCACCCCAGCTGGGGTCTGCCCCTGCTCTCTCCCTGGCCCAGACAATGCATACCTGGGGTACTTAACCAGGGCTGGCTCCACCAGAGCAGGACGGTCTCACACCCAGGCTGGGCCAGAGCAGGCCAGCACTGCCTGCTCGGGGGTCCAGGGGGTTTTGGGGGTACTGGCAGTGCTGCCAGGGCCTGGCCTTGCCCTGTGGTGCAGGACTGTCCAGGGCTGTGTGTGCCTGCCCTGTGGGGATGGCTGCCCCGTCCCCATTGATGCTGCTCCTCAGTATCAATGCAGGGAGCAAAGCCTGATAACAGCTGTGGGAAAGCTTTTGGGGTGCTGTGTGCTCCTTGCTTCCCAGCCAAAACTTTCCCAGTTATCAGCCACTGCTTTGTCAGCCGGGTGTGCTCAGAGGTGGGGCAGGAATCTTCAGCTCCCTCTTACACCTCTCTCTGAGGCTCTGCTCTTTGGGGGTGTCAGGCTGGGGGTGCACAAGGTGCAGTGGCAGCCCCATCCTGCCGGATTCACCATGGACTGGGCACGTGGCAGCGGGCTCTGAGCTGTTCATGGCTCCAACACCCCCTCAGCCACCAAGGCAGGGTCTGTGGGTCCCTTCTCCAGCAGCCAGGCTCCCACAGCAGGTCATTGCCACTGGAGTGCCACTGGCTGCTCTGCTCGGAGCTCTCCCCGGTCATTACCAGTAAGGCTGGAGTCTCACAGCCCCAGACACTGCCAGGCATCCCATTCCATGGTGGATGACCCCACATCCTGAGGGACCTGCAGCTCCCAAGCGTGGGCAGAGCACAGCAGCTGGGACAGAGACCTGTCCCCAACGGTGCCCATGGTGCCACATCCCTGTGGGGTGACTCAGGCCCTGTCCCATTTGACCACATCCCACCCTGGGCTGCCTGCAGAGGTGGCAAAGGCATTGCTTGGCCGTGGGGATGATGAGCTGGGGGCTGCTTGCACACCTTCCCTGCAAGAGCTGCGGGCAGCCCCCAGTCCCTGCTGCACCAACGTCCCCCCTGAGCTTGGGGACGAGCCAGGGGCTCCCCAGTGCCACTCCCTGGGGCCTGGTGGGTGCTAACAAACACCCTGTTCACACTGACCCAGCTATTGAAGACACCCCAGCCATGATGACGTCTCCCTTCTACCTGGAGATCATCATCTACTGCATCGGAGCCTTCCTCATCTCCTGCATGGTGGTGACCATCATCATCTACAAGCTGAAGAGCACCACCAAGAAGACAGATTTCAACAGCCAGCTGGCCGTGCACAAGCTGGCCAAGAGCATCCCCCTGCGCAGACAGGTAACAGAAAGTAGAGAGGGGGTTTGTTTGCACCTACTGCCTCTCCTGGAGCCCAGCCTTTCCCAGGGGATGTGGGGGAGGAGGGATGGGAAGACCATCTCACCCTGGTGCATGTGCCACCCCCCTCCAGCCTGTGCCCACCGGTGGCAGGGCACGGGGACTGTCCTGGCTGTGCCTCTGATGGCAGTGCAGTCAGCAGGGTGGGGGGGCTGCACAGCTCCCTCTCATCCCCCCCTGACGGGGCTCATGAGGAGAACCAGGAGGATTTACCATAGTTTAAGGTTTGAGCAGAGTGTGGCACACACTGAGGAGATGGGGGGGAGCTCCCAGGCTGTGCATTTTTGGGCTACAGCATGATGGAGATCGATTAAAAGTTCCACAGAGGGGAGCAGCACTGCCGGGCCATGGGCAGGGTGGGCCGGGGGCTGCAGGCAGCCAGGGCTAATAAGCTTTCAGAGGTCTTGAACACACCCAAGATAGCTCAGCTACCCTTGGAGGCATAAAAATTAGCAGGATGGCCTCTGTTGCAGTGTTGGAAACAAAAAGGTTTAATAAAAGTAACAAAAAAAACTAACAGAGAAAACCCAAGCTAGGTGCCGGAGGTCTTAGCTCCTGGTAAAACGCCTCACAAATGCAATTCGTTTGTTTGTTCTCTTCTTCTTCTAGTTAATTCCCGAGGCAGGACTTTTTGACTCCTGTCCAGTTGGCTATCCTTAAGTTTGAGGTGAAGTCCCCCAGTTCTCTATGAGATCCAGGAGAGAAACTTCTGGGTTTCTTTCCTATTTGGGGCGACAAAGGACAGTTCTATCATTCCTTTAAGGGAGCAAAGGACAGTTCTGTCACTCCTCCAAGGGGATAAAGGATAATTTTGTCACTCCTTCAAGGGCACAAAGGACAGTTTTGTCACTCCATCAGCAGGGAGCACACTCCTGTAGGGTGCTAAGGCTCCCATCACCATCTCCCCCGCCCCGGGGGCAGCCAGCCGCGGGCTGGGCACTGCATGAAGGTAACCCACGGTCCCCCTGCAGGTGTCTGCCGACTCCAGCTCCTCCATGAACTCGGGCGTGATGCTGGTGCGGCCCTCGCGCCTCTCCTCCAGCGGCACCCCCATGCTGGCCGGCGTCTCCGAGTACGAGCTCCCCGAGGACCCGCGCTGGGAGCTGCCCCGCGACAGGTGAGCCTATATGCAGAATAAATAACCTCCACAACCAGAGATAGTTATGAAGCAGGTATGTATGTCAGCACACAGCACAAGAGAGATAGCTCTGGTGAAATCTTGTGCCCCAGCCTCAGTCTGACTGACATTTTTATTCACAAAAGTGTTCTCTGTGCAATACGCACAGCCTTTCCATGCATACTCAACACCTGGCCCCACCTGTTCTCACCTCGCATGGTAATCAGATCCACGCCCTTCTGGGCATGCCTTGTTTGCTGTGCTGGTCACACGGAGGTCTCTGGTGGTCTCTGAGGCTGAAGTTTGTGGTCTTCCTCATGACTGAACTTATGAGCTTTTCTCCTTTGGTCCCTTGGTGCTTATCTGAGTACGTCTGTCAGCCTTGATCAGCTTGGAGATGGAGGAGTCCCTTTATCTGGGCACTTTGCATCCCTTGGTCTCCTCTGGTATTGTTCTTTTATGCAAGAAGCTTCAGAAATTTGCATTTTTCCTATGCCCTTTGTACCATGGCAGAGATTTCTTAAGTAAAAGGGTTAAAATTCAACACACAGTTCTACAGGCTAAACTTTAAACTCTTAATTCATATTGCTAACACAAGTGAACTCCAAAAATCTCTATTTCAAGTCCAGCACCCCGGAGGGTGCTGCTGGTGCCAGGAGCATCCTGCTGCCCTGCTGCATTGGGGTCTTCTCCCTGCAGGCTGATCCTGGGCAAGCCCCTGGGAGAAGGGTGCTTCGGGCAGGTGGTGCTGGCAGAAGCCATCGGCCTTGACAAGGACAAGCCCAACCGTGTGACCAAGGTGGCGGTGAAGATGCTCAAGTGTAAGTGGCAGCAAAAATGTCTTAGCAAAAGGATACTACAGAAGGAATTTGGGGAGACAGAATGTAATTAAGCTAATTGCAGTTTATAGAAGAAACTGATGGTTATGAATTATTCTTGCAAAAAAATGCTGTGAGATCTTTAGCAAGCAAGAGAAGTAAGTTTTCAGGTTTATATCTTACCTGCAAAGCCAAACTTTGCAGTAGCCCTTGATACAATACTAGATATAGATAACTGTCAGTATTTATAATTACTCACAAAACTCGCAGCTCACCAACGAGCTGTGAGTGCAGTGCTGGGATGGGGAAGAGGGGTTTGAAGGGTGGTCCTGGCATGATGCCACAGCCCTGGCTGGGGTCTGTGCTGTGCAACCCAGCCTGGCACCCCCTAAGTGCAACCCTCTCCACTTCAGCCGACGCCACAGAGAAGGACTTGTCTGACCTCATCTCCGAGATGGAGATGATGAAGATGATTGGCAAGCACAAGAACATCATCAACCTGCTGGGAGCCTGCACGCAGGACGGTGAGGGCGCATGAGTGGGGAGGAGGTGTCCCTCTGCCACCCCTCCAGCTGCTGTCCACTGGAGGGGCTGGCCTGGCACCCTGCTCCACGTGGCAGCCTCTCATCCCACCATCCCCTCAGGACCCCTGTATGTGATTGTGGAATATGCCAGCAAGGGCAACCTCCGGGAGTACCTGCAGGCACGGCGGCCCCCGGGCATGGAGTACTGCTACAACCCCACCCGTGTCCCCGAGGAGCAGCTCTCCTTCAAGGACCTGGTCTCCTGTGCCTACCAGGTGGCACGGGGCATGGAGTACCTGGCCTCCAAGAAGGTGAGGAACTCCCAGGAGGCTGTGGTGGGATGGGGAGCTCAGCAGCTGGGCCTGGGGCACACATCCTTCTGTGGCTGTAGGACACGAAACAACACGAGCGCACACATGAGCGCACACACTGCTGCTCTCAAGGTGAAGAAAAAGGGAAATTTATTTTCTGACTCTTAACATTTATAGTTTTTCAAAAGTGGCAGTGTGTTGGAGGGTGACAGTGCCACCTCTCCAATGACACTGGGCAAACCAACAGTCCATCAGATTTCTCTTCTTCCATAAAAGACTGCAAAACAATGAGTTATTTACAGAAAGTGTGTGAGAAAGTTTGTTACAAGAATTTAAACATCAGAAAGCTTAGAAAATCTTAAAAAATCAGAGCAGCACCCTTCCCTCCCTGCCTGTCCCATCTGGTGCTGAGAGCCCTGTGCTTGGTCAGTGCATCCACAGGGACCTGGCAGCCAGGAACGTGCTGGTGACAGAGGACAACGTGATGAAGATCGCTGACTTCGGGCTGGCCCGTGACATCCACCACATCGATTACTACAAGAAGACCACAAATGTGAGTGCTGTGCCAGGGGTTCTGCGGGGTGGGGAGGCTCCAGTCTGTGCTGGGAACGCCACAGCATGCAGGGCTCAGGTTCCCTCACAGCCATTGTGGGTTTTGTGTGCCAGGGTCGCCTGCCAGTGAAGTGGATGGCTCCCGAGGCTCTCTTTGACAGAATCTACACCCACCAGAGTGACGTGTGAGTAGGGCCTGCTGGGGACATGCATGGATGGGATTTGCCTGGATTTAATGAAATTACAGTTGGTGTCAGGCAATCAAACCAAACGTTTTGAATCCAGATTGCATTTGGTGCTGGGACTCATTTATCCTGCAAAGTGAATCAAAGCTGTGGATGGTTCTTCTTCCCAGCAAATCAGCCTCTCACCATACCCAAACTGGTGCCCAGCAGGGTGTCAGCAGCCTGGAGCTGGTGCCCCAGCATCTGCCCTGTGTTCCCAGGTGGTCCTTCGGGGTGCTGCTGTGGGAGATTTTCACACTGGGTGGGTCACCCTACCCCGGTGTGCCCGTTGAGGAGCTCTTCAAGCTGCTGAAGGAAGGTCACAGGATGGACAAGCCCAGCAACTGCACCAACGAGCTGTGAGTGCAGTGCTGGGATGGGGAAGAGGGGTTTGAAGTCTTTGAGTGCCATTGCTGGGTGCAGAACGTGGGCTGGGGCATGGAGGGTGGCAGGCAGATGTTTGGAGTTACAGTCCCAGCCCTGCAAAAACCATCAGTCAACCAGATTTGCAATACTGAGCATCTCCCTGGACAGGAGGGGATCCCAGGGTGACCCCAGCACAGGGACCAGCCCAGACTGTGTCCATCCTCCTCCCTGGGTTGTGAGGGCAGGCGGGTGGGTTTCCCTTCCTTGTGCATGGGGGATCACCCTCAGCCCCTGGAGTAGCATCTTCACTGGCCTGGGTACAGGGACACTGGGCACAGGGACACTGGGCACAGGGACACTGGGCACAGGAACACTGGACACAGGGACACTGGGCACAGGGACACTGGGCACAGGGACACTGGGCACAAGGACGCTGGGCACAGGAACACTGGGCACAAGGACACTGGGCACAGGGACAATGGGCACAGGGACACTGGGCACAGGGACACTGGGCACAGGAACACTGGGCACAGGGACACTGGGCACAGGGATGCTGGGCACAGGGACACTGGGCACAAGGACACTGGGCACAGGGACGCTGGGCACACATTCCTGGTGCTTCTCTGCTCCCGTGGGTGGGGGTCCCCGGGCTGAGCCCCTGCCTGCCCTGCCCTCACAGGTACATGATGATGAGGGATTGCTGGCACGCCGTCCCTTCCCAGAGACCCACCTTCAAGCAGCTGGTGGAAGACCTGGACAGGATCGTGGCCATGACCTCCAACCAGGTAGGAGAGGTGGCACTGGTGGCAGCAGGGTGAGGCTCTCCCAGTGCCCTCCTGAGCCCGTTGCTGGGGTTTGTCCCTGCCAGGAGTACCTGGACCTGTCCATGCCCCTGGATCAGTACTCCCCTGGCTTCCCGGACACGCGCAGCTCCACCTGCTCCTCGGGAGAGGACTCTGTGTTCTCCCACGACCCGCTCCCGGACGAGCCGTGCCTTCCCAAGCTCCCCCCTCAGCACAGCAACGGCGGACTGAAGCGACACTGAGGGTGGCACTGCTGTGCCATGCCATGCCATGCCCGTGGACGCTGCCTGCACAGCCTGGTTGTGCTGAGCTGCTGCAGAAAGGGTTCAGAGACATCCGTAGCATCTCATGTAACCAAAACCACCCAGCTCCTGCCAGCTTCTCCTGCCGCTCGTGTCAGCTCTGCACGGCCCAAAGGCTTCGGCTCCAGGGCTGCCGTGGCCTTTCCTCCTCCCGTTTTTAAACCTCTTCTCCGTGAGTTCTGTGCTTGAGTGTTCCCACTTGGCTGAGCTGAAATCCTCTCCCGTGGGCAAAGCGTGGCCAAAGAGCCAGCCAGGCATCCTGGGATGGCACACCCTGCTCGGGCACGGGGAGCTGGGCTGGTCTGCCACCAAGAGAACCTGGTGAGCTGAGAGCAGCACCCGGCTCCTGCAGCTGCACAAGGGGGGAGCCTTGGCGTGCCAGGAGTCTCACAGGTGTGCCAGGAGCCTCACAGGTGTGCCAGGAACCTCACAGGTGTGCCAGGAGTCTCACAGGTGTGCCAGGAGCCTTGACATGGTGGGACTCTCAGCATGCTGGGACCCTCACTGGTGTGCTGGGACCCTCCCAGGTGTTCCAGGAGCCTCACAGGTGTGCCAGGAGCCTTAACATGCTGGGATCCTCATCATGCCAGGACCCTCATGGTGTGGGCTCCCTCTCTGCCCAGGCTGCCCCCAAGCCACAGGACCAGCAGCTGTGGGCTTTGCTGAGCCAGGCCTGGCACATCCAGGGCAGGAGCCCTGCACTGCTCAGAGGTGACTGAACCCACCTGTGCTAAACCCAGAGTTCCGTGTACATAACGAAAAATATGTATAAATATGAATATATATTTACATGTCTTTTTAAAAGGGTTGTTACCAGAGATATACCAGTTTGGTAGGAAGGTACTAGTGGCTGGTAGATATCAGTTGCTATAAAAAAAAAAAAAGTCATATATTTTGCTATTTTTGCTGTTTTTATTTTTTTAAATTATGTTCTAAACCTATTTCAGTTTAGGTCCCTCGATAAGAATTGCTGCTGCTGCTTCAGTTTTATATGGGGTTGTATTAAACAACAATAATAATGTGTCGATGATGCCTTTTGGGAAGCCGTTGTCATTACGTGCCTGGCCTCGCCCCGGCCCCGGGGGCTGCCCGGTGCCCTGGGGAGAGAGGGAGGGAGGGGTCTGCCGACCCTGCCCCCCCTGCCCTGCCCTCTCGGGGGGAGCAGGGGTCACTCCAGGCGGTGCCACGGGGCTCCAGCCCGGCTCGGTGCCAGCCCCTGCCAGTGCCTTACCGGGGGAGCATCCTCACCCCAACTCTGCCCGTCCGTGCTTTCCCCGGCTGTCCCAGTGCCCCAGCTCTGCTCCACCGCGCTGGGGACGGACAGACAGACAGACAGGGCACTCCCTGGCTGGGGCAGGAGCCACCTGAACCCCCCCTCCTTTCCCCTCCCTGCCGCCAGTGCCAGGCCGCTGTTACTTGAAAAGTTTATTTTGCCTTTGTATGGAGAAATATTATTTGTTGTAAACTCTTCTGTAATGAAATTCTGGAATTCTTGTAATTATTAAAGACTTTAACCACCCTTACATCTCCCTGGGGGGGTGATGGGGAGGGGGCTCTGGGGCTCTGGCTGCTCCAGCTCATCCAGGCAGCGCTTTGGGAAGATGATGCTCAGGGAGCAGCCGTGATGGCAACTGCTTTTGTGGGAATTCTGGTTTTTCACGGCTCCAGCACTTCCCATAAAAATGTTCTAGCACTCTGCACCCCACAGGGCCTGGGCAGCGGTGTGGGAGGGGGCTGGCCATGTGTAGAGGGAGGGTGAGAGGGGCTGCCAGCCCCTCCAGAGCCCTGAAATGGTTAAACTGAGGCAGCTGAAGCAGCTGCAGCATCACCGGCCTCCCCGGCCTTTTCAAATGCATCTGCTTGTTGCTGTTTCCCGGTGTAAATTAAATCGATCAGCTGCACTCTGCCCACCCCCCACCCCCTTTAAATTAAGTAGAGCTTTTAATCAAGTGATTTATGTTGAATTTGCGGCCCTGGATTAAACTGGCAGCCCAGGCAGGGGGCAGGGCTGGGGGGCTCCATAAATCACAGCTCTCTCCGGGACCGGCTTGGCGCAGGGAGAGCTGGAGTTGGTGTTTACATCATCCCAAACTGCGGCTCTCACCGTCTCCTGCTCATTTCCTGGGGTTACCAGGAGGGCAATTAAATATGATAATAAGCAGAGCAGCTGCAGCAGAGCTGCTGGTGCTCCCTGCAGGACTGGGGAAGGGGCACACGCAGCTGGGTGCCCACTGCACACCGTGGGGACATGGGGACACAGCACGGAGGGTCCCCAGGGTGCTGCCCTGGCTGTGCCCAGCAGAAACCACAGAGGCTGATGGCACAGAGCTGCCTGAATGCTGGAGGAGCCCAGCAGGAAGATTCAGCTCCTCTCGTCTCTTCCTGATAAGCCATCCTCTTCACGTGGGCAATCTGGGAGATGGGCATACCCCAAAAGTGACCTGAGCACCCCACAGGTCCCACCCAGCGCAGGACCAGAGCACCCCCAGCTGGGCCCGTGCCCAGGGGGTGCCTGCAGCCCCTCCAGCTCTGCCCAGCACCAAGGTCTCTCTGCTTAGGAGGGAGATGGGACAGGATCCCTTGGGAAGTGGCTCCAGGGCAATGGGGGAGCTGAAGGTGCTGCCCTGAGGAGCCCCTGAGCGGGTGGGGTGTGTTGGGCATGGTGGCTGCTGAGTGCTTGGCCTCCAGCACGTTTGGCTCTCACAGCATCCTTTGTCTTCTCCCCTCCTCGCCTTCCTCGTTCTCTCCTTTTAAAGCCCTCAGACTGTGCAGGGACAATCTCCTGGCCCCGGCCCAGGACGTGGCTGCTCTGCCAGCGCTCAGCTGGGCTTTGTCCCCCTGCCAGCCGCGTCCCTCCTGTGCCATTCCACCTCGGTGCAGGTCCCTGGCTCAGAGCTGGGCTCAGTGTGTGTGTGGGGAGTGATCCCCCAGCCTGGGGGCCGTGGCTGCCCCTAGCCCCCTCAGCCACCCTCCACGCCCCGTGTCCCAGCCAGCTGTGGGGTCAGCAGGACCCCAGGGTGCAGCTCCAGCCCCCCAGAGCCAGATGTGTGCAGCTGCAGCTGGGGCACACAGCTCCCCCAAACCCCTGCTGTCCTGGGCCCTGGGGACACCTTGGGGACATTGCCACCTGCACCGTGTCTCACTCCATGCAGGATTTGACAAGGGAGCCCTTGTCCCACAGGACTTCAGGCTGGGATAAAGCTCCATCTCCTTTGTTACACGTTTGCAGCAGAGGCAGAAGGGCTGCAGGAATGTGCTGCTGGGATCCGGGAGCTGTAAATCCCAGCCTTTGTTGTGCTTGGGCCGCACTAAATCACTGCTTTTCCCTCTGAATACTAATCTCCTCCAAAAGTGCTGACCGGGGCATCTTTCCTCAGCAGCTTTCAGGGGAAGAGGCTGACGCAAGGCCCGGGGCTGGCGCTGCCACAGGAGCAGCATCCAGCAGAAATCCCCGGCTCCGGGCACGGCGCTGACCCCGGGGTGGGGCAGACACGGGTGCCACAACACCCGGCTCCAGGCTGGAGCAGAGAGAGCGCCCGGGGGAAGGATAAACAGCCGCGGAGCTGGTTCTCAGGGCTGAAGGGAGACTGGAAGGTGTTTGGAACCGGCGCGGCTGGAAAAGCTCTCCCCACGCCAAAGCACACACGGCCTTGGATCTCTGCAGCGTTTCATTTGCCCAGCGTTGCAGAACAGAATCCCGTGATTTATGGGGCTCCACGGGGGTCGTTTCCTCCCCTCGCTCCGAAGGTCATGCAGCAGAATTGCTCTCTCCCCCCTGCGTGCCTGCAGGGTACCGGGTCCTGGGAAGGTGCCCAGGGTCCCCACGTGCCAGGCAGAGGTGAGAGTGGCACGTCCCCAAGAGCCCTGAGGCAGCAGTGACCTGTGAGGCTCGGGAAAAAAAGCTGGCTGGCTTTTTGATCTGAAAATGGGTTTGCTCAGAGGTGTGGAAAGGGTCACTCTTGCCTCTGCAGGCCCCAGGGCCAGCTCCCCTAGGAGGAGGGAGGCTGGCACAGCCTGTGCTCACTGCAGGCTGAACACGGGCGTGGGGCTGGTGGTCACTGCAGGACATCCAAGGAAGAGCGAGTCCCAGCTTCTAGATCTTTCTAAATTGAAACACAGGAGGCAAACGGACACACGAGCCCTCGCACACACAGCAGCGTGACGTGGTGGTGGTGCTGCACGGCGGGAGGATGGGGACGAGGGAGGCACCAGAGCTCACCCAGAGCTCGCCCAGGCAGGGCGGTGCCCAGGTGATGCCCGGGCTCCCCGCCAGGCCCTCTGCTCTCTCCATCTGTGAAACCTCTCAGCCGAGGAATGTGCTGCTGCCTCGGCAGCCGGCGCTGGCTGGCTCTGCCTTCATCCCGCCCAGGACAGCCGCCAGCCTCCTCCTCTCCCTCCCTCCGCCCGGAGCAGGGGCTGCCCGCAGGAGCTCCGCGAGGGGCAGAGCCCTCGGAGCCGGCACAGCTCGTTCCTCGGATGGGGAAATGAACGAGCCGTTACCTGATCATTTCAGCCCAAACCTCCCCGGGCTTCCAAAGGCTGCCAGAGAAACCCAGCCGGGTTTGAGAGTGGAGCTGGAACAGCAGTCGGGAGGAGATGCCTTCCCTCACTGTGGCGCTAAGAGGCAGCAGTGACTCTACAGCAAGGTGTTATTTTATTGAAATAACATTTGTTCCATTTATTAGACACAGAGCCAGCACTGTGGACGGGCTGGATGAACAAGGACAGGCTCAGGTACAGAGCTAAGGACACAGGACACCTGACAGCTGGCTCTGTGTTGCTGCAGGAGCCTGGGGCCTCGGGTTTAAAGTGCTGCTCCTACCTGAGCTTGGAGAACTGGCTTTCAGTCGGGTTGTTCTAAAGGCTGGCTGACATCTGGAAGAGACATTTCATTCCTACTTAGCACCAAATCTAATTTTACAGTAAGTACAAATATACATATTTAAAATTCATAATGTGAGTAATTTCTCAGTATTTACATAGGACAGAGTAAAAAATTTAACAAATGCTAAAAAACAGCTTTTCAGAATCCTCTGAGAGTCTGACAAAAACTGAGCCATCACTGGAGCATGTGAGGAGTCACTTTGCAAGTGTGGAGAGCACTTGGTGTGTATTCTGAGCCTGGTGAGGATTAACCAAAGCTCCACGCTTGGGAGAGGTGTGCAGGTCCAGGTTGCTCCCTCTTGTGACCCAGAGGGATCTTCAAAGTGCAAATCTGATTCTGTCACAGTGTGTGGCACCTGCACAGCTCCCACTGGGAAACAAACACTCACAGGTGGAGACTGCTCCTGTCCAGCAAGGCTTGAAGCCCTTCTGATCAGTTCTGCCACTGGGTGCTGCTCCCTCCCTCCCTGTGGCCACCCTCCTCAGTGAAATTGTGGCCACGTGGGTTGTTGTGGGCTGGTCACTGGCTAAAACACCCAAATCAGGACCAAGAGCCTGAGCTGTGACCCTCAGGACAAGCTGCTGGCCCTGGGTGTGTGGGGATGTTCCTGCAGAGGATTTCACACTGCAGAACAGGCTTTGCTGGACCCCAGCCCAGCTTGTTCTGTGCACAGGCCATTCTAACATGAAAAGCTGCCTTTGCTAAGCACAAACACCTGCTCAGGAACAGCACAGACAGCAGCACCATTATTAACATATTTACACCATAAGTTAAAAGTAGCAGGCCAAGGACCCAGCACAAAAGAGATGTCTGGGGCTATCCAGACAGCAGTGGCCTAGTTGCTAACAAGCTTGGGACAGAGAGAGAGGCTCCTGAGGGCTACTGCCTCCTTTTGTAGAGCAGCCTCCTGGGAAATCCCTGCTCCCTTTGCAGGAGCTGTGGAGATGGAAGCTGCTTCCTCCCAGTGCTGGCTCCAGGTTAGGCTCCATTGGCACCAGCCTTGCTGCTCTGAGATGCTTCCATTTTGGTCTAGGGGTAAAAGAAAAGGGCAGATTTTAGGCAGTACAAATGTTTTTTGAAATTCAAATTTTTTTCTGAAGGTGTCTTCCCATTTAGCATGGGAAGCTGCTCTGGAGAGGAACAGCTGATAAGGAGCAAAGTCCTTCAGGTTGAAGGAGATGGGAGTCTGTCTGGACTCCCAAAGTTGCCTTAAGCAGCATCCCAGATGTGCACATAAGCACCCAAATTGAAATCCAATATTCACAGAAAGAAAATGGGCAAAACAAAGACAATCACTGCAGAAATATTTTTACAGATACCAAGTGGCTCTTACCCTGCTGACTCCAAGGGAAGGCTGGTCTGTCCCAGTGGCCCAAGGCAGATTATTAAGGAAGAGTACAAGGATATACCAGTAATTCCCCCCAGTTTGATGGCTCTCTGCCATGTGTGGTATCTTTGTATTGAACAGCCCCCAGTGCAGTTCTCATCCAGTTTCTCCAGCTGCTCCCTGAACTCAGCAGTGTTCACAGCATCCTGCACTCCAAACTTCCTCAGTTTGGCTGCAAGCTGTGTGAAGAACAATCTCTTTTGGGAAGTGTAAGAACTCTGACAAGCTCACCTCTCGTGGGGGAGTCTTCACTGATGCTTCAGAGAATGGCAATTTCTCTGTTGGCTGGGACACAAATTCTTCCTTCTTTAAGGAAAAAGCAGCTGTAAGTCACAGAATCCCCTCAGAAAGGCCTAAACCCCCCAGGCCCTTCTCCCTTCTGACAAGGCTGTTCCCTGCTAACTCTGTGAAAGTGGTGCTGGCACTTCCATTGTTTCCCCAGCACAATTTAACTATGTGGAAATATTTCTGGCAGCTGATACAATATTCTTTGATTCCTGCTGCTGCCTTTATCAGCTGGGACTAATCTAAGGAATTCACTGCAGTGTGATGCTGAGAACCATATGCTCTGGCTTTCTTACTCCAGATATTTTGGCTCATTTTGTTCAGGACAATTGAACCCAAATTCACTAAGAGGGCTAAAAACAAGTGCCCTTTAACTGGCTCCTCTGAGCTGAATGTACCTGAGGCCTGAAGCAATTCAGGTTGAGTCCTCCCTGGCTGGGAGCCAGCACCATGGTACTCAATAACCAGCTGCTCCCAGGCACAGCACCAGTTGTGCCACAGCAGATCCCTGCTCCCTTCCCTTGCCTCTCAAATCACAACATGCAACTGTGAGGCTCTAGGGGGGAAAAGACCCACACGGTGCAAGAACAGACACTGCTCGTGCTCTGTGCCATGGTGTCAAACACTGGGTTTGTCCAGCTTTGGAAAGGTTTGGTCACACCCAATTCCCAACCATTTCAGCACATGTTTTCCTGCTTGCAGGCTGCTGTTTCTAACCTTTCTCCCCTGTACAACAGGGGCAGGATCCAGGAGGGTCTCCTGACCTTCACGCACAGATGTCATCACTCCAGCAGCTTCAGCTGTCTGCAGAAGAACACAGAATCACAACTTCAGTCCACTTGTAGGCTCAGAAAACAAGATTCTATCAAAGTCCTTCATTTTTATAATGCATAATGGTTGAGCTATTAACCTATCAGCTTTATTCAAACCACTTGCCTTGCTCTGTGGAATGGGAACAGACTGTGGCTTTACTTCTATTAAGTACAAGGCACGGGAAAGCAGGAGGAGAGAAGAAGGAATGTTTTCCTTTAAATGCAGATCCAGCCACTGTTGGAAGAAAACAGAAGGAAAAATTGCTTCATATTGGCTCTATGTGAGCATTTATTAACACAACACTCTGTCCTTAAAGCAACCTTGAGTTTGGATAACACAGTTTTAAGTTACCATAATGAGAAGAAATGGGTCTGAAGAATTAAGAATACCCCCCACTTCACCTTGCTCTTATCTGGCCCTGGTTCTATTTGGTTTTCTCTTTAGTCTAGGACATAATCTGGAGCCTTCATGCCTTAGAGCTCAGCTCTGTGTGTGAGGATCCAGCTTGAAACTCATGCATGAATTCTCAGGAAGCTGTGCCTGCTGCACCTGAGCACTGCCTGGAGCCTGTCCTCTGAGAAACCTCACAGCAGCCCAGGCCAGGGCACACTCACCTGCCCCAGCTGCTCCTTCAGCTGCTCCTCAGAGAGCCCCAGTGACCGCATCCCTCTGGCCCTGCAGGCGCTCTGCAGCTCCGGCACGCTCAGGCCACTGACCCCTTCCTTGGCAATCATCTGGAATGAACAGCAACATTCCCATCCAGGCACAGGGGAAGCCAAGACCCTGCTGCACCTGAAGGAACTTCTGGAGGTCCCCAATCCAATCTCCTGCTCAAAAGTGCTCAGCATTTTCTATTTGTGCTTTAGGGATGGGGATTTCGCAACCTGTTCCACTGTTTACCCACTCCATAATTTTAATTTTTTTCTTATCAAGTTGAAATTTCCCCCACTGCAACTTATGGCCCCTACCTCTGCATGTATAAGACTGGCTCCATTTTCCAAATAAGCCCATTGCACATCAAAAAGCATCCCTTTTTTATAAGTTAGCATGACTCCAAAAGGAAATGTTCTAGTGGCAATATCTGCAATGCCACCTCCGTTACAGCTCCCCAAAGACAACAAGGCTGCAGGGAGGTGATTCTGCTTTATTTTGGGTTGTATCCTGAGGAGGATCTGACTCTCATCAACACCAAGCTGCCCTGCTGTGAGGGGGTGTGGGCAGCTCCTGGCTGCTGCTGCAGACCCACCTCGTCGTCGGCCTTGATGCTGCGCAGCCGCATCAGCAGCTGGAAGCGCAGCAGGTTGTTGGTGCCCAGGGCCTGCAGCTCCAGCAGCTTGCACAGGGCCACCAGCTGGGGCCTCTCCAGGTGCTCCAGGGTCAGCTCGTCCTCAAAGAGCTTGGAGAAGCGCACGACCTCCTGTGTGCTGGGCTGCTGGCCTCTGGGACGGAGCTGAGGGGAGGCACAAACAGCCCTGAGCTGAGCGGGGATCCCCAGCTGGGAACCTCCCCCCCTCCCCTTCCTCACAGGGGAACTCCTGTCCCTGCTGGAGACAGCACAATACAGTTAAAGGTCACAGTGAAACTGTTATTGAGTGGCCACTGGAAGTTCCAGGGGGTGAAAGGTGTGCCCTGCCAGGCTGGGAATTCCTGTGAGCAGGGCTCTTACTGCAGGGTGGGCAGAGAACACCACCTGACAGCTGCTCTGTCCCCACAGTCCTGGCACAAATCCCCTGCTCTCTGCCCCAGGCAGCAGCTCTAAAGGTGTGTCTGTGCCATGGCTGCCATCCTACCTCGTGCAGGTAAATGGAGAATTGTTTCCCTTTTCCTGTGTCTGCCTTGTTCCTTTTGGCCATCTCTGCAATGGTCTCCCGCAGGAACTTGGCTAACTCCAGCCTTGCATTCAACTTCTTCTTCAGCTTCTCTTCCTTCATTTGGGAAATACAAAGTTATCAATCAGAAAATGGAATTGCTGTACACATTTCTTCTGATCCCTGTCTGCAGCACAGCCTTCCATCTGTCCCACTCTGTTGAGTTTGTGGTGGTCCTCAGGACGAGGTGAGAATTTGACTCTATGTTCTTAGAAGAAGGCTGATTTATTATTTTATGACATTATATTATATTAAAGAATGCTATACTAAAACTATACTAAAGAAAGAGAAAGGATACAGACAGATACAGGCTTAACAAGAATGAATAATAAAAACTTGTGACTGCTCAGAGCCTGGCTGTGATTGGCCATTAAGTTAAAACATTTTACATGTTGGATAAACAATCTCCAGACCACATTCTAGAGCAGCAAACACAGGAGAAGCAATCAGATAATTATTGTTTTCCTTTTTCTCTGAGGCTTCTCAACTTCCCAGGAGAAAATCCTGGGCAAAGAGGATTTTTCAGAAAATATGACAGTGACATCACTCAGCCCAGGAATGAGCTGGGAATGTCTCAGGCACAGGGTGAGGCTGATGCTCACTGGCAGGGAACAGCAGCCCTGCACAGATTTCTGAGGAGCTGGGGACACTCCCCAGCCTCACAGAGGACACAAACCTTTTTTGACTCTGTCTCAAAGGTCGAGGGCAGCATGTCAGGGAAGAGCTTCAGGAACACAGGTAACAGAAACTCCATGAAGGGGACAATGACAAACACCAGGAAGGGAACCAGCCGGAAGAGATCTGCACAAGTTCTCAGCAGCTGTGGGGAGAAAAGCACAGCAGGGAATTACCCTGAGATTATCACTCAAAGTGTGCCCAAAGAAGGGGTTAAGCCTCTTACTGCATCACTTTATCCACGTGTTGTTGCTAGTAAAAGATTTTAAAATCACAGAAAATTCGGGGAGCTAGAAAGAAAGTTAGGCTTAGTAGGCCCTGGGGAAATGTTAAAAGTGGGCCCTGGGAAATGTTAGGCCTTAGGAGGAAAATGTTAGGAATTGTTAGGCCTAGATCATGTGAAACTGCACGTGTGTAGTCAGTATGTGACAAATGATATAAGTGTTAGATGAGATTAGATATAATTATTGTTTAAAGAAGCATGAGAAACTATGTAAGAGGTTTGAGGAGATCAGTGTATACAATAGAACAATGTAAGTTTAATAACTAATATGTAAGTTATATAAGTATAGGATACAAAACACATTCAGCTCAAAACCACGTCACAGTCAGATTTGGGTCTGACACTCAGAAAAAAGCACCTGCATATAATCATTCTGGGATTCTGTGTCCCTGAACACCGACACTGTGGCACTTACCCTTCTCCTCTCCCTCCTGGTGAGCACCTGCCCGTGCAGCAGCCTCCACACCATCCTGGCAGCCACCTTGGTGTCAATCCAGAGCAGGTGGAACCCATGGTAGTAATGCTTCACCTCATCCACCACTCTCTGTCTCAAGGACTTCTTTGCCGCAGGAGCCGCCACCTGCTTGCCCAGGCTTTTGGCAGGTTTAGCTGCCTGGTTCCTGGGCTTTCCGTGGGGCAGGGGCTCCCCTGGCAGCTGCTGCCGGGGGCTGCTGGAGGTGTGCAAGGTGTGGGCAGGGGAGCGAGGCAGGGCGGCGCCCAGGCAGGCACGGCGCGGCCAGGGCTGGCTTTTGGAGTCCCTGCAGGTCCAGGTGGGCTGGGGATCCACCAGCTGGACAAGAGCAACGGCTGGGGAGCACAGAGGGCTGCAGTGCGCCAGGAGACGGGAGCCCCTGAAACTGGAGAGGTGTTTCGGTAAGAGCAGGGCAGGAGAACCGAGCGCCGAGGCATCGCACCCAAACCTCAGCACCAAATCGGCCCCGTGAAATCGCTTTTGTGCCGAGAGCCCGCTCCCCCAGCAAGGGCTGCAATACGGAGAAGCCGTGCCGTGCCAGCAGCTCATCTCTGAGGGGGGAGCCCGGCCGCGCCTCCCGGAGCCGCCTCAGCGGGGAGCGCGATGAAAGCTGCGACCCCCCCGAGGCCCGTCCGACCCCGCGCGGGCTCACCTGGCCCTGGCCGCGGCCAGGAGCGCGTTACAGCCGCACGCAGCCATGGCTGGGCCGGGCGCGGCGGGCCCTCAGCCCCGGCAGCGGCGGGGGGCGGCGGCAGCTCCGGTGGGCGCCGGGGGCCGCCGGGACCCGGCCGGCCCCATCCCCGGGCGCTGCCGCGCTGCCCCTCTCCGGTCCCTGTGCCCGTGCCAGTCCCGGCGATGCCGGTCCCGGTGCCCCGGTGCCCTGGTCCCGATCCCGTTTCCGCTTCCGGTTCCGCTCACCGCCGGCCGCGACCTCCCGCCCCGCCCACCCGTCCCGTCGTGCCCCGCGCGCGCCGCTCTGACCCGTCGCCGCTCTGTGGTGCCTGCGCCGTGACGCCATCGCGCCGCGCCACGCCCTGCTCGACGTCAGCCAATCGAAAGTCGGAAGCGCGGTCCTGCCGGAGGTCCGCCCAATGGGAGCGCAGTGGGGCGGGGCCTGACCCCAGGAGCCCCTCGGGAAAAGCCGCTGATTGGGTGCGCGACAACGGCGGCGGCGCGCGGGCCGTGACGTCACGTGCCGGTGGCATGACGCCATCCGGAGACGGGGGAGTGGCGCGTGACGTCACGCGCATGGCGAGGCGCTCGGGACCGACCCGCGGGGCCCTAAAGCTCATCCGGGAGCCTCGCCCGTGCCCGTCTCGCCTCGGACACGTCCGGGGATCCGGGGGCAGCCGCAGCTCCCCCGGGCAGCTCTGCAGCGCCTCGCAGGGAGGAGTCGCTCCCGACATCCGCGGGCGGCGGCAGGCCGGGCCCTGCGCTGTCTGCAGGCCCTGCCAGCGGCCTCGCTCCGCCCGGTGCCCCGAACACACAGAGCGCGGCTCTGGGTGTGAGGGACGTGGGGGCAGAGACTGCTCTGTGTCAGGGGGACAAGCCCTGACGTGTGTGACACAAACGCTCCGCTCCCGTGTGGCTGAGGGGCGGGTGGAACACATTGACGGCTGGAGAAGCGTTCCCAGCAGGTGGCAGGTGACTTGATCCCTTGAAATTTTTAAGGGCCCTTCCAACCAGAGGCTTTCTGAGATTCCATGAAATACTACCTGGTTTTCAGAAACTAGAGAGGAAAAAACATTTCATTGACCCTGTGAAAAAAGGGTCCGGAACCCTTTGGCTAATGGATGCCCAAACAGTTGAACAGTGTTTTAAAAAGTAGAAAATTAAATGGGGTAGATGGGTGAAAAAAGGGACAGAGCTCCCGAGTGTGCAGCCAGAGCTCCCAGTACGAAACTGGGCTTTAAACACATTTAGATTATGTATAAAAGAGCTTTTCCTGTGGGAATGAGGGACACAGATGAGTCTCCTCTCCTGTTCCTGAGGAGACTCACCTATGGCTGTTCCTGCACTCTGCACGGGCCTTTAGGAAGGTCCCTAAAGTGAGGAGCAGAATCCCTTTTTAAATTTCCTTTCTTACAGCTCTTCCCAGCCCAGCCCCTTGTCCCTCTTGTCCGAGGAGCCCAGAAAGGGATACAAATCCCGCCCAGTCCCCTCTTGTCCCCGGCTCCCCTCGGGGGTCACGCCGCCGCCACCCCGCGCCGAACTACATCTCCCGTGATGCCTCGCGGCGGGCACCGCCCCAGCGGCCAATGGGCGACGGCGGCGCGTGCGCGCGCGGCTGCGCAGTGCGGCGGCGGCGGGGGGCGGGCGGGGGCGGAGGCGCTCGGCGGGGCCGCACCGGCACAGCCGCTCCAGCGCCGCCGCCGCCAGCGCCTCCCTCGGCCGCCGACCCGCCGGACCCGCCGGGCCCCGCCAGCGCCTCCCTCGGCCGCGGCGGGCGCTGGGGGCGGGCGGCCTCCCCGGGGCGGAGCCGGCGCCAGCGGCGGGGGCGCGGAAATCGAGGCCGGGGCTCCGTCGCGGCCTTGCTGGTGCTGCGGGAGGAGGAGGCGGAGGCCCCGCGCCGCCCCCGCCGCCGCCTTTGTCTGCGCGGGGCCGGGCGGACGCGGCGGGGCCGGGAGAATGGAACTGACTGAAGGTGAGCGCGGGGCCGCGGCGGCCCCGGGGCGGAGGGGCCGCGGCCGCCATGTTGCTGCGGGAGCCGCGGCGGCACCGGGGCGGCGGGGCCGGGCCCCGGGCAGAGCCCGGCCGGTGCAGAGCCCGCTCCGGACGGGCCCCGGCTCGGCGCCGTGACGCGGGACCCCCGCGCCGTCCCCGCCGGCCGGCTCCGCGCTCCCCGCTCCGGCCCGGCCGCTCTCACCGGGGCCGAGCCCCGACCTGCTGCGGGCCAGAAATTCGGGGTTTCGCCCACCGGAGCCGCCGGTGCCACCGCGCCGCGGCCTCCGCAGCTCGAGGAACGGGGTTTTATTGCGCGCGGGAAGAGCTGCGCATCAGCGAAGGGTTTGTTGTTGCTCTGCTGTTATTTTCCTGCGGTGCTGTTGCGTTGTACTGCACTTTGTTGTGGTCTCGCTGTGCTTTCGTTTCGTTGTAGATACGCTCGGTCTTTCCAGTGCAATTTGTTGTTAAAAGTCTTAGCGATGACACAGTTCTACAGATATATACTAGCCCGAAGGACAGCATGAAGTAGGCAGTAGTTATAGTTGATGGGAAAACTATAGCGTGTTTTGATGGCTGTTCAAGTCTTTCAGTGACCTTTTGCAGAGATGCACAGTGAATGCTTTGGTAGTTAAATATATATATATATATTAATTATTTTTATGGACTGTTTGGAAGGATTTTGCTCCAAAGCCTGAGCATGTGCTTTTTGAAGGTGCAGGGTAAGAGTGAAGGATGGTGGTCAAAGACTGTATGTTTTGTTTTAATCCGTATTTTGCATTTTCCAGTTTCACGACTTTACCTGAGTTTGAGGGGGTTTGTGTGAGACATATTGTGGTTCTTACCCTGGCTGTGATACCTGACTTCTGGCTTCATAGCAGTATTAGCCCATGACTTTTCCTGAAGATCCAGAGTTTTTGCTCCGTGTTTTCCGTTTGAGTCCCATGGCTCTCTAAACAAATGAGTCTCTGAGCTCCTTTTTCAGACAAACCCCTTTTCTCCACTGCCCAAGTTGTTTCTTTTCACAGCACCGTGGGAAATGCCCTTATCTAGCTCAGTTACAGACGTGACTGTTTTTTCTGGCATTCAGAAACCAAATACAAAACACCTTTACAAAGGTGCACAGGGAAGCAGCCTCACCTCATGCTTTAAAGTTTGTCAAGAGGCCTCTGATTCACCACTGGTGTCTGCCAGGAGGAACAGCTCAGTCCAGCTGGAGTCAGGAAAAATCCACAGGCTGTGGGTTTCCTGTTAAAGACTCAGGTGCAGGTGAAAATTTGTCATTGTCTTAACGTGTGCAAACAGAGCTTTGTCTGGGGGATTTGTTAAAGACATGCAGAGAAGGATGGGACAAAGTAGATTGCACAGACTGAATGCAGGGATTAGTAGGAACAATTTTTTTAATTTCTCTCTGCAGTTCATACAGTTCTGACCCACTGGGATGATGTTCCAGGTGACAGAGGTGTCCCTCTGGGTCGTGGTTAATGTGACTGGGAGCAGTGGGTGTGCTCAGCTCAGGGGAGGAGTGAGGTGCAGGGTGTGAACTGCAGAGAGGTGTGAGAGTGAGGTGCGTGTGAACTGCAGGCTTAGGGGTTTGAGAGGTCAGGAGTGATTGCATCACTTCAGACACCCTGCCTGTCCAGCCAGGCAGCTCTGTCTGTCTGTCTGTCAAACACCTGCAGCAGTGAACAGCTCCTGGGAGCAGTTGCTGTGTTGGTTGGGTGCCTGAGGAGAGCAGCACCAGTGCAGCTTGGATACTTTGGGGTGAAACAGCACAGGAAATGGCAGTAAACATCTGTGGGGTAAGGAGGGGTCGGTAGGATGTGAGCAGAGGTTTGCATCTCTCTGGGTTAGGTCTGTGTGGGCAGGAACTGGGTGGTATTTGGACATTAAGATGTCCTGGAACTTCTGCTTTTGAGGCTGGTGATAGAAAGGCCAGCTCAGGGTGATGAGGCAGTGACACCATTCTGAGCACACACGCCTGACTCACAGCAGTGCTTCCAGCTCCCTCAGGAGCCAGCAGGCCAGCTCCTGCCTCTCAACACACACCTTCCATCCAAAAAACCCCTTACCTCTGACTGCACTAGCCCTGGGTGGGCATTATCAACAGAACAGGGTGGGAAAAGGTTTGGTGAAACCTCTGTTTAAAATGTGTGTATGCTGGACTTCATCAGTACCTGTTGTGTTTCTCCCTGCTGTGGCCATAGCCAGTCTCAGCCAGACCTAGAGATTGGGAATAAGAAAAGCTGTGATCACACAGGATTGGAGTTGTTTGATAATCTAAGGTCAGTTGTTATTTAGTCCAATGCAGCATAGAAGCAAGGTTTGAGAACTTCCAAGTCTTGTTTTCTGAAAGCAAAGTTGAAAAATACTCATACTAAAACTGGTTTTAGATAAGTGGAATTGTTGGTGAGAAGGTGAACCTGGAGAGATCCATAATCTCTGCAAAACCTTCCCCTCACTGAGCACTCACTCTTGGAGTGGAACTGGTTTTCTGAGTTGTGCTCAGTTGGGCTGAGAAGCTTGGGATGGGAACTGAAACTACGTGTTCACTTAAGGAAGGCTGACCTGCCTTATTCTGTGCTGCTTATATTTTTCCATTTACCTTTTCCTCTGTTCCTTTGAATTGTGACTCTCCCATGGATGACAGGAAAATATTTACTGAAGGTGTGTCAAGTCTCAATGTTTGTAAATGGCCCTGTGTCCCTGTCTGCCCTGGGAAAGGACTTGAGCAGAATGGGGGACTCTCACCTCCAAAGAGGAAACCTTCTCATTAGGAAATACAGTTGCACTTTTGAAAGTGTTAATTTCAAATTTTCATTGTTGATTTCAAGTTGTTTGCAGCTGCTGTGAAGTGTCCATTTCCTATAAACCCTGAAGTGATGAAACTGTTTCTTTATCTGTTCATCTCCAGTGTTGTATCAGTGCAGGATCTGTTATGGGTCATGTTTGAAAGCCAAGCTTTACAGTTCACAGGAGGCTGACATGGTGGGTTCATGGAGTAATCACTGGCATAGTGAGAAGTATCTATTCTGGAATACTTTTCTGCAAGATCAGCTGGAAATCCCATTGCCCTGTGGTCTGGGTGATGTTGCTGTGTGGCAGGAACAGCTCTCTGTGGTGACAGTGAAGTGTTCTTAGGTTGGACGTACACAAAGTGATCCTTGCTTGGGTTTGGCTGTTGAGATTCCTGTGTGTTCAGGGTTCCTCACTGTGTCCTGTTTTTGTGGGTCACTCTAGGGCCTGTCCTCTCACTGTAATGCTGCCCAGGTGCCACTTCACTGGGCAGCATGTGGGGCAGAATTTTGGGCAAGGAGAGTGGGAAAGTCTGGGTGTGTTAACAGTGATGGCAGTGAGGTGGCAGTGATGGCAGTGCTGTGGGGGGCAGAGAACAGCCTTGGTGCTGTGGGGCTGCTGGGGCAGTTTGTGGAGCCCTGACCCTGCTTCTCAGCCTACACAGAGCTCCTGAGGAACCAGTTTGGGATGGGGTGTCCCAGAGGCTGGGTGACACAGGTGAGCTCTGGAACGAATGAAAAAAACAAATCATAACTGTTCTTGAACTGGTGGCTCCTAAATCCAGTGTAAATGCAGTGCTTTGAAGTTCATTAATCCACACTTCTGTCATGTAGCAAAACAAAACACAAGGGCAGCCACCTCTGCAGAGCCTGTGGGAGCTGCATTGGCAGCTGGGACTGTGCCCTCCCAGCTGTGGATGTTCCTGAAGTGCTGCCACAGCTTCCCAAGAGTTTTTTATAAGTATTCAGAAGATTGAACCTGGTTTTAGTAAAAAATAAAACCCAGCCTAGTGTGAGAATCTACTGTTTGCTCTTTGGTTTGGCAGATGGAAAGTAACAATTCAGTGGTAAATTGTACAAACAGTCCCACTTCCTCTTCCCAGAACTGGGGTGGGTTGGGGTTTTTGACCTTTCTGTGCAATCCCAGTGCTGCTCCTCAGATCTGCTGCCCCTGACGGTGCTGCCTGTGTTGTTTTGCTGGCTGATGTGCAGAGCTGTGGAGGTAGGGGTGGTTTCATGGCCCCAAGGTTTAAAAGTTCCTGCAATGAGAAAATTCTGCTGCAGAGTCTTGTGCTGTTATTGCCCTGAATTAATTACAGTGACAAACGTGCCCAAGTCAATCTCACAGGACAGTGAAGATGAGGACAAACATCAATCAAAGTGTGAAGATCATTGAAAAACATCACCCCAAAACATCCAGCACAAATCTGTTAGAGTCCTTGTTCCTGTTGGAACTTCGGTTACTTTTTGCTGTCTTAGAGAAGAGAGGTTCTCAGTGTTAGCAAAGCTCTAAGGTATTGAGATGCACAGCTCTGGCAGGGTGAGAAT
Source organism: Fringilla coelebs (assembly GCF_963513975.1). Classification (NCBI taxonomy): domain Eukaryota; kingdom Metazoa; phylum Chordata; class Aves; order Passeriformes; family Fringillidae; genus Fringilla; species Fringilla coelebs. The sequence continues at coordinate 2,187,470 of NC_140052.1, forward strand.
TGCATGTGGGCAGGGTTTAGTGCAGGTTTCCTTTACAAGAAGTGTCTGTGGGATGCATTAATGTCATTTCTAACCCAGACCAAAAGGGCACAGTAACCCTCCTGTGTGCCCACACAGGCAGAACAAATACCATGGGGCAGTGTTTGCTTTGGAAGGACTGAACTAACCTTGTGGGAAGCAAACTGGTGTTTCTTACCTGCAGGTCAGGTCACTGTGTGTTGCTTCTTGTTGAACATTGAGCTGCTTACGTGAATGCCAAAACTTTCTCTGAGCCAGCAGTTGAGTTTTGGAAGTCTAACTTTGAGTCTGATTGTGGTGTTTTAATATGCACTGGAAGGCTGAAGGTGTGGAATCTCATTCAGTGAGTAACCTCTGGGTTTGGGGGTCTGTTGATGCTGAGGCTCTGAACCGTGCAGTGCTTAATATTGAAATTAAGTGTGAGGGGCAGGAGAATAACACTCCTCACACAGCTGCTGGGAGCCAGTGCATGCAAACTGTACCCTGCTTTTCTGGGGAGGGAGGAGGCTGGGAAGCTGCTGCAGGGCACTGGTTTCCCAGTGGCCAAGGTGGAATGACCCACTTGTTTTCATTGTGCTGTTGTCCAGAGCATCCTATGGCTTCCCCAAAGGCTGCTTGTGTCTCGAATTGTGGCAAGGAGGTGGGGAGGGAGGAGGAGAAGAGGTATCTCTGTTGGTCTTTCTGTGGTGTTCCTAGCTTGTGCAGTTTACAGTGACTGTTTCAGGACAACTTGGTATCTCTTATCTGCTGCAGGGTTGAAATGCTGTCCAGCTGCTTCAGGCTGGAATAACCCTTCCTAGGGCATGACTAGGAAGGCTGTAGAGAGTGCTGGGGAGGGAGTTTGGCACCATTACTCTGACTTTGTAATACTTGGGCTTATAGTTCTTAAGTGCTCATAGGTGCTTCTGATATTTTTTGAAATGTCTTGGAAAAGAAGAAATTTGCCATCTGAAAGACATGCCGGTAGCCCTTTGTAAAGGCTCAGTAACAACGGTCCTCTCTAAATCCACGTGAGGGTGTCTGCTGAATGGAGAGGGGGAAATTGTTCTTGAGATCCCTTTTTTCCTCAACTGTTTAATTTGCTTAATGACTGTTTTTTAATTTACACTGACTTCTTATTTCCCTTCCCCTGCCTCTAGGCCCTATGAGAAAAAGGGAAAGCTAAGGATGCTGGAGCAGAACAATGGATTTCTCTTTCTCTTTCATGCAAGGGATCATGGGAAACACAATTCAGCAACCACCTCAACTCATTGACTCGGCCAACATCCGCCAAGAGGAGGCCTTTGATGGCAGCAGTGACATTGCCGAGGATGGGGGCCGGACGCCGTACGAGGCCGCACTGCAGCAAGGCTTCCAGTACCCCCCGCCATCCGAGGAGCTGCCCCCGCTCAGCAACGGCTACCCGCCGGCCATCAGCATGTACGAGCCGCAGGGCAAGTACCAGGGCTACCCTCAGTATCCCAACGGATCTGCCAACGGCTTCGGGACGGGCAGGAACTTCAGCCCCCCGGAGTATTACCAGCTGGAGAACTCCAACGCCAGGCCGCACGAAGCGGTGGAGAAACCTTCCCCTCCTCCCCAGCCGCCGCCTCCGCCGCCGCCTCCACAAGTGGGGATTCCAAAGAAGACTGGCTCACCAGAGATCAAACTGAAAATAACCAAAACTATCCAGAACGGCAGGGAATTGTTTGAGTCCTCCCTGTGTGGGGACCTGTTGAATGAAGTCCAAGCGAGGGAGTACGCTAAGGCAAAACATGAAGGGAGGAAAGAGAAAAGGAAAAAAAGTAGCAAGCATGACTCTTCCCGATCGGAAGAGCGCAAGTCACACAAAATTCCAAAATTAGAACCAGAGGAGCAAAATGTAAGTGGAATGGTAATTCAGCCATCTGTACACCTGGTATTGTTGATGGAGAGCGTGTCCAGCAGGGTTTGTCCTTGTTCTGGCTGTGTGCACGCTGAGTCACCAGGCTTTAGTTACTCGTCAGAGCCTCAGGATGAGGTTGCCAGGAGCTGTGTCTGTAGGTAACGCAATGTTGGTTTAAAGGCTCGTGTGAAAAACAAATCTTAGAAAAGGTTATGTATTGTTTTTTAATATTATTTAGTGTTATAACATGTTTAGAGTTTGCTACACTCTGGCCAGTGTTGAAGATGGAACTTCTGGACGAAAGCTCACACATTCTTAAAATTGCCTCTCAAAGGAGTGCTAGATTGTTGAGTGGAAGTGAGGTTCCTTGGGGTATTCAGCAGTGAAACATTAATTAATCTTGAACCCTATTGTCCATATCTAGAGGATGTACATCAGGTGGTGTTAACTGAGATTCTGGGAAGCAAAGACCCAGATTACCTTGGTGCCCTCTCATTCTTTTTGTTTCAGTTTCATAAGCCGCTCCAGTACTTGTGTTTCCTTTTCTCGTGCTTGTTCCTTCCACCTCTGTGGTGCTGGTTTCTGCCTCTCCCAGTTTGAGGGAACGGGTGGCAGAGAGGCTAGTAAGTGCCAGGAATGGGGAAGTTGCCATTTCTGGCAGGGACAGAAATTGCCCAGCACAGGCTGGGCTATTACAGAATGTAGCTGAGTTTGTTGTCAGGCCTGCGAAAAAGCCCTTGGTGCTTGCTGTTCTCAGGGAGAAGATCCTGTTCTGCAGGCACCAGCTCTGATCTGGTGGAGTGGGTTCTGTGCTGCAGGAAGGTGCCGGGGCCCCTGTGAGGCTGTAGGAGCTGCTGTGTCCTGCTGGCACTCCCTGAGCAGTGTCTCTCTTGCGCTGTACCTGCTTTCTGGCCAGACTCCATCACCCCCACATCAGGCTGTCAGTTTGTTTCCCCTCTTACCAGTGACTCCTGTTCTACTCCTGGAGCTTTGGCTGTGCCTCTCCCTCTGGCTCTGTTACCTGCTTGCCATAAGAATGGAATCTTCTCTCTCACAGACTGAACTAAAACCTTGCCTCTTGAATTCCAAGCTCCTAGTCATGTGTGTCATCCAGAGTTCACCAGAAATCTTGGTCTTGCTATTGTCTTCCTTGTTCCTTTCATTTCCCTTTCTAAAGGTGGTGTTGCAATAAATGTAACGTGTAACCCAGCCCTGTTGCAGGCATGGCCTGCTCTGACAGGAGCAGGATTTTCTGCTGGTGGTTCTCAGTATGAGTTTGCCAGGGCAGTCTCAGGTCCATTATCCCATCATTTTGCTTTCCACTGCACAATTTCGTCTTCATGTACACTTTAGTCATCTTCAGTGTTAATGGTGTGAGACTTGTGGCTTGGGATCATCTTCATAAGAACAAAGAACTTTTGGTACAGCTGTGGTTGTTCTGTAGTTTTACACTCAACGAGGCTGTGGCAAGTCAGATGGTCACCAGTTGTTCCTTATTCTGATGCTGTAATTTCAGAGGAAATCCACTGACTCTGAGGGGATGCCCATACTGGAGAGGCGGATTTAAAATGGAAACCTTGTGAAAACACTGGTGAAAGTCAAGCTCTGAATCTTGTTTTGAGAATCAGCCTCTCTGCTCAGCAGTTGTGTTCTGTGAGGAGCTGGAAGTTTGCAGCCTGTGAACCCAGCTTGACTCTCCTGGCAGAGGGGAGGTTTCACTAACTCCGTGTAGCTAAAGAAGGGCAGGAGTCAATGCTGTGCTTCCTGCTGTGCAGGGAGGAAGAATTTCTGCCTAGCAAATAGCAATGTGATTAGTCTTAAATGGAGGTTGTGTACAGAGAGCTCCAGATGAGACACTGGGCTGTTTTCCCCCCTGACCTGAGCTGCTCTGGCCCTTTCCTTGTGTCCCCAGTTCTCTGGAGCACACAGCAGGGACTGATGTGGGGTCTGTGCTTGGAGTGGCCTGGCATCAATGGGGTCCTCAGCATTATTGATTCATCACTGCCTGTGTCTGACCACTCCTGCTGCTGCTCTCTGAGGCTTTAGACTTCTCTGCTGCAGGAAAAGCAAGTGCATGGCATTTGTCTCCTGAGGTAGTTCCCAGCCCACCCTTACCTCATCCCCTGTCCCCTCACACCTGCTGGCATGGTCAGTGTCAGCTTCTGGTTGGGGCTGATTATGCTCTGTGTTGTGGACTTTTGATCCTCCAAATATATTTGTCAACTCTATGCAATATAGCATCGATTTTACAATGATCATGTTGTATATTTAGCATAATTTATGTACTGCAGTTCTTGCAAATAACTGGTGCACAGTGAGACTCACCACATCGCTGTGGATATCCTCACATGGGGTTCTCTGGTTTCTGGAAATTGTGTGTTATTTTAGGTGAAAAGTTACTTGGATTTGCTGTTTCTGCATGTATTTTCTTCTGTCATCTGTTACAGGAGAGCATAGTTACATTTTGGTGTGATAGTAATTTAAATAGTGTAGGGGAAAGCAGGTATTTCTTTATTGTGATGTTACTGTGTTAATTGGGTACAAGGAATAGTCATATTCACATTTTCTGGGTTCATGGTTGCCTTTCTCTCTGTGAATTATTTTTTTCTGCCTGGTTTCACTATTATCTTCTGTTGTTTTACTGTCCCCTTACAGTAAGTGTTGTTTTCCTTTTTTCTCTTCACTGTTACCCATTTCTTAGAGACCAAATGAGAGGCTTAGCACACTCTCTGAGAGACCAAGAGAAGATGCAGTGCTGGAGGAAGCCCCGGTTAGTACATGCACCAATTAACACTTTTGGAACTCAGAGAATGTCACTCACTATTTTTGGACTGTTTTTTCCATTGATTCTTTAATTTATCTGATAAATCAGTTGTCATTTCTTTTAAACTCTTATCACTCTCATTACTGCATCAATGCATCTCTTATTGTACTGGATTTATTGCTCCATTTTATCCTAAAAGCAGTGTTTCTAATCAACTTAAGAAGCAGAATCCTTTTTTGGGGGGGGTGGCAGTTGCTCTTTTGTGTCTCTGTTTGTCAGTGATGTTGTTACGTAAATCCCAGCTGCATGCAGCTCTTTTCTTTCACATTTCTAAGAAATGTTTTTCTCATCTTGGATTATCAAACCACAGGGATATCTGAGAGAACAACAACAACAAGTCCCTGTGGATGGTGTGTACATCTCCAGGTGCTCTAAATCCTCTCCTGTGCCTTTAATCTGGTTTTTCCTTTGCAGGTCCAGCAGCTCGTGCCATCCCTTCCAACGCAGGTCACCCACGACGTCAAGTTCCAGGTTGGGGATCTGGTTTGGTCCAAGGTGGGGACGTACCCATGGTGGCCTTGCATGGTGTCCTGTGATCCACAGCTTGACGTGCATACCAAAATTAATACAAGAGGTAAGGGAGGAAGCTCTTTGCCAGGTGTCTGTAGCTGTTCTGTTATTAAAAATATCCTCATTCTAAAGTGTCTTTGAGGGGTGAATTCTGCTGTGTCACGCACAGAACTGGACCTGGTACGTGACACTGTGGGAATGGGCTGGTGCACAGGTGTTTCTGCTTTTCTCAAGTCAGTGGGAGAGTTCAGTGTGGGCAGGGTGTCCTGAGCATCTCTTGTTGTGTTGTGAGGGTCCCCAGGACGAGGTGAGAGATGAGAATTGACTCCAAGTTCTCAGAAGGCTGATTTATTATATTAAAAGAACATTATATACTAAAACTGTACTGAAGAAAGAGAAAGGAGACATCAGAAGGCTAGAACAAGAATGATAAGAAAAACTTGTGACAGACAAAGAGAGTCTGACACAGCTAGCTGTGATTGGTTATCAAATTAAAACAATTCACATGGAACAAATCAAAGATCCACCTGTTGGTAAGCAACCTCCAAACTACAGCAAACAGATAATTATTGTTTACATTTCTTTTCTGAGACTTCTCAGGAGAAAATCCTTAGCAAGGGGATTTTTCAGAAAATATCATGATAACAAGCATCCATCCCAAACTGTTCTGGATCTGGCCTGTTGTATTTCTGCACTTGGGCCAGGTACCTGCACTTGCAGGAAGGAAGCACTGGGGAGGAGGAAGGTGTGAGCTGAACAGAGCAGTGTTGGTACAGCTCCTGAGTGGTGTTTGCCCTTTCAGGTGCCCGGGAATACCACGTACAGTTCTTCAGCAACCAGCCAGAGCGGGCCTGGGTGCACGAGAAGCGCGTCCGGGAGTACCAAGGGCACAAACAGTACGAGCAGTTACTGGCTGAGGCAGCCAAGCAAGCCAGCAACCACTCTGAGAAGCAGAAGGTACAGGGGGCACTGGGGGGATCATCTCTGTGAGGGAGATGCTCCAGGGCAGTTCTGGAACTCTTCAGGGCTTTGTCCTGGGAAGGACTGGCTGCATCTCACCAGCAGAGAATTCTGTGTCTACATTTATTGAATAAAGGATGACTCCAACAAGGGGGAGAGAATGATGTATCTGACTCTAACTTATTAGAAAGTTAATTAATTACTTTATTATACTATACTATATACATTTCATCTAAACTGAATCTGCTAAGCACTTACTTTGCACAGAACTGCACTCCTCTCCTGATTGCTTCGTGACTGTCAGCAGGCAGTCCCAACACACACACTCTCTCGGCCCTAATAGGCCAAGGAAATAAAACTTCACTTTGGATAAACAGTCTTTATATTGCATTCTACTTTGGCACAACACAGGCACAGCAAGTGATAAGAATTGTGCTTTCTCTGAGGTTCAGAGAATGTGAATCTCAGAAATATTCTTGGAAAAAATTGTGCCTTGCTTTTCTCTATGAAGAGAATGTGGCACCATATATTCAGTGTCAAAAATACCCTGTACAGGGAGAGCAGACTGCAATTTGCTGCCTGAGAGATGCAGAGACCCTCAGGGTTGTGTTTTAAGTGCTATAATGGCAAAATCATCAGCGTAACCAACTGCTTGTCTTGTCCCTTAAGATTCGCAAGCCGCGGCCGCAGAGGGAGCGAGCGCAGTGGGACATTGGCATTGCCCACGCCGAGAAGGCGCTGAAAATGACCCGGGAAGAGAGGATAGAACAGTACACCTTCATTTACGTAGACCAAGAGCCAGAGGAGGCTTTGGCCAAAGCCAAAAAGACTGCTGCTTCCAAATCGGAGGCCAAGAAGAACCGGCGGCCGAAGGCGGCGCCGAGCTCGCAGCCGGAGCACGGCAGCGCGGCCGCGGGCTCCTCGCCTTGTGAGCGCCGGCAGGGCCAGCGCAGGCACTCCAGCCTGGAGGAGGAGGAGGCTCCACCTGTGAAAATCGCCTGGAAAACAGCTGCAGCTAGGAAGTCCCTGCCAGCTTCGATCACCATGCACAACCTGGATCTGCAAAAGTGTAACATGTCTCCGGTTGTTAAAATTGAACAGGTTTTTGCCCTTCAGAATGCTGCTGGGGATGGAAAACTCATCGATCAATTTGTTTATTCCACCAAGGTACGTGCTTGGTGCGCTGACCCCTCTTTTGCTCCTGTGTTATCCTGAGCCTACCTTACTGGGGAGCTTGAGCTGTGTCCACCAAGCTTTCACCACCCATGTTCCTTTCATTGGAGAGATTAACAGACAGATGTGACAATAGAATCTTTCAGTGCAGCTCTGGCAGTAACTGTTTTGCTGGTAGCAGAGCAGCTCCCTACAGATGGCCATATTTTTGTTTGTAACACATTAAATATCTTCAGTTTCCTAGTTGAAATAGTCCAAAAATTCTTGATAAAATCAGTGGTTTTGTGGGAAACAGATGACAAAACTGTTAATAATGTACTAAAAAGTAATAACTACATTTTGTGTAACAGACTTTTAAATTGAGTTCTGCCTCTGAGCTTCCTTCAGGTGCACAGCAGCTTCCCACAGTCAGTGTAAGGAAAAGGCTTAGGACTATTTCTCTGCCTCCTTCTTCTGCCTCTCTACCTGGAGAGTGTTTATTTCATCCTAAGCCCTATAGAGAAGGTAATGTTTAGAAAAGTCAATGGAATTATTTTTTCCTTGTGTGTGAGTGGAGATTGAGAGGGGTGGAAAGTTGTGCAGGGAAGCAGCTCCGCAGTAGATTAATCCTGTCTATGTGTTGGGTTGGAGAGCATTGATTGTTTCTGTTCTGAGATTCAGGGGCAGGCCTGTTACCTGGTAGCAGCACACCTTTGTAACAGGGAAAGACAATCTTTTCCTTTTTTCTTTTCAAGGGAGTTGGTAACAAAACAGAAATAAGCGTCAAAGGACAAGAGAAACTTAATTCTTCATCAGGTCAGAGAAGTGAGAAAGCAGTGGTGCAAAACGCCTCCTCTCCTGAGACAACTTCTGGGGCAGCAGGTAGGGAAACTGCAATCCTGCTCTGAATCTGAGCCTGCAGCATGAGAATTCAAATATCAAACCCAGCATTTTCTCATTACTTAAGAATTATTAACACCTTTCTGCTCACATAGTAATGAGCATGGCTAATGTCACACATGGTGAGCCAGCATACCCAGCATGGCTGTGGGGTGGGATTGGTGGTTTGGCCTCTGAATTTTGTGTCTGCAGCTTACAGCCTGAGGCAACATACTCGAGGGATGATGTCTTGTGGAGAGCAATGGAAAGTTGGTTTAGAAGACAACCCAGTGGATGTGTGTTAGCAGGGTATTGCCATGGCTTTTGGTCCCAGATGGAAAATATGAGAGCTGTCATGAAAGCAAAAAGAGTCAGGAAGTGGCACATATCAGTGGGGAATGTCTGATTCGAGATGGAGACTCCCTAGGCTTTGTTGTTCAGTTTTTGCATGACCTGTTAGAAAACAGGGATTTTTCTAAAAACTGCTTCAGCTAACTCCATCGACCAAATGAGGTGGTGCTTGCCTTCTGAAGCCATCTCAGGGGCTACATCATAAAGCAGTGAGTTTTGAACTATCAGGTTTGAGGGAAAAAACCACTGAAGCAGATAATGGAGCTTGGGCCTGAAATGGGAAAACCTTCAATTAGCTGTTTGAATCTCATAATGTTGCCAGGTGTCACTTCTGCTTTAACTATCCATCTATTTGATTATTTCTCCCTTTCCAAACATGAAATAGATGAGAACCAGAGTCAGAAATCTCAGTGGTCAGCACCCACGAGTCCTCTGCAATCACCTTTCAGGTTCTGTCTGTGTGATGGTGTTAGGCAGGGTTATTTGCTGGTTTATGGAGCGTTTGGGACTGCAGCATTCGGATTTCCTGCTGTGAGGGGAAATTCCCCTGCTGTTGACAGTGGTGGTTCTTTCCAGCTGTGGTTGCTGTGGCTCCTTGAATTGCCTTGCAGCAGGAGAGGCCATTGCAGTTCTGCTTCTCTCACCTGGGATCTAAAGGCTTCAGCTTCCCTTTGGCTCCTCAGATGTAGGGGGTGAGAATTCTGAGCCTCTCTTTTTTCATTTTCTTAGGCTTTTTGGATACGTAACACTCCACCTGCTAACACCCTGTAAGTGCCTGAGCTTACCTGCAGTGCACACTCCAGTCACTCTCAAAGCCATTTCCAAAGTCCAGTTATTGGTCCCCTCTTGTGGAACATAACTGCCAAGTCCTTTTTTCAAATGTAAGGTCAGTGGAACTTCAGAATCCCTTTACGGTAAAGTATTTCCCAGACTGACTTTGGGAGTCATTATTGCTAACCTGCAGTTAGATACAGAGATTTCAATAATGCTGGAAAGATAATTCTCTTACTTGAAGCCTGCTACTGCAAGAGCAGCCCTGAGAATCCCTGGTGCCTCTGGCCTGCAGACACTGAACTAGGATTTATCTCCAGCAAGGTGGAGGGCTGGTCCAACATTTGTCCTGAAACTTTGGATGAAAATATACCTGAAGATGGGATGGGAGCATTGTGAAGGTGATGACTGGATCCTTGGAAAGCAGGAAGAGGAGAAAGTGCCCATTGCAGTGGTCAATGTTGCTGTCAGCCAACATTAGACACTCTGGTTCTGGAATTCTCTGATCCAGGGCTTGATCCTCCTTGGCTTCAGCAGGGCAGCACAGGGAGAAAATCCATTCTTGCTTAAAGTAACTGCTGGTCCCATCTGCTCAAATTTACCTGAAGCTGCTTCAGGGGATTTTGGTCACACAGCAAAGTGACAAAAGATATTCCCCAGCTCTGATGTGGAGACCCACTGCTGCTGTGAGAGTTCCTCAAGGGATGGGGCCTAACCAGAAGTTACACATGGACAGACATGATGGATGTTGACCTCAGTCATTAATTTCTAAATTATTAATAACTAATTGCTATTACTCATTAATTAATATGCTGTAAAAGTTTTTTCCATCTAAGAAAAACAAATTTTTCCCCTCAGAAATCCAATTATTGTGACATGATAACTTTTCCAGCTGTGTAGTTTAGTTATTGAGGCATTCCCAAGCCATGCAGCCATGGGGAAAATGCTCATCCGATGTATTGAGAGGAGTTTTCATTTTTTTTTTCTCTGAAGTCCTTTTGCAAGGCTGTCTTTCAGTCTGGGGCAAGCCCTTGTGTGTGTCTCTAGATACTTGATCTCCTGACAAGACCAGGCAGGTTTACAGCTCCTAACAGCACATCCATCTGACACAGTCAGCTCCCAAGAGTTTGCAGTTTTGCTTGGAAGAAAACAAATTATTTCCCAGTTGTGTCTTGTACAGGTGAAACCTCCCAGGCTGAAAACCCAGCATAATGCTTCCCCAGCAGCTCATTGTAAATGCTCAGGTGCCAGTTTTGTCAGCTCCAGGTGTTGTGCTGGTTCCAACAGCTGCCCATGGTGTTGGGTGTCGTGTCCATGGTTCTCGATGTGCCTGTTTGGGAGGTGCTGGAGCACAGAAAGGTCTTTTGATTTTGCCAGCCTTATTTGCCAAAACCCCAGGAGCTCCCTCTTCATCTCTTGAAATGTCACAGTAACCTTCATTAATCTGAGTTTGTTTCCTATGCTAATGCTTTTAAAAACTTGTTTTTCACATTCATTAATGAGGTAACACATCATGGTTGATGCCTCTGTGCTGAATTTTTCTTCACCTCAAAACTTTCAGGTGAGCATTGAGGTCTGGTGTGGCTGCAGGTGGTACAGGGTGGGACTGGCTGTAGTTATGTGACAGAGGCCCTCACCCCACAGAGGGGGACACAGATCTGGCATTTTGGAGGAAATCCTGAAGCTGTGCTTTGCGTCTGAAATTTCTAGTTTGTTTTTGTTCAAGGAGTTGGTTGTGGCTACCTTCCCAAAACACCAAAGATGGACTGTTTGGTTCAGAATTACCCAGGTGAAGACCATGCCAGAGAGGTGTGTTATGGATTGTGGAAATATGCTTGCCCTAATCTGAATTCCAGCCTTTTGTTCCAGTCTGTTACTTGTGTCTGTTTTCTGAAGCTGATCTCTGGAATCAGAATGTGTGTCTGCAGCCACAGCACCAGTTGGTCAATAGCTTGGAACTGAATTTAAAAATAAAACATTCAAAAGAGGACAAAGTCTTGGTTTCGTTCCTTTACCTCTTGGTTTGGTGTTGCACATCTTGCTGTACCTCAGAAATACAAGGAATCATATAATGGAAACCTTTTTCCTTCCTCAGGTTCTGTAGAAAAGAAGCAACAGAGAAGATCGATTCGAACCCGCTCCGAGTCTGAGAAATCCACTGAAGTTGTGCCAAAGAAGAAGATCAAAAAGGAGCAGGTTGGCTTCCTCCATGTAGAGAGTTAAAATATATTGTATTCATAAATGTTGTGGCTTATATTGGTGCCTTTTTATTTTTCTCCATTTTTCCCCATCGGGTTTCGGTTTGGACTATCCTCCATGAAATCCCCCTGTCAATGCCATTGCTGTGACTCTGCTACTGGCATCTTCTCAGTATCAGTCAGGCTATGGAAGTGGGCACGCAGTGATGGATGACTCCTAATGAACCTGCCATGTTTCCTTTGAGATTTCTGTTCTGAGCAAAATGGGTTTGTTTCAGTGATTTCTCTTGGATGGAATTGCCACCAGGTTCCTTCCTTTGGCTCTTGATTTAGCTGCTGGTTTGTGTTGAGGCTTTGTTTTTCAAATGAAGTTAGAGTGATTAATTTGACCACTTCTGAAAATGGACTTCAAGAATGATTTCACTTAAAGATGAATAGTCAGACTTTCATGTTGGCAGACATCAGCAAAACAGTTCTGGGATATACCATTTTTTCCTGAAATAGTTCTAACGTGTACAGGGCATTCCTTTAATCTGGATGTCAGACAGACAAATGTTGTTGCTTTAAGAAAATTTTAATGATAAAAAATTTCTGCGTGGAATTGAGTAGGAGAGTGCAGTGGATGGACAGAAATACTAAAACCTGCATACACTTTAAACAAGTTTGTCAAAGTTGTTGGTTCTTCTCCTTGCATGGTTGATTTTTCCCGCTTCAAGGGCCTCTGTCTGAAAGCTGAGAATTTTATATAAATGTTTCATAGTTTAGATTTTCCCAGTGAGAATTTTTAAAGAGGGACAGTCAGGATGAAGATTTATATGGGAAGGGGAAAAAATATTTTTATCTCTTTAATTTATTCTTTGCCCTTTGCGCTTTGTTTTGCACTTCCTTCACTTCAGAAACTGAAAGTGAACTCGGTTGCTTTTTTGGGTTTTTTTTTTTCCTTATTTTTCCTTTGATGCTGCAGCATTTCTGCACTGCTGTGCAGCAGAGGAGTGCTCCAGCTCGAGGCAGTTTCTTGCTGAAACTTTAAAGCAATTCAAGTGTTGGGTGTGTGACACCTGATGTGGTCCGTGGAGCCTCTTGGCACGAGCTGTTGCAGCCTCCCCCTTTCAAAAGAGTTGTTTTATGTTTGTAAAGGTTTCTTAATTTAACAAAGGTATAAGAACCAACAAGATGAACTTCATGGATGCCAGGTAGCTTCATGTGCTTCTCTCACCTGGCTGACTCAGTCTGTGGACATTAATTAAAGTGCTTTTCTCAGGAGAAGTATCTGGCTAAAGTGAAACCCAGGGGCACTGTAATGCGCAAAACCTTGAATGTATTAAGTTAAATTTTAAAAAAGAAAACTTACTAGCTTCTTACAATTATGCAACAATATTTGTTACCTAAAGTCAAGTTTTCTTGATTCCCCAGTTAGTCTGCAACAACTTGGTATAAAATTATAACTGGAACGAGTACAATTAATGGGAAAAACAAAATGTTGATGCTACTGTTACAGTGACTAGTGGAGAAATAAAAGTGATTGTTTAGATTTTATATTTGTATTACAAAATGTATCCTATACAAATCCTTCTACTGTATGTTTTTACCTATTGTACAACAAAATAAAATATTTTTTAAAAAAATTATAGAATAATCCTTAAATATTTACTAAATGTGTTTCTCCATGCATATGTAACCACATTGCAAAGCAATAACTTGTAATTCTTAACCTTGAAAACAGGATTTTAGGCAACAGCTTTCTTCTGTAAATATTATCCAGTCACCAAATTCCCACATCTTCCATGTGTGTTGGCAGAACAGTTCCTAAGCTTCTCCGTAGGGTGAAGGACTGGAAGTGCTTTTGCAAGACTGTAAACTTGTGCATTTGTCTGCTGAAGCGCCTGTGCCCTGGAGTTCCAGCTGTGTAGAGCCCTGCACCACGGCACCCTGTGCAGAGCAGGCCTGTGCAGAGCTCTAGACGGGGAGCAAGGGCTGCAGGAGCCGCAGGGAGCCCTGCAGCGCACCCAGAGTGAGCCCCGCTGTGCCTCGCTAGCCCAGGGCCAGCCCTGCCGGGGCCGGTGTGCTCGCACAGCTCTGGGGTTTGCACAGCGCCAGGGTGGCTGCCCCAGGGCCCCCTCCTGCCTGCTGGACACGGATACAGCGCTCCTGTCGCCTTCCTGCCCCAGGGCAGAGAGGAAGGACCTGGCTAGGGGCCCGTGGCTGCCAGGGCTGCGGGCACCAGCCTAGGCAGGAGTGGATCCGGCAGGACGCGGAGGCTCGGGCTGAGGAGGGGATGGCAGCTCCCACCTGAATTCTAACCCCTTGAACTGACCTGTTTGCTTTTTGGTACTAGGGAGAAACTTTCCTCTGGTGTTAACTGTGGATTTTCCTTTCAAACAGGTTGAAGCTGTCCCACTGGCAGCAGTGAAGACGGGGTTGCAGAAAGGTGAGTGACAGGTGAAAATTAACTCAGCTGACCTTGGTGGCTCGTGGCCCTTGGGCAGCAGCTTTGCTCCATGTGAGCCACAGTGCTGGTGCTCTGTAGGGCTGAGCTCAGCTTCCCTGGGGTCAGGCTGTGTTTGGGGTTCTGGTCCTGTGCATTGCTGGGGGAAGGATGGTGTTTGTTCATGTGCTGTAAGCCCCCAAGTCCTTCTGGGCATTTCTCTGCTTAGCCAAAATTAAAGATGGACGATGAAGAGGAAATCTAAGGATTTATCCTCCCTTAGAGACAGTTTATTGCCTTCCTCCACTGTGTCACCATGTTAGAAAGTTTGTCAGAAGCTCTGCCTAAGCTGCTTTTCAGTTCCGTTTCAGGGAGAATTCAACTAGTAACAAAATTGCAAACTGAAAATTAAGACAGATAATAGAATCCAAGCCCTCATCTTTCTTTCCTTTATTAAGTTGTAGCAAAGAGTCAAGACCATGTATTAAACTAATTTTAGCATGTTGTGTTAAGGTGCCAGTGAGATTTCAGACTCCTGCAAACCCTTAAAGAAGAGAAGTCGTGCCTCCACGGACATGGAACTGACCAGCTCAGCCTACAGGGACACGTCTGACTCTGACTCCAGAGGACTCAATGATTTGCAGGTAAAGGTGTGTTGGTTCTCACAGGAACCTGAACAAGCTGTCAGTGTACAAGAGGCTTCTCAGTTGATTATTGCCAAATATGTGAATGCTATTTTCTACAAATTTTGAGTCTTTTATTGTCTGAAAACATAAAACTTAGTCTGTTCTAATCCCCTCCACTGGTTTGTTGTAAAAATGCAGTGTTTACTTACAAATTTTCCTGTTACTTTGTCTGGCAAAGCATTGGTTTAGATCATGGTTTGCTCTGTGGAAGATTTGAAATTCTTGGGGAATTGGGAGATGCTGCTGGATCTGGTGTAACTCCAAAGAGTGTCTGGAAAAGTAAGAGAGCTCTTTGAGGTGTTTGGCTTGTACAGGTGAAATATATCAAGAAGGCAGCACTTGTGTCATCCCAGTGAAGTTCAGCACCTTTCCAGGACCTTGGTGTCTCTTGACCTACCAAATGGTCTTTTGATCAACAGTGACAGAAATATTTTTCCCAGAATGGTTGGGGTTTGGCATTGTCTGGTTTGAGAGCCGTGGTTTTTTCCTCTTTGTAGGGCAGTTTTGGGAAGCGTTCAGACAGCCCCTCAGCCACTGCTGATGCTGATGCCTCAGATGTGCAGTCAGTGGACTCCAGCTTATCCAGGAGAGGAACTGGAACAAGTAAAAAAGACACTGTTTGTCAGGTAACTGGGGGTAGTGGGAACTGATGGATACTAAATATGTATCCCCTATTTCTGTTAGTTCTCTTAATTTGACCTCTCAGATAAAATATCCAGGTTTTTAGGAGTTTTTATGCTCTGGAAATGATTCATATTAAATGATTCATATTAAATGATTCATATTAAATGATTCCTAAGACCTCCTGCTGGCCAGAAAGCTCAGCAGCTGGAAGGTGGTGTCTAATCCATACCTGCCAGCATCAATAGAAAAAGTAGATGCCATCTTCTGCTCCATTTGAAGATTCCAGATGGTTGGTCAGGATAGGATAGTTTTTCAGTATTAAAAATAATAAATCCTGGGGTGTTGTGTCCAGTTCCTTGGTCAGTGGTAAAGGACCTGAAGAGCAAGAGCAGCTTGTTCCCTGAGACATGGAGGAGGGCAGGTGGATGCTGTGGTGCCTCTCCTGTCTCTGTCTTGGCTTGCACTGTTACCCCAGAGCAAGGTGCGGCGAGTGCTGGGATTGTCCTCGCCCTGAGCCTTGCCAGGTTCAATTCTCCTGCCTTACCCTCATTCTGAAGCAATTCCAGGCAGTTCCTGCTGTTGGCACCTGGCAGTCACTGGTGTGTCAGGGTGCCCTGTTCCCTGCTGAGCTCTCTGCCCGTTGCAGATCTGTGAGAGCTCCGGCGAGTCGCTGCTGGCCTGCGAGGGCGAGTGCTGCAGCATGTTCCACCTGGAGTGTCTCGGCCTGAAGGCCATGCCTGAGGAAAAGTTCATCTGCACCGAGTGTAAGAATGGTGAGTGTGTTCCTGTGCCTGGAAAACCGGGAGGGATTTCCCCCTTTGCTCAGGAGCCACATTCTGGTCAGAGCAAACCAAGGTGGTGCTTTCCGAGGGTTTCTGAGTTAAGTTTGGGTTATTCCGCTGCTTTTTTAACCTCTGAGACCAGATTGTCATTTTCCATTTAGCAAGTGCCTTGTAAGAAAAAATAATAATGAGCTGCTTAGGGTTTTACTTGGAATAAGAGATTTTTATGTGAGCAGCTACTCCAGTGTTACTGTGGATTACAGTAACCAGCCAGCCTGTTGGATGGGAAGGATCCTGTATTGCTCAGTCTGTTGGCTTCAGAATTTGTTTGGACAATATCTGTATGTCAGAGTGTGGGGGTTTCAGTTGTGGGTTTCTCTGAGTCTGGATTGAAGGCACTTGAGACAGTAGTTCATGTTCAGACTCGAGTGTTTATTATTTCTTATCAGTAAAACAGTCTGACTACTGTGAGTTTGGCAGCTTTTCATTAGAAGGCACAAAATGGCCAACAAGCTCTTGTTCCAAGGTCTTTTAACACTAAACTATCCAATTAAGAACTGACACCTGGATTATTTCCCCTTTTAACCCAATAACTGACCCCAAAGAGCTGCAATGGGGACTTTTCTGCCCAATTACACCCAAAATGCCACCCAAACCCATGAAGAAGAAACCCAGGACAAACCCTGTGCTGCCATCCACATCATACTGCTGCCATCCACAACATACTAAAACCCCCAAACCTCAATTTCTCACCCAGTGACACACCCACACTGCTCTCTATAATCTATTGCACACTTTTGTGGATTCCAGTCTATCCTGAAATCTGGGAAACTTTCTCCATGAATGAGGGTCAGAGTCAGGGCTCCCCTGGGGGACAGGTTTCCTGGGTGCCCTGGCTTTCCACATCAGAGTTGGTTTTTACAGTTGGTATTCCTTCTTCCTTCTTTTCCAAGGAGAGCACACGTGCTTTTCCTGCAAGCTGCCTGGCAAGGACGTGAAGCGCTGCTCTGTCAGCACCTGTGGGAAGTTCTACCACGAGTCCTGCGTGCGCAAGTTTGCCACGGCCCTGTTCGAGTCGCGCGGCTTCCGCTGCCCGCAGCACTGCTGCACCGCCTGCTCCATGGACAAGGACATGCACAAAGCCAGCAAAGGTGAGGCCAGCCACGGGAATGTGCCCCCTGTTGACAAAACTGTCCTTTGTCCCCTTGAAGGAGTGACAAAACTGTCCTTTGTCCCCTTGAAGGGATGACAAAACTATCCTTTGTCCCCTTAAAAAGGAAAGAAGCCCAGAAGTTTCTCTCCTCAGTTAGGTGGAAGGACATCTTCTAGGACCTGGAGGACTTCACCTCAAATTTAAGGGTAGCTAATTGCACAGAAGCCAAAAAGTCTTGTATAGGAATGTGCCCCCTGTTGACAGAGTGACAAAACTATTCTTTGTCCCCTTAAAAAGGAAATAAGCCCAGAAGTTGCTCTCCTCGATTGGGTGAAAAAACATCTCATAGAGAACTGGGGGACTGCACCTCAAACTTAAGGATACCCAATTGGACAGGAGCCAAAATGTCCCACCTGAGCAATTTACTAGAAAAAAAAAGAGAGCAAACAAACTAATTGCTTTTGTGAGGTATTTTACCAGGGGCAAGGACCTTTTGCACCTGTGTGGTGTTTGTGAGGGTCCCCAGGATGAGGTGAGAGATAGAATCTGACTCCATGTGTTGCCTTTGCCTGTGGGGAGTTGTGTCCTGTCCTGTCCTGCCCTGAGCACTGGCTGTCCCCAGAGGTGTTTTGCAGCTGAGTGATGCTAGCCCTGGGTGTCTTTGCTGTTTCCTGAGCAGGTCGCATGGCGAGATGTCTGCGCTGCCCCGTGGCTTATCACTCTGGAGACGGCTGCATCGCTGCAGGAAGCTTGTTTGTGTCATCCCACATCCTCATCTGTAGTAACCATTCCAAAAGGACTCACTCCTCATCAGCTGTAAATGTAGGCTTTTGTTTCGTTTGTGCAAGAGGTGAGACACTTGGTTTTTCCCTGTTTATAGTTCTGTTGTCATTTGTGGAGTTTAGTGATAAAAATAGTGTTTCATGAGAAACTCCTCCCTTAGGGCTTGCTGGGGTTGAATGCTGCCTGGGATTTTTTTATGTAATTTAATTTCTTTTTAATTTTATTTTGGTCAGCAGTTTTCATGAGGTTCAACTCACTGTGTTGGTCCATTTGGTAGCCAGAAGCAGCACTAGGCACCCACTTGTTCTGCCAGTAGGGAAAAGCAGATCCCAATGCCCCCATTCCAGCCTTTTCATGCTGAGAATGGCTGCTGTGTTGTTAATCACTATATTAAGCAGAAAGAGATTGTTTCACTGCTACAAACTTACAGCTGTCTAAGTTTTAAGGCTAAAAGGTGGGATTTACTCATGAACTAGAATAACTCCATTTATTTATAACTGCCTTCACATTTGAGAACTTTGAAAGAAAACCTTTAGCAGCAGTACTGTATGAGCAGGTTTCATGCTGAGCTTTTCCATGTGTCAAAGTTCTTTTTTTTTTCTTTTTAACTTTTTTCTCCACTTGTTACTTTTATGGTCCTTCAGTCACCAGGGTTCTGCCAGAGAGCAGCTTAAAAAAATGTCGGTGCAGCAGTTACTTTGGTCTCAAGATTCAAAAGTACCATTATTCTGTTGGAATAATATTCATGTGTACTTTCTACAGAATGCCAGCAGTTTATATTGGATGTGGTCTCTGCAGCAGTTTTGAGTCACTAACAGGGAAATGAAAGTGAGCTGGATCCTGAAGTTACTTGTTTTCATTTGTGTTCATTCAGGTGGAAGTTTAGTTTGGCTTGACTTTGCAAGAGCAGAGGAATAATTACACATCTCAGAATGACAAGAAATGCAGAAGGAATTTTTCATGCTTTTTTTTTTTTTCTTCCTTCCACTTTACATTTGTTTAGTAATTCTCTTTATACCTGAATCTGGCTCCATCAGAGATGAAACTGCACAAGTCTGTATTTTCTCCTAGCAATCTAAATAACCTCTTGTGCCCTGGCAGATAGGATTCCCTGTCCTGTGTATTCCCCAGATCTTAATTAGGAGAACTTGAACAGTTCCAAACCATTGCCACTGCCTGAATCCTCTGTGTCTTAGAGCAGCTCTGTACTTGTTCCTCTAGAGCATTCTTGTGGGGCTTGTGTCCACCAGGCCTGGCTGCAATCAGGAGCCAGAGTGCTGAGGACAGTACCTGGGGCAGGAGCACTGAGCCACCTGCTCAGAAAGAAATGGGGAACTGAATGCTTCAGAAATCCTTGGACATCTCTGTGAGAATTTAATTAGTGCTGATTTAATTAGTGTTAGTTGCTATCAGAAGCAGAGACTTCGTGTTTAGATGCAGTTACTGAAGTGAGAAATGTAGATGAGAGACTATCTGTAAGATATACAAACTTGCTTACAGTGAGGTACTTGACATACAAGATATTTAAAGACCTCTTATTCAGCATGGTGCAGTTCACCTCGTTGCATGTGTAGGTTCCCTTGTTTTAGGAATCCTCCCAATGATGCATGACCCCAATCTTCTTCCAGCAGTGCTTTAGGCACCATCCAAGAGCTTCTGTCCAGCCCTCAGCTGTGTGTCCCTCAGGGGAAGAACTGGGGGCTCTCTTGGTAGCTCATCTCTCCTGTTTCTTTGGGGCTCAGTTGCTCTGCTCTTGCCATGAGTTACTGGCCAAGCGCTTCTGCTCTACAGCTCTGGGCTCTCAGCTCTCTGGCTCTTTGGAGTAACGAGGAAAAGCTCTTCTTGGTGCAGGACAGAGAATTGCAAAGGCCTGGGATGCAGTTATGTAGGGAACTAAGTGCTGGACTGTTCTGGAGCAGCCCTGGGAGGGCTCGGTGGGGGAGCTTCACCCCCACGGCCTAGGGCAGAACCTCCATCTGTGCTTCCCCCTTGGTGCCTTGCACAGCACTGACCTCCTCCTTGCTTTCCAGCACAATTACAGAGGCAAAACGCTTCCACAGGCAAGATCTCAGGGATAGTCTTGTAGGGAGTGGGACAGTGAGTTCTCATTCCCAACTTCTGTTCCATCTGTAGCCCCAGCTCAGAGCACGGCCCGGCTGCAGTGACCATCACCCCAGGTCTGCAGAGGAGCTTCCTTTTGCCCTGTGGGAAGGAGAGGGGATCCCATGGATTCAAACTTTATTGCTCTTCTTGTGCTTTTCTAGAAGGGTAGAAAAACAATTGAAATTCCACTTAGAAGCAGCTTATTTCATTGCAAGATTTTCCAGTTAAGTTTGAGTCTCTCCAGCACAACCTCTTTGTTAGCGCAGACACTTTGTCAGGCTTTCCTTTTTCTTCATTTTATCCTTTTTTCATTCCCACATAACGCATTCGAGGTGTTCATTGGGTGTATTTGGTTTTTCCTTCATGGAATCATGGGTAGTTTCATTGCAACTCATCTCTTTCTGTTTGTTTCGTATAGGGCTGGTAGTGCAGGACCATTCAGACCCCCTGTTCAGTTCCTATGCCTATAAGTCCCACTACCTACTGAATGAGTCAAATCGTGCTGAGTTGATGAAATTACCTATGATTCCTCCTCCTTCGTCAGCTTCCAAAAAGAAATGTGAGAAAGGTAACCAAAATAGTTTCTTTCTCTTTAATTTACTTTCGCTTTTTCTATTTTTTCTCTCTAAATCAACGGAGAAATGTCTGCTTGTCCCCTGACACTGACTGCTTTCAGTGACCTTCACTCATGGTTTTTGTGAGCCTGTGTTCATGTTGTTGGCAATTTTTTTTTTTTATTATTATAAAAGGGCTTAAAATAATTGCTGTCACTAAATTCTCCTTGGAGATTTGGTCACTCTCTGTGTGGCCTGTGCTGTTCCAGGTTCAGGGAGCTGTTTGCACAGCAATGTGAAGAGGAGGCAGATGGATCTCGATATTGTTGCAGTTCAGTATTTACCTGGATGATGTAAAACCACTTCTTAAACTGATTGGAAGCAGAGGGGGATGTGCTGCTTAGGACCTTGTGCAGATCCTGACAGGAGAGAGGGCGTTTGGGGCTGGACAAGGGTGGGTGCCGTGTCCCTTTTGGAAGGTGCCAGAGCAGGAGGGCAGCGAGGTTTGACCTGAGTGTGCCCCACGGGCCTCATGTCCCATCTCCAGCACCGAGCCTGAGTGCCCCATGCCTGTCCCCTCCCATGGGGATGGGTCCTTGCCACAGCCAGGCTGGGACCCCGCAGGGACCCACAGCTCAGAGACCCCTCCTGCTGCTGAGGGACAGAGGGGCAGTTCCTGCTGCCAGGGGACTGAGGCTCTCTGGATCCCTGGAGGCAGTTCCTGCTGCCAAGGGGACTGAGGCTCTCTGGATCCCTGGGGGCAGTTCCTATTTTCAAGGGGACTGAGGCTCTCTGGATCCCTGGGAGCAGTTCCTGCTGTCCAGGGAACTGAGGCTCTCTGGATCCCTGGAGGCAGTTCCTGCTGCCAAGGGGATTGAGGTCTCTGGATTCCTGGGAGCAGTTCCTGCTGCCCAGGGGACTGAGGCTCTCTGGATCCCTGGGAGCAGTTCCTGCTGCCGAGGGACTGAGGCTCTCTGGATCCCTGGGGAGGGAACTGAGGCTCTCCACATCCCTGGGAGCAGTTCCTATTGCCAAGGGGACAGAGGTTCTCTGGATCCCTGGGAGCAGTTCCTGCTGCCAAGGGGACTGAGGCTCTCTGGATCCCTGGGAGCAGTTCCTGCTGTCAAGGGGATTGAGGCTCTCTGGATCCCTGGGAGCAGTTCCTGCTGCCCAGGGGACTGAGGCTCTCCGGATCCCTGGGGGCAGTTCCTGCTGCCCAGAGGACTGAGGCTCTCTGCATCCCTAGGGGCAGTTCCTATTGCCCAGGGGACTGAGGCTCTCTGGATCCCTGGGGAGGGAACTGAGGCTCTCCAGATCCCTCGGAGCAGTTCCTGCTGCCAGGGGACTGAGGCTCTCTGGATTCCTGGGAGCAGTTCCTGCTGCCCAGGGGACTGAGGCTCTCCACATCCCTGGGAGCAGTTCCTGCTGCCCAGGGGACTGAGGCTCTCCAGATCCCTGGGGAGGGAACTGAGGCTCTCTGGATCCCTGGGGGCAGTTCCTGCTGCCCAGGGGACTGAGGCTCTCTGGATCCCTGGGGGCAGTTCCTGCTGCCCAGGGGACTGAGGCTCTCTGGATCCCTGGGAGCAGTTCCTGCTCCAGTTCCTCCCCAGAGCCCTGTGGGGCAGTTCCTGCTGTCTGTGTGCAATGCTCAGCTCTGGTATTTCATTCCCCACAGAGCTTTGGTTCCCCGGGAGCGTTCAGAGCCGGTGCCCCATTTCCCAGCCCAAGTTAGGTCGCTGTCAGCGTTGTGAGATCAATGGCTTGCAGTAGTCCTGTAATTCCTGAAAACAAGAATTATTTTGAGCCCTGTGCTTAGCTTGAGCCATATCTGCCTAATGCATCCCCAGAGCAATGTTGGGTTTTTTCTTGCTTAGCATCGACAGTTTTGTGTTTGATTTTGTTTGATTTTTGCATCTCTTGGCATTTTCTCATCTTGGATAATGTTTCGGTAATTTGTCTGTATTTCCTCTGAAATTACATTTGCAAAAAATGCTTCAAATACTTCATTATGGGTTTGGGAGCTCTGGAGGATCCATGTGTCTGGATTTTACTGGTTTTAGCAGAGGAAATACAGTGTTGGTCATGCAACTGAATTGTTTAAGGAATGCTTATTGTAACATGCAATGATCAATTAATGCAATGATATTTTGGGAAGTCTATAGGTGAACAAGATTTTCTGATAAAGGTTTGAAAGTGACTATTCACACTTCTTTTGATACTGTGATTGAAAATTGGTTTGAATACTCTCAAATCTCTCCCAGATTTTCTATCTGGGACACAAAATCTTGTTAATTTTTAAATATATATACATATAAGAACATGTATATATATTTTATATACCTACATGTATAAAATATTACAGTATGGGTAATGTACCAAGTCATCTTACATGAGCTGCTTTGCTGAGGGTGGCTTAGAGATGTGCTTTGGCTCTCCACATGTAACACATGTGAGCCAACCAAAATAACTTTTGCCCAAATTAGTGTCAACTTCAGAAATTCATGTGAACCCCAGTGCTGAGGTTCCCTCTGTGCACCAGGAATTTTTGGGATGGGGACAACTCGTGTGTGTCTCATTCTGCTTTATGTACTGGGCTTTTCCTGGTAAACTTTTTGTGGAATAAACACACTCATTGCAACTCCTTTTGCTGTCCTTGCAGCAGAAAAGTATTGATCAACCTATAGGCTGTGGGGTTGGTGCTCGCTAATGATTGCTGGGGATTCAGTCAGAGCAATGTTGATTGAAAAGGATTCTTTAAAAATGTGGAGATTTGTGCTTGCTTTGGCCATCACCAGAGCACTAAAAGCTGGCAGCACTGTTCCCAGCTGCAGTGCTTCCCTTGGCAATGGTGCTGCTCCTGCCAGCTCACCTTGTGTTTGAATCCTCAGCTGCTTTTTTGTCTGATGCAGTCCCAGCTTAGATTAAGCCCTGCACAGTCCTTTTTAACCAACATTGTTAAGCTTGACTTGATCCCTTTCTTTTGCCATTTTTCTGTGGGGCAGTGGGAATCTGGAGCAGATGATCTAAAAGGAATGTAAATTGCTGTGCACGGGTCGGGAGGGGGAGCAATCCTGACTTCTACAAACCAAGCAGGGCTTCTTTGTTTCAAGGTGGCAAACTGTTGTGCTGTGAGTCGTGCCCAGCTTCCTTCCACCCCGAGTGTCTCAGCATAGAAATGCCTGAGGGATGCTGGAATTGCAATGACTGTAAAGCTGGCAAGAAGCTGCGGTACAAGCAGATCGTTTGGGTCAAGCTTGGGAATTACAGGCAAGTTCACCTTTTGGGGTTCTAATGCTTTGGATGATTTAATATGCTCTGGAATTGCAGGAAGATAAAGCAGCTCAGTCATCGTGAACAAGAGTTAGGAATACAATAATTCCTCTGCTTGGGGTCAGATGTGGATGTCACCCTTGAAATGCTGGACTCTGGATTGCACACGCCTTTGCTCTGCAGAGTGTGATCAGGATGTGGGAAAGCAGGGGCTGCCACAGCCCAGCTGTCCTTGCTGGTGTTTGCTTTAGTCAGCTGCAGCAATACAGGTGTTTGCAGGTGATCCTGGAAACCCACTATCAGGCCATGGATATTCTTAGGAGGCTTTCCCAGAATTTGGAGTAAGAACATTGCTTGTGTTTTGCATGGAACTTGCCAGACACTGCCAGCAGGAGCCTTGGCTGCTCGAGGGAGGAATGCATTTCCTTGAGGAAGGAAAACTGGCTTTTATTTCTCAATCCTATGAGGGAAACTGTGAAGCTCTGGTTCAGGGAACTTACATTCTTCTTTTCTCTCCTACTCTGCAGGTGGTGGCCAGCAGAGATCTGCAATCCCAGGTCTGTGCCTCTCAACATACAGGGCCTCAAACATGATATCGGGGACTTCCCAGTATTTTTCTTTGGTTCACATGACTACTATTGGGTACACCAGGGCAGAGTTTTCCCTTATGTTGAAGGAGATAAAAGCTTTGCTGAGGGGCAAACTAGTATTAACAAGACCTTCAAGAAAGGTAAAATCAAACAAAGTTTATAGTGGTTTATGACAAAAATTCCACGTGTTTGTGTCTCCATCACCACTTAACCTGCATGGGAATATTATGTGACTAGTGTTCTGTGTTCACGTGAAATCCAAGCATTGTGTTGATCCCTTGACTGCAGATAAAAATGTGTTTAAGTGCCTACTCATTGTGTGTTGTTGTGGGCCAGTTCAGTGCTTCCACAAACGGGGGAATGTTGAGATGGATCTTGGGCTCTGCTGCATGGGATCATTGTTCAGTGTGTTGGTACCTGCTGAAAGTACCTGCTGATAAATTCATGATAAATTGCAATAACTAATTTTAACTTGTCTTTTTGTTAATAAAGTTCTGTTCCTAGTCTTAAAAAAAATAAATAGATACATGTACATGTGCATGTTTGATTAACAGCAGCTGGGACTGATTGCTTTCTATTCTGAATTCCTTGCACAGCACTTGAAGAAGCAGCAAAGCGTTTCCAGGAACTGAAAGCACAAAGAGAAAGCAAAGAGGCATTGGAAATTGAAAGGAATTCAAGGAAGCCTCCGCCCTATAAACACATTAAAGTGAGTTGGCCTCTTTCTATTTTATTTTTATTCTGTGTGTGAGGAAGTTGCCCTGTGCATGAGTAAGAATGCCTTGAGAAGATGTGGCTGCAGTGTTCAAGGATGGGTTGGGTGGGGATCAGAGCAACCTGGTCTAGTGGAAGATGTCCCTGCCCATGGCAGGGCTTGGGGTGGATATTTAAGGTCCCTTCCAGCTCACACTGTTCTGTGATTCTAAGTTATGTTCCTACACCAAGGTGTTCAACATTGGAAGCCTAAAGAAATCCACGTAAATAATTTTGTTGTTCTTTTCACTGATCTCTTGTTGTGTTTTACAGTACCGTAAAACACAGAATAAAATAATTTTTCTTTGCCTTTTCATGTCAGTTGTGGACTCTGTGTTGCCAGTGCATTGCCTTTGCTGAGGGTGGCTTAGAGATGTGCTGTGGCTCTCCACATGTAACACATCATCCAAAATGTGAGCCAACCAAAATAACTTTTGCCCAAATTAGTGTCAACTACAGAAATTCATGTGAACCCCAGTGCTGAGGTTCCCTCTGTGCACCAAGAATTTTTGGGATGGGGACAACTCATGTGTGTCTCATTCTGCTTTATGTACTGGGCTTTTCCTGGTAAACTTTTTGTGGAATAAACACACTCATTACAACTCCTTTTGCTGTCCTTGCAGCAGAAAAGTATTGATCAACCTATAGGCTGTGGGGTTGGTGCTCGCTAATGATTGCTGGGGATTCAGTCAGAGCAATGTTGATTGAAAAGGATTCTTTAAAAATGTGGAGATTTGTGCTTGCTTTGGCCATCACCAGAGCGCTAAAAGCTGGCAGCACTGTTCCCAGCTGCAGTGCTTCCCTTGGCAATGGTGCTGCT
This sequence comes from Fringilla coelebs, assembly GCF_963513975.1. Lineage (NCBI taxonomy): Eukaryota > Metazoa > Chordata > Aves > Passeriformes > Fringillidae > Fringilla > Fringilla coelebs. Next base: position 2,213,540 of record NC_140052.1, read on the forward strand.
CACCTCGTGTTTGAGTCCTTCATCCCTTGTTCTGCCCTTTGCTCCCCAGTCTAACACGATGTTTGGGAAGGTGCAGATCCAGGTGGCCAACAGAAACATAGAATAAAATCATTTTTTACAGAATAAAATAATTTTTCTTTGCCTTTTGGTGTCAGTTGGTGACTCTGTGCTCCCAGTGCATTGCCTCATCCCTTGTTCTGCCCTCTGCTCCCCAGTCCAACAAGGTGATCGGGAAGGTGCAGATCCAGGTGGCCGACCTGTCGGAGATCCCGCGCTGTAACTGCAAACCGTCGGACGAGAACCCCTGCGGGCTGGAGTCAGAGTGCCTCAACAGGATGCTGCAGTACGAGTGCCACCCTCAGGTGTGCCCAGCTGGGGAGCGCTGCCAGAACCAGTGCTTCACCAAGAGGCTCTACCCCGACGCCGAGATCATCAAAACCGAGCGCCGCGGCTGGGGCCTCCGCACCAAGAGGAGCATCAAAAAGGTAAGGTGTCCTGTTTTCTGAAATATCTTCTTTGCCCAGGATTTTTCTCCTGAGAAATCTCAGAAAAGAAATGTAAACAATGAGTATCTGATCGCTTTCGAATGTGGTCTAGAGGTTGCTCACCAACAGGTTCATCTTTGATGGGTTCCATGGACTCTGGTCTGTCATGGGTTTTTATTTTTCATTCTTTTCTGGCCTTCTGATGTATTCTTCCTCTAGTATAGTTTTAGTATATCATTTCTTTTAATATCATAAAATAATAAATCAACCTTCTAAGAACATGGTGTTCTCATGTCTCACCTCGTCCTGGAGACCTCACAACACAACAACCCCTGACGAAGCGAGGAATGATGCATCTGGCTCCATATTCTTAGAAGGCTATTTATTATTTTATGATCTATATTATATTAAAGAATACTAAACTAAACTATACTAAAGAATACAGAAAAGATACAGACAGAAGGCTAGCAAGATACTAATTGCAACTTGTGACTCTCTCCCCAGAGTCCAACACAGTTTGGCCCCAATTGGCCAATAAATCAAAAACAATTCACATGAAACCAGTGAAACAATGTCCAAACACTTTCCAAAGCAGCAAAACACAGGAGAAGCAAATGAGATAATATTGTTTTCTCTGAGGCTTTTCAGCTTCCCAGGAGAAAATCCTGGGCAAAGAGATTTTCCCAAAAAATATGACAGTGACAGTACAGTGAGCCAGGACAGGGCTGTGACAGCCATCAGGGTGGGTTTGGGTGAAAGCATTGCACTCTGACCTTTTATTCTGCCTGGGTGTTCTGCTAGGACAGCGATGACCTGGTGCATGTATTCACACTGTGCCTACCAGATCAGTAAAGTGTAACACTTTTTGTGATGATCAGAGTCTTTTTTATAGGAAATGCTTTTTTCTGTGCTGCTTCCCCTTATGATTGTGCTTAGGATGCAGAGATTACTTACTTTTGTTCTTCTTTGCAGGGTGAATTTGTGAATGAATATGTTGGGGAGCTGATTGACGAGGAGGAGTGCCGGCTGCGGATCAAACGTGCTCACGAGAACAGTGTCACCAATTTTTATATGCTAACTGTAACCAAGGTGAATATTGTGTCTTGTTTGATAGCAAATGTCACTCAGCAGCAGGAAAACTCTTTGCTTTGTAAGTACTAAACACATCTTTGTCTTTTTCCTTGAAGGACCGAATAATAGATGCTGGCCCAAAGGGGAACTACTCTCGTTTTATGAACCATAGTTGTAACCCAAACTGTGAAACACAGAAGTGGACAGTGAATGGTGACATTAGAGTTGGACTGTTTGCTCTTTGTGACATTCCTGCAGGTAAAAGAATGGCACTCTTTGGCATGTTTGCTTTTGTCTTGCAGTGGCCAAGTTCCTCACTTAGAATCATGGCTTTTTCTTTTGAAGTTATTATTTCAGTGAAGTGTTTAGGAACTTTTCATTCATTGGAGTGGAGATGATACTTAAGGTTCCAGTTTTAGCAGGGATCTCATGGTAACAAATGTTTTCACAGGCCTGTCTTCCCTCGTTGTCTATGTGGGTGAATTGTTTTTCTTTACATTTCAGGAATGGAATTAACATTCAATTACAACCTGGATTGCCTGGGCAATGGCAGGACCGAGTGTCACTGCGGAGCAGAAAACTGCAGCGGCTTCCTGGGAGTGCGGCCCAAGGTACATGGATGGAACTGGAGCTTCTCCTCCCAAACCCAGAGATTCTCTGGGGCAAAGGGGGTTTGGATTTATTTCACTCTTTAGCCTAAATACTTTCTACCCTTGGAAGTCTCCAAAGATTCTGTAGTCTGCCCTGCCATGCTGTTGTGTCTGGCGGGAAGTTAATTCAGAAACATCTGAATGAGCACTTCTGGCTTTTAGAGCTTAAAAACTATTTTAAATGGATCTCATTTAAGAAGAATTCATGCAAATAACAACCCAAAATTTACTTGAATGCTGGGGGTTTATAAGTGACTCTGTGTTGTGATTTTCTCCTTCTCAGACAGCATTTGCAACGGCAAATGAAGAGAAGGTGAAAAATGCAAAACTAAAGCAGAAGAAACGGAAAATAAAAACAGAACAGAAACAGATGCATGAAGATAACTGTTTCCAGTGTGGAGATGGGGGAGAGCTGGTCATGTGTGATAAGAAGGACTGTCCCAAAGCATACCACCTCCTATGCCTTAACCTGACTCAACCACCTTTTGGTAAGAACAGTGGCTCCTCCTGCTCAACCTCTCCTTCCTGCTACAAGACAGCATTGGAGATGAAATGCAGCATTCATGTACATAACATAAAATACAGTGTTCACTTACATTAAATGCAGTATTCATTTGCACTAGGTGCACCAAATTTGCTTTTGTAATACCACTCACTTTTAGCAGTACATCAGGTGACTGTTCCTAAATGGAACTGGTGGGCAGAGGCTTTGTCATACTTTGTAATGTTGCTCTTCTTCCTCTCCTTGAATCAATCAAACTTCCTCTTATTTTGATTGAAACATGAACATCATCTTTTTGCCTAAAAAATGCAGAATAGAGCTGTGTTCAGTCAGATTCTTGTACATGAGAAGCAGAAGTAGTCGCTGATTTTTCTGAACTTTGTTTGCTTTCATCTGAGCTGGAGTGAGGGTTAAAGGCCAGCGCTGTCTCCAAAGTGCACTAATTCCAGTTCCTTTCTCTCTCTCCTCCCCTCCTCAGGAAAGTGGGAATGTCCATGGCATCAGTGTGACATCTGTAGCAATCCTGCCGTGTCCTTCTGTGAGTTTTGCCCCCACTCCTTCTGTAAGGATCACGAGAAGGGAGCCCTGGTGCCGTCGGCGCTGGACGGCCGCCTCTGCTGCTCCGCACACGACCCCAAATCTCCTGTGGCACCCGAGTACTGGAGCAAGATCAAGTGCAAATTGGAAGCACAGAATGCTGTGGAAGAGGCAAAGGAGTGAATTTGGTTAAAAACAAACACGGGAGGGGAGAAGAGGGGCAGCAGGCGATGAACTCAGAGTTTGCAGTGCCACACTCGGCTTTGTCCTCGCAGCCGTCACGTGTGAGCTGGAATGGGACCATTGACCTGAGCGAGAAGGACCAGGCAGTGGTGTTTGGTTTTTATTGTTTGGTCTTTCTTTTACCCTTGAATGTGCTACAGCAGCTCTTACTGTTGGAAACCTGGAGCGTCTTGGCCTTTGAAGAAAAACGTAAAGCTTTTGACAGTGAAAAGAATATTCTGTTTAAAATAATGTTCTTTGAGTGTAGAAAGCAAAGCATAGCCACATATTTATTTATTT